>NC_140170.1:54929008-55026508 GCF_963971535.1 Notolepis coatsorum
GCACTTCTGAATAACGGTCACATATTCAGGGTGCTACACACAGGAAGAGTTTATAGTTTTTATCTCTCTCTCTTCTGGGATAAAGCGTGTACCAGGGAACCGCTGCACACATTATACGTGGATGAGGCGGGTTTCAATCTGGCAAAAGGTAGACCGCGTGGAAGAAATCCCATTGGACAGAGAGCAACCATTGATGTCCAAGACCAACAAGGAGGGAATATTACAATGTGTACAGTGTGTACAGTAATGTGTAACTGTAGATTTCAAATGGCTGTGCAAATAGTGTATAGTGCTGTCTTGAGCATTTTCAGGTAGTGTCACCAATATCTGACTTTTTTGCATTGGAAAACACTTACAGAGTGATCTGTCATAATGAAAACATGACAAAGCCATTTGACTATCTTGTTCATAAACAATGGTGTCAGGACTTTTCATTTTGATGACAGTGACACTTTCATTGACACGAATACTTGCTTTTGAGGAATGAACTATCCATTTTGAGCAAGTGACACGCTTCTGCAGGTTATCAACTAGGTTTTGCAGTTTGTACTAATTGTTTTGAGAAATGCACTAACAGTTATGAGAACTTTAATTCTGATCAGAGAAATGCACCAAAGCAATTGAGAAAAACTGTAATATACAATACTATATAGTGCAGAGCAGAAATGGGATAAGGTACAATTTAGGTACAATTTACAGTAAGGTGTACGAGTTGTAGTGCAAATCCTTTACCAATAAATATAAAGTGTAAAGTGTGTTTAGGTGATCTAAAGTGTGTAGACTGGGTGCTGCAGTGTGTTGTTTGTTTAAGTGAGTGTGTGCGTGTGGGTGTGTGTGCTGTGTGCATTTGATGGTTGTTGCATAGTGTTTATTGTTCGTTGAGCAGCCTGATGGCCTGGGGATAGAAGCTTCTTCTGAGTCTTTCTGTGCTCGCCTTAAGACTCCGGTATCGCTTGCCTGACCGCAGTAGTTCAAAGAGGCAGTTGTTCGCGTGGCTGGAGTCCTTGATGATTCTCTTAGCCTTGCCCCTGCACCGCTTGTTGTAAATGTTCTGGAGGGTGGGAAGCCCCCCTCCAATTGTGCGTTCGGCTGAACGTGTCACTCTTTGTAGTCTGCTACGGTCTTGTGCAGTGCTATTCCCAAACCAGGAGGTGATGTTGCCAGTCAGGATGCTCTCTATTGTACATGAGTAGAAGTTCTTAAGGATCTTCTGACTGACTTGGAACTTCCTTAGGCGCCTGAGGAATTAGAGGCGTTGTCGTGCCTTCTTCACAACACTGTCAATGTGTGTGGTCCATGTCAAGTCCTCGGATATGTGGGCTCCGAGGTCCTTGAAACTGTTCACTCTCTCAACCAGTGCCCCGTCGATGCTGAGGGGGCTGTAGTCCTTGACCCCCCTCTCTTCTGGGATAAAGCGTGTACCAGGGAACCGCTGCACACATTATACGTTGATGAGGCGGGTTTCAATCTGGCAAAAGGTAGACCGCGTGGAAGAAATCCCATTGGACAGAGAGCAACCATTGATGTCCCAGACCAACAAGGAGGGAATATTACAATGTGTACAGTGTGTACAGTAATGTGTAACTGTAGATTTTAAATGGCTGTGCAAATAGTGTATAGTGCTGTCTTGAGCATTTTCAGGTAGTGTCACCAATATCTGACTTTTTTGCATTGGAAAACACTTACAGAGTGATCTGTCATAATGAAAACATGACAAAGCCATTTGACTATCTTGTTCATAAACAATGGTGTCAGGACTTTTCATTTTGATGACAGTGACACTTTCATTGACATGAATACTTGCTTTTGAGGAATGAACTATCCATTTTGAGCAAGTGACACGCTTCTGCAGGTTATCAACTAGGTTTAGCAGTTTGTACTAATTGTTTTGAGAAATGCACTAACAGTTATGAGAACTTTAATTCTGATCAGAGAAATGCACCAAAGCAATTGAGAAAAACTGTAAATAGTCTTAGCTCTTGTTAGATAGTCTTGACTCTTGTGTTAGATAGTCTTGACTCTTGTTAGATAATCTTGACTCTTGTTAGATAGTCTTGACTCTTGTGTTAAATAGTCTTGGCTCTTGTTAGATAGTCTTGACTCTTGTGTTAGATAGTCTTGACTCTTGTTAGATAGTCTTGACTCTTGTTAGATAGTATTGACTCTTGTGTTAGATAGTCTTGACTCTTGTTAGATAGTTTTGACTCTTGTTAGATAGTCTTGACACTTGTGTTAGATAGTCTTGACTCTTGTTAGATCGTCTTGACTCTTGTTAGATAGTCTTGACTCTTGTGTTAGATAGTCTTGAGTCTTGTGTTAGATAGTCTTGACAATTGTTAGATAATCTTGACTCTTGTTAGATAGTCTTGACTCTTGTTAGATAGTCTTGACTCTTGTTAGATAGTCTTGACAGTTATTAGATAGTCTTGACTCTTGTGTTAGATAGTCTTGACTCTTGTGGGAGATATTCTTGACTCTTGTTAGATAGTCTTGACTCTTGTGTTAGATAGTTTGCAGAAAGAGTTCTACTAATATATTTCACTTCAATAGGTTGTACAAAGAAAAGATAAATAGACAGTATAGCACAGTTTAGTATAATATTGCAGTTTAGCATAACAGGATAATATAGCATAGCATTACAGTATAGGCTAGTAGGAGTATAGTAATATAGTATATAGCAGCTTACGTAACATAGAATAATAATATATTAAAATATTGTATAATACTGTATACCAATATAACATAGTGTAGTAGAAATAGTATGATTTTGTTATATTATAATAAAATAAAAATAATACAATTATATAGTATAGTATATAAAAGTATAATAATATAATAATACATTATATACATATATAGATTCATGTGTGTGTGTGTGTGTGTGTATAAATGAATTAACCTAAATATGCAATTTAACTGATAGATACACAACATTTATTTATTTATGCTAATTTAATTGTGTTGATGTTTCCATTTCTACAAAATATGTATGTACATTTTGTTTGGTTTGGTAAACATTGCACTTAGTCTATCGGTGTACAGTGTACTGTATGTGTGTAGGGGCAGGTATGAATGAATGAATGAATGAATGAATGAATGAATGAATGAATGAATGAATGAAAAAGTTTATTTTTGGACATGTTATTCTCCATATTTCTCCAAACAACTCACGATATCTTGTTCCGTCGAACCAAACAATCATAACAACAAAATAAAAAAACATTAAAAGAAAAACATTAAAAAAAGAAAAAAATAAGGAATTATAAACAAAAGGTCAAGAGTGTTTGGTTAGCAGACATGTCCAAAAAAGGAGTAGAGGGAAGCTTATTGATCCCTACCCCCTTACATTTATATTTGTTCTTCCATAAATTTTACTAGATATAACATAATTTAGTATACAATAAGAATTGTCTTCTTCCTGTTCCTTTCTGCCATGGAATTTAGTGGAGCATATTAAGTGAACTATACTGTTGGACTGTAACAATTCCATGTATGAACAAATAAAAATTAAATTAAATGAAATAGTCTTGACTCTTGTTAGATAGTCTTGTGATTCTCTATGTTGACACTATTCTGAAGTTTATTAACTCCAGGTACGCTCTACTGAATAGAACATGATGGAGTCGTGAGAGGCTCTACTGAATAGAACATGATGGAGTCGTGAGAGGCTCTACTGAATAGAACATGATGGAGTCGTGAGAGGCTCTACTGAATAGAACGTGATGGAGTCGTGAGAGGCTCTACTGAATAGAACGTGATGGAGTCATGAGAGGCTCTACTGAATAGAACGTGATGGAGTCGTGAGAGGCTCTACTGAATAGAATGTGATGGAGTCGTGAGAGGCTCTACTGAATAGAACGTGATGGAGTCGTGAGAGGCTCTACTGAATAGAATGTGATGGAGTCGTGAGAGGCTCTACTGAATAGAACATGATAGAGTCGTGAGAGGCTCTACTGAATAGAATGTGATGGAGTCGTGAGAGGCTCTACTGAATAGAACATGGTGGAGTCGTGAGAGGCTCTACTGAATAGAACGTGATGGAGTCGTGAGAGGCTCTACTGAATAGAATGTGATGGAGTCGTGAGAGGCTCTACTGAATAGAACTTGATGGAGGAAGGTGGCTGGTCCTAGGGGAGGGTGGGGTGGGGGGTTTGGGGGGGGGGGGGGTGAAACTCCCGACCGTGAGACATCCTTTATGGAGATTGGTTTATTATGGATTTATTTATACATATTTAAATAATTAAGGTTCAGTTAATTACACCACAAGAGTTTGTAAGATTAGAAGCTCTACGTTAAACTGGCCCTGGTGTATTGGAGCATGAAGTGGAACACACACACAATACACACACAATAAACACAATACACACACAATACACACACACGATACACGCACCCACAACACACACACACGCAACACACACACCTCGCTATCTCTCTCTCTGTCTCTCTCTCTCTACCTCATCACTCACTCTCTCTCTCTCTCTCTCTCCTCATCACTCACTCTCTCTCTCTCTCTCTCTCTCTCTCTCTCTCTCTCTCTCTCTCTCTCTCTCTCTCTCAGAAGCTCACTTACACAACCAATCTTTTTGAAGGTATGACTGAAGGATTGTTGATAAACCAGCTGTTGAGCACAGGACCCTGATCCCGGGGCGCAGCCTTGTGGTTCCCGGCCCTAATTCACCTCCTGGTGGTCCCGCCATGGCCTATTCCCTGGTCGCGGCGGGCCCTCTCTCAACCACGCGGCTTGTTGTTTCAACCGCCTGTCCTGGGGCAGCCTCTGGTGGCTTGGCTACTGAGAGGTTGAATTTGGAGGGGATGTGTTTTAGCACTAATTTGATTAACACCATCCAGAACGCGCACGCTCTGTCCACTACTGCGGTTTATGCAGGGAAGTGGTGTATGTTTTGAGAGTGGTGTGAGGCTGAGGGTCTGAACCCGATGTCATGTCCTCTCAACTCGGTTCTGTCCTTCCTTCAGTCTATCCTTGATAGGCTCTCGGCCTCGACAGTAAAGGTAAATGCCGCGGCTATATCTTCATGTCATGTACCTGTAGGCTTTGAGGGCAAACGTTTTCTGCTGGGCACACGGCATCTTAAGCCTGTTAAGCATGCTTTATCCCCAAGCTGGGACCTCCAATTAGTCCTCGTGGGACTTTTGGGTGGCCCTTTTGAACCTCTCGAGCATGCGCCGTTGAATCAGCTGTCTGTCAAGACGGCGTTTCTCCTGGCCATCACCTCTGCCAAACGCATGGGTGAATTATGCGCTCTTTCGGTTCGGCCTGAGTGTCTTTCTATACAGGGGGATAATAGCAGCGTTACTCTGAGGCCCAATCCAGCCTTTGTGCCAAAAAATATCCGGAGCTCTTTTCGCTCCAGGGATAGCGTGCTAAAAGCTTCCCCCCCCCCCCCCCCCCCCTGTCACGATGGGGTTAGGTAGAATGCAATAATACAGAAAGGGAAGGAATGGAGGAGGCAGAGGCGAGGAGTGAAGCTTGGAGAATGATGTTTACTGTAGAATCCAGTGCAATACAAGGAAAATACAGAAACTAAATAACAAACTTCACAATACGAAACAACAAACACTAAGACTTACTAGAGGGAGAACGGTGCAACACGACGTGGAGGAACAGGGGGTAACTGGAGGAATGTCGCCACACAGAAGGGAGGACAGACAGAACCCTATATACCCCAACTAATTAACAATTAAGAACACCTGGCCAACACAGAATCACAAACAACACCTAGACAAAAGCAAAGAACAACTAAACACAACTAAACATAAAGGCAACTCCTAACAACCCAAAACAGTGTAAGACATCACACCAGGGAAGGGAAAGACAATGACAGCACACACCAGGACACCACATTGATTACACAATTAATTATTGTTAATACAGTGGTCAAGATATTTGTCATTGTAGCGTGCACCAATTGTTTGTGACCACTAGAGGGTGGTAGGGCGCCAATATCAGGCCGAGGGCCAATGTCAGATGTAGGGCATTGCCCAAAGTTAGGTGGAGGGTACTGCCCACTGTCAGGTGGAGAGCACTGCTCAAAGTTACCATCCTGACCCGTCCAACCATGACCGGGCCTAGGATCCTGACAGTACCTCCCCCTCAACGGGGGGCTTCCAGACCACCGAAGACAACGTCCATAGCCAGGCGAGGGAGGAAGCTGGAACCCCGGAGAGGATCCAGGGAGGAGACCCGAAGACCAGGGGCCGGGAGGCCGAGCGAAAACCCCAGGAGGGGCATAGCAGCCAGGGGGGTAGAAAACGGGCGCAGATGCCCGGAGAGGGGGGGTGGGGACGGGAACAGAGGCCCGGGGAGGAGGACTGGACCTGGGAACAGAGGTCCGACGAGGGGGGGTGGGGATGGGCACCGAGACCCGGGGAGGGGGGCAGAACCTGAGAACCGAGGCCCGGCGAGGGGGAGTGGGGACGGGCACCGAGGCCCGACGAGGGGGGGTGGGTACAGGTGTAGAAGCCCGGGAAGGGGAGCTGGACCCTGGAGCAGGATCCCGGGCGAGAGACCCTCCAGCCGCCGGACTCGGGGCCGGTTCAGGAGAGCCGGACCCGAGGTGCGGCGGCGACGACCCCTGGAGCAGGATCCCACGCAGACCACGGCGAAGACCACGGCGAAGACCCCGGCGAGGACCCCGGCGAGGACCAGGACGCTGATCACGGCGCAGAGCTGGACCAGACGGGGAGCCAGGATCCGTCGAAGAGCCGGGAGCCGGCACGGCAGCCGGACCAGGTGTAGGGGCCGGGCATGGCGTGGAGACCGGATCGGTCTCGGCGGCGATGCGTGGTGTAGGATCCAGAGATGAGGAGCCAGGATCCGTCGAGGAGCCGGGAGCCGGCACGGCAGCCGGACCAGGTGGAGAGGCCGGGCAGGGCGTGGAGACCGGATCGGTCTCGGCGGCGAGGCGTGGTGTAGGATCCGAGGATGAGGAGCCAGGACCCAGAGCAGAGGCTGGACTGGGCGTGGAAGCTGGACTAGCTGTGGAGGCCTTACTAGCCATACTAGCCTCGGGGGCTAGGCTAACTGTGGGCCCTGGACTCACTGTGGGAACTGTGCTAGCTGAGAATGCCTGGCTAGCTGCCGAGGCTAAGCTAACAGTCGGGGAGAGCCTAGCAGCTCCTGTCCTAATAGCCCTCCTAGGCCTGCTAGCTGTAGAGACCTGACTAGCTTCGGACATCTGGTCCGTCTCAGCTACTAGGCTCACCCTGAACCTGGAGCCTATTCTAGCAGTGGAGACTGTGCTAGCTGGGGACTGCTGGTTAGCTATTGACACGAAGCTAACGGGCGGAGCTAGGTTAGCTGGGAGTGGCTGGTTAGCTATTGACACAAAGCTAACCGGCGGAGCTATGTTAGCTTGGGACATCTGGTCCGTCTCCGGTACTAGGCTCACCCTGAACCTGGAGCCTAGTCTGGCAGTGGAGACTGTGCAAGCTGGAGACATCTGGTCTGTCTCAGATACTAGGCTCACCCTGAACCTGGAGCCTAGTCTGGCAGTGGAGACTGTGCTAGCTGGAAACGGCCGGTTAGCTATTGACACGAAGCTAACGGGCGGAGCTAGGTTAGCTGGGAGTGGCTGGTTAGCCCTTGACACAAGGCTAACCGGCGGAGCTATGTTAGCTGGGAGTGGCTGGTTAGCTATTGACACAAGGCTAACCGGCGGAGCTATGTTAGCTGTGGACGTCTGGTTAGCTGTCTGAGCAAAGCTAACGGGTGGAGCTGTACCAACTGGGGACGTCTGGCCATCTATAGTGGCGGAGCTAACAGGCGGAGCTGTGCTAACTGGAGACGACCGGTTAGCTATTGGCACGAAGCTAACGGTCGGAGCTATGTTGGCTGTAGACGACAGATCGGCGAGGGACATCCGAGCAGCCTCAGCGGCTGTGGGAGGATCTAGGCTGACCGTAAGCCTGAGAACAGTCGGCAGGCTAGCTACCCTAGCCTCCGACTTGTGCTTCTCCATGAGGCCAGCAACATGTTCAGCCATCTCCCACATCGCTGGCTCCAGTGTCGGATTCTCCATGGCGACCTGGTCGATCTTCCGGAGCAGGAACCCCCACTTGGCCGGTGAGTAATGCTTCATGTCAGTCTCACCGGCCATCAGGCTCAGGACTACCCGAATGATATCGCTTGCCCTTCCTGCTGTATTCGTTATTGGTGGCGACATTCTGTCACGATGGGGTTAGGTAGAATGCAATAATACAGAAAGGGAAGGAATGGAGGAGGCAGAGGCGAGGAGTGAAGCTTGGAGAATGATGTTTACTGTAGAATCCAGTGCAATACAAGGAAAATACAGAAACTAAATAACAAACTTCACAATACAAAACAAACACTAAGACTTACTAGAGGGAGAACGGTGCAACACGACGTGGAGGAACAGGGGGTAACTGGAGGAATGTCGCCACACAGAAGGGAGGACAGACAGAACCCTATATACCCCAACTAATTAACAATTAAGAACACCTGGCCAACACAGAATCACAAACAACACCTAGACAAAAGCAAAGAACAACTAAACACAACTAAACATAAAGGCAACTCCTAACAACCCAAAACAGTGTAAGACATCACACCAGGGAAGGGAAAGACAATGACAGCACACACCAGGACACCACATTGATTACACAATTAATTATTGTTAATACAGTGGTCAAGATATTTGTCATTGTAGCGTGCACCAATTGTTTGTGACCACTAGAGGGTGGTAGGGCGCCAATATCAGGCCGAGGGCCAATGTCAGATGTAGGGCATTGCCCAAAGTTAGGTGGAGGGTACTGCCCACTGTCAGGTGGAGAGCACTGCTCAAAGTTACCATCCTGACCCGTCCAACCATGACCGGGCCTAGGATCCTGACACCCCCCCTCACACAGGTGAGGTGGAAAGGAGCCTTCACCATTCGTGCGCTTGCGATATACCTCAAACGCACACAGGACCTCAGGGCTACCAGTCAACTGTTTGTTTGTCATGGTGGCCCTAACAAGGGTAAGGCGCTGTCCAAACAACGCTTGTCACATTGGTTGTGCGAGCCGCGAGGGCATTGCCCTTTCCTACACCTTGGCTGGACAGGTTCCCCATGTGGGCATCAGATCGCATTCCACTTGTGGTGTGGCAGCCTCTGCTGCCGTGCTTAGAGGGGTCTCGGTGGAGGACATGTGCGCTGCGGCTTCTTGGTCCTCCCCGCGCCTTTTAGTCAAGTTCTATCTCATGGACATGACTGAGAGCTCTGTCTCTCATGCGGCCCTTAGTACTGGGACTTCTTCTGCATCCCGCCCCTAAGCGGGCTAGCAGGGATGTGTGGTGATGTGGACCGTGGGTTGATTAGGCACGGTCTACTCATGTTGTGTGTTCTAGGGTAGCTGTGCCCTGTTACGCATAGTAGATCGGAGTCCTATCTTACCGGCCCGCTCCTCGTTAGGACGAGTGTGGGGATTTGACCCTCCTCTCTGCCTTGATGGTCGTACGGGACCTCAGGGGGTAAATCTATCAGAGGCTACGCGCCCTGCTCCGCCTTTTAGACGTGAAGCCCAGTATGAAATATATAATGAAGGTTATCCTATAACCCTAGTTATATGATTACTTGCTGAGCGTCTTGCTTTTCGGCCCTGAGGACCCTTGGCTGTTTTTTCACGTGAAATTCAGACTCGGAAGGAAGTGATGCGGCCACCACCCCGGCATTATGGGACCGGAGGTGGGCGTGGTTATGGTAGATGTAAAGGTGCATGAAAAGTTTTTTCAGTGCGTACATTATAGGTACCACGAACACGAACGTAGTCCAAAAAACGCTCAACCAGTATTCATATAACTAGGGTTATAGGATAACCTTTGTTATGTCTCATGCAGCTGCTCTCCTGCTCAGTTACAGTATGTCTCGTAAATTGTTGCAGCAATTTCTGGGTTGATACCATTTGTTCACAGAAACGTTTGGCCTCGAGGTCATGGTCAAAAGTCCCTCATAAAATACCACATTAACACATTCTGTGCCAAAAACGAGTTAACTCGTTATTGCCGTCCAACCGTGGAGCGCCAACCACGAGTATACTCGTTATTTGATCCGCTTTTCTTTTATTCGCTATTTCCATTCATAATTCATCGGGGCAGCCTGTGCAGGCTGTTCTGAATGTGTCTGAGATCGCAGACGGTCAATACCGCCGCCTAACGCCTTGCGGCCGCTATTGCACTCCATTTGAAAACATGTAGTTTGTTTTCTGGGCCGAGCTGAGCCGTGCGGGGGGGTTTAAATACTCGGGCAGGGCAAGCGCTTACAACGATGCATCAACTAGGCTGCCCCCCCCCCCCCCCCCTCCTTCATATGCAATGTTGGATAACGCGGGACGGGCGACCGCGACCAGTACTTGGAATGGCGATAAGATAATTGGATTCGTTTTTTTGCATTACATCAGAGACAAGGTAAGGACACTATATATCCAATCTTGCGTTGATCTGATATTTTTTTCTCCCGTGATCGAAGCTGTCTGTGTGTGCTGTTTCCCGTTGGTCACATCACAGCATGCAGGGGCGCCAAGCCCGCTTTCATGCGTGCATGAGGAGACATAATAACAATAATCTAGCGTTGATTTCAGGAAGATTCGATAATCAGGCGAAAAATGACAACGTGATGATAACTGGATTTCACTAAAGGCCTATTTTCGCGTCTTTTCCTGGGATTACTCAGAATCACCCAAACTATACGCCTGTAACTGTTCCGCAACAGTAAGTGACTTCCGGGGTAGGCCTGATTGGCCCCGACAGGCACGTGACGCGGCAAACTCAGGACGCGCAATGAGGCTGCTGAGAGCTGTCGCGCGGAAATAGGCTGTCTATTGCCATTCTCTAACACAAACTCTAACCTTAACCAGCTCCTTAACAGCGCCTAAACTTAACCGTTCTAACCTTAACCAACTCCGAAACAATGCCTAACCTTAACCTTAACCATGCCTAACCTTAACCATAGAAAGAATATTGCCATTCTCTAACACAAACTCTAACCTTAACCAGCTCCTTAACAGCGCCTAAACTTAACCGTTCTAACCTTAACCAACTCCGAAACAATGCCTAACCTTAACCTTAACCTTAACCATGCCTAACCTTAACCGGCAAAAGAATACACGTTAAAAAAAAAATCATGTTAAAAAAAATTAATTTGATGGGATTCGAACTCGTCAACAACAGATTGCAGGATCGCAGGACGGCCGCTCTGCCAGGTGAGCTGAAGCGCCGAATGAAAGTCATAGCGGATTTGGACGGTTACATCATTCCGCAAGCGCGGAGCGTGCCGCGCGGCAGAGAAAGTTGCGCGTCACGTGCCTGTCGGGGCCAATCAGGCCTACCCCGGAAGTCACTTACTGTTGCGGATAAGCTATAAGCAAACTATACTCATATTCACCATGGTATAAAACGGAAATGTACGGATGAAAAAACAAGTTTTTTGCATGTTGACCGGAAGAAACTCACTGACAATCGACAATGTTATTAGATCCATAGCTATAATATTTCATATAGTTTTAGCACTCGAAAACACGGCATTCTCTCCATTGAACAAAGCGATGGCAGACAACGGCCCAATGACCGTAGCGCCCTCTGGCGTCCAATTTGTTAAGACACCAAGGCCTTGAGGAAGGCCAAAAGAATTTCATGGTGCGATTAGGAATTTCTGTAACAATATAATTTCTTTTACATGATGGTCAATAAGCATTACAGCCAATAAACCTTATGGTCAATAAACATTATAGTCAATAAATCTTATGGTCAATAAACATTATGGTCAATAAACATTATGCTCAGTAAATTATTTTTTTATCCACTTTTTCTCCCATTTTTTCAAATTTTCTCCCATCCCAATTTTCATATAGTCCAATTCAACCCTCCCCTGTCTTCGAACGTTGTTTCTTGCCTCCCACAAGCCGGCTGCAATGTGGACTAAGTCATACATAGCACGAGTCCCCTCCGATATCCGAGGTAACAGCCATCGCATCTTTTCACTTGCGCGGCTCGATGTTTCAGCGTCGGGGGTCTGGGCTTTGGAGGGGCCCCGCCCCCGTCGCTTCTTGAGTCTACTGCGCAGCCGCACCAACCGACCTGTAGGAGTCGCTGTCCACAACGCCCGATCCCCACCCTTCAGTTTCCCTCCCCGTAATACGGCCAATGTGTATTACTGTGGATGACCAGCTAAACTGAAAGCAATGTGGAGAGCGGGGCTCGAACAGGAGGCATCCTGTTCGAGCCCAGTCTCCAGCATTCGTTGCGAGCGCCTTGCCCACTGCGCCATGTAGTCGCCCTATGCTCAGTAAATCTTATGATCAGTAAACACCATTTTAGATGGTGTATTTGTAGGCATATATGTAAAGGGGAAACTTAGGGCGACCCAAAGAACCATATTTAATTCAGATATCTTGAGATGAGATCATGAGAGGTCGAGGGACTGCTTTGAATATGGCCAATGCTACTGTAGTTTTTCCTTCACCAAAATGTATTGCAGCTTTGGAGCATTACTAGCAGTGGCGGCCCGTGGATGCTTCGCCACTAGGGGCGCTATACCAAACATTTTGCAAACATGTACAGTACCACGCAACCGACTCATGGCAAGACGTGAGCGATTCGACTCACGCTCACGGCAATGAATCGGCTCTTATGAACGAGTCGCTCAGCTGTTACTACAACAACACACAACCAGTCAAATAAAGTATAGTCTAATTCTCAACTTGAAACACAATATATAAATAGAAAAGTTAGAAACAAAACTCGCTCCGTCTCCAAACACACGCAGATCTCTCCCTCTCTCCTTCTCTCTCTCACACACAGCGCGACGTGGAATCGATTCGTTACACAATCAGACCTATTATATACCAAGAATAACTTCAGTATGAGTACAGGGCTGTACACATATTTTGCATATTGTTAAACGAGCCAAGGCTAGCTATTAAACTATCGATATGAATCGAAAATCTGGGACCCTGATGTAAACAAGACAAACGTCTTTCTCTGGTCTGCATCCCCTTAACAATTGTGTGTATTGAGCCGTACTGTATTGTACCCATTCTGCAATCTGTTAATAAAGTTCTCATTCATTCATTCATTCAAACATAGACGATATTGAACAAGCCATAATCCACGTATTTTCAATCCAAAAGCGAGAGAGAGAGAGACTCACTGTTTAGTTGACACGTCCAGGGCAGGAGGGCTTGCCTTGATAAAGTAGTGTATAATCCACTGTTGATGTATTCCAGACCACTGTCCACTGTGTCCAGACTGCATCCGTCATATAGCTTGTTAGCCAAGTGTTAGCTTGTTACCACACAACACAAGTACTTCATTCCTTTGTCCATTTCCGCTCGAACAGACTGCAAACTACCTGGCGTTCTATCGCCATGCTCTAAGACAAACTCTAACCTTAACCAACTTTGAAAGAGTGCCTAAGCTTAACAGTCTAAAGAACTTGCAGTCACGGCACGCTCTGCTGCCTGCATCTCACAACAACACAACAACACAACTATCTCTCACCAACGGACCAACCTAGGAATAAGCTAGAATTGGAACATTAGAAATTGGATTCGGCAAATCAGAGATCGTCTCTGTGAAATTCTGCTACGGAAAAAAATACTGGCGTTGGCCAATCAGAGAGCGTCTCCGCGAAATGCGGCTACAGAAATTCTTGACGCTACTGGCTAGACCGCTTCAAATCGCGCCCGGATTCCAACATAATAGTCATATTTCAACGCACAACGCGTTATGCACTGATTGGCTGTGACGGATACAGCGATCAAACTGTGACACGCACTCAGAGCGCTATCGCGTCTAGCCCGGGCCGAGAAATACGAAAAAATTAAAAAAATTAAAAAAACGTCACTTCCTGCTCAGGAAAACGAGTGTTTTTTTATTTTAGATAATAACGTTATATTGTGCATTGGAAATACAAACATACTTAAAATGAGTAAATATTATTCATTTTAAACATGTTTATATATTATTTATAGGGCTATAAAACAAAAAACAAAAAAAATTATTTTCTTCTTCTCTGATTTAACAGCAGGTGGGGCTGCGCCCGTGCGCCCCTAGTGGCAGAGCCGCCACTGATTACTAGCCCCCTTATACTCGACTCTACTCTACTCTACTCAGCCTTTTTGGTTTTCCATTGCCAAAATTTGCGGATAGTACCTGGTACCGGGTACTTTTTTAGTAGTCAGAAGAGAGAATCGTCACTACGTTATCATTGTGCTACACGGGGGGCGTCCTCCACAAAACACAAAACCGCCATCTTTATTTAGCCTCGTGTAGGATTTCATTATTTGTTTGCAGCAGGAACAAAGTGCAATAAACAAAAAAGGATACATTCACTGTGTATTCTGCCTCATTTATTGATGAAACAAAACAAACATCAACACAATTTACCACTAAGAACAAAGAGTTTAGTCTCACAAAAAGATCGCTAAATTTATTAGCTTACGTGCTAATGTGACTGGGATTTACCATTATAATAGTTAGCATTGCAGCTAGCGTACATAGCGTACAAAAGATCACAAAATTTGTTAGCTTACGTGTAGTTAGCTAATAAGGCACTGGTATCATAGAATAGAATAGAAATACTTTAATCATCCCGAGGGAAATTTGACACTACAAATCGGGATGATTAAAGTATTTCTAGTAGCCAAAGCTAGCGAGCTAGTCTAGCAATCTAGCCACCGCTAGCTAGCCTGCTAATGTCAACTGATTGATGTTTCTGACACTTAACATTAGCCAGCGTTAAGAGTAGCTAGCTATGCTAGGAGCACCCTTCTATTGTGTGTCCATTTAATCAGTCCAGATCAAATGTTAACACATTTAGTTAGCATTCATTTGCTAGCGTTAGTTAATATAATCTCCCCGTTTTATAATGTATATTTAACAACAGCCACAATAGCTAACGTTAAAGGTTAATGAACAGTAACATTAGCTAGTTGGTGAGTCAGATTCACTGATGCGATACACACGGGCGACTGGCTAAACCAGGGGTCGGCTACCTGCGGCTCTGAGGCCGCATGCGGCTCTTTAGCCAATCAGCTGCGGCTCCCTGGCCCAAAAAATAAATAAAAATAAAAAATGTAAATATTTCTTTTAAACTTTTTATTTATTTAAATTGTTTTCTTATTTTGGAGATCGATGTCATTCTGTGACACTGAAATGAACAAATATTTCATCAACTAAGATATTTAGTCAACAAAAGGCTTACCTGTATGCCTGATATGTGGTGCAAAATTTGCGATCGAAAAATTTACTTTTTATTTTATAGATTTTCCACAAATAAGGGAAGGACTCTAATAGAGCTGCATAGATCAGGGTTTTATTTAAAAGTAGGTCTACAGATGCCAGTGTTTTTTCTCCTTTTCTGTGTTTTATTTCACAGAAATACATACATGGTAGTCTTTTTTCAAAGTGGACTACTTTTTATTTTATAAATGTTCCACAAATAAGGGAAGGACTCAAATATACCTGAATTGTTCAGGGTTTTATTTCAAAGTAGGTCTACAGCAGTGGAGGTTTCTCTATGACAACACGTGAAACACAAATTCACTCATAATTCATAATTATTATTAATTTACATATACCTATATAAACCTATATATTTTTTTTAAAATTATTATTATTATTATTTTTTTATTATAAATGTTTTCCTCTGTAAAAAAAATGCCAGTGAATTTTTTTTTCTTCAAAAATGGCAAAAATGTACAGCTCTGAGCAGGCCTGCACTGCAGTATTGCCTGCAGTAATTATTCGTGAAGAAAACTTCACAGGTGTGACCCATTGTTAAATAAATAATAAATAACAGCGAATCAAAATAGGCTATTAACTTCATCTAAGCACGGTCTGTGCAGTTAAACTCTTGCCATTGAATGGAGGATTGATTGATTGACAGCCCTTGACATCCAATACACGGAGGTTGAATATGATTGGCATCCTTGCAAATCCAATCAGAGATTTCTGCATTGCAAAGTCAAAATGGGTCCAGCTGCATGTGAGGAGGATAGGTTTAGCTCGGGCCAATCTCAAGTTTCTCAAGTTTCTTTATTAGTTGTCATACAGAAGTACAGAATACTTTTATACAAAATGTAACATAAAGAAGCATTTTGTATAAAAGTATTCTGTACTTCTGTATGACAACTAATAAAGAAACTTGAGAAACATGAGATTGGCCCGAGCTAAACCTATCCTCCTCACATGCAGCTGGATCCATTTTGACTATGTGAAAGTTGAGACTATGAGAAAGTTGTTGTTTAGTAGTTAGTAAGCTGTACAGCTATAACAAGTCAGGCTAAATTAAACTTTGCGCCAACATTAGGACCGAAGTATAAACCAGCAACTGAGCAACATGAAGAAGTGGATTTATGCATCTGGATCAGAAAAAACGTTGTGGATGAAAAAGTAAGTAGGCTACAGTGCTTGTATGCTAACAGTAGCTAGGCAGCTTAGCCTACATCACAATGATAATCACCAAGCTAACTTACTGTACACACTGTAGGGCTGGGCAATTAATCAAAACAGAATCGCGATATCGATTCATAGACCTATGCAATCTAATTTCTAAGTTATGACTGTTTTATTTTATTAAAAAAAAACGTTTTTTTTTTTTTTTTTTTATTATTATTTTATCTCGGTTGAACATGATTTGTGGAACTCCCTCTGGTGTTGTGGTCGTGGTATTCACTGACCTTTGGGAAGTATTTCGACATGCACATGGGTATCTTAGTGGTGTAGTGTATCTTGTAGACCAGGCCCATTGCAAGTTGCTGTACTCTGTCGTCTACTCTAAGCCATCCTAGGTTGTCAAAGTGGACAGGGGTGAGGTGGGTTTTAGGAGTAAGGTCAAGCAGTAGTCTGACCAGTTTGTTTTGTGATGTTTGTAATCTTGTTTTTAGTGCCTTTGAGGTGCTTTGGTACCATGAGGTGCAAGCATAGTCGTAGTACCCTTGAATGAGTGCTCCTGTTAGAGTCTTCAAGGTATTCTTGTTTACCAGAGAGGAGATCCGGTACAGGAATCTAGTTCGTTGGTTGACTTAGTTTTATTACATTGGATCCCATTTTGTCACAGGAAAGATTTGCCTCTATAGGATGGAACCCAGGTAGGTAATTTCATCTTTCCTTTTAAGATAAGATAAGATATTCCTTTATTGATCCCCTTGGGGAAATTCAGGCATCATAGCAGCATGGGGGAAGGGGGGGGGGGGTACAGGTAGTGAAAACAACACAAGCAGTGTAAACAAATAGGTCAATATAATTTACTATCTAACTAACTGAAATATAAATTTTTCATTATTCACAGTATCACAGTATCCACATAAGGTGCAGTATGCATAAGGTAGTGTTATTGTCCTACTTGGGTTCCTATTAGTTCTAGGTCGATGTCTGGCAGCAGTCGCTGCCCACTGTTGTGGAGCCTGATGGCCACTGGTATGAAGGACTGTCCGAGGCGGTTAGTTGAGTGTCGGGGGGGTATGAGTCTGTGGCTTCCTTGTCACCTTCACCTAATATGTTTTGATCTGGTCAGGTGCGCTGTCACCTAAAATGTTTTGATCTGATCAGGTGCGCTGTCACCTAATATGTTTTGATCTGGTCAGGTGCGCTGTCACCTAATATGATTTCATCTGGTCAGGTGCGCTGTCACCTAATATGTTTTCATCTGGTCAGGTCCGCTGTCACCTAATGTTAATATGTTTTCATCTGTGTCCACTGACCACTGACACACAGTGGGGGATGTTTTAAAAATATTATTTAATATATAATATAATATAATAATTTGTGCTTCACCTAAAAATTTGGTCAGCAGCCTCCACTGGTCTACAGATGCTAGTGTTTTGTCTCCTCTTCTGTGTTTTATTTAAAAATAGGTCTACACAGCCAGTATTTTTTCTCCTCTTCATAAGAGTTTGAGGTTTTTCTTTGTTATTACAGGTAAAAACAGGAATAAAAAGACAAATTTTTTCTTTTTGTTGCTTTATAATCCCATTAATGCAACAAACTGTGTGCTCTAAGTATAAAGTATAAAATACATCGCAAATTACTTTGGGTATGCAATTGTCAGGCATTTTATGCTAAATGTGGGGTATGCTTGGGGATATATAAAACGTTATACACTGTGTTATCTTAATTTTAAGGGTAAATAGGTTGTGCGGCTCCCTGAGCATTTTATTTTGTGGGACGGGGGAATTGCTGACCCCTGGGCTAAACTGACCCCCTCCACAGAGCTCCACAAAAGATTGCTACATTTGTTAGCTTACGTGTAGTTAGCTAATAAGGCACTGGTATCATAGAATAGAAATACTTTAATCATCCCGAGGGAAATTTGACACTACAAATCGGGATGATTAAAGTATTTCTATTCTATTCTATGATACCAGTGCCTTATTAGCTAACTACACGTAAGCTAACGAAAGCGATCTTTTTGTGAGACTAAACTTTGTTCTTGGTGTTGATGTTTGTTTTGTTTCATCAATGAATGACGCAGAATACACTGTGAAGGTATCTTCATTACAATTGTGTTGCTGTTGTTTTTTTTTCATCAATAAATGACACAGAATACACTGTGAAGGTATCTTCATAGCTAGCTTCAATACGTGTGCGTGTCGCGTTGAAGTTGACATCACGTCGCCCTCGTTATGACGACCAGCTACACTGACGGCGGGTACTACCTGCAGTGGAAAACTAACGAAGTACCAGGTACCAAAAGCGAGTAGAGTAGAGTAGAGTAGAGTCGAGTAGGTACTATGCAATGGAAAAGAGGCATAAGTGACCTGCTAGCATGATGCTCGACACCAATGGATTCCTCAGGTCGTCTAGTTTCAGAAGATACCAGTGTCTTCGCTCTAGTAGCTAAACTGAGCCACGCCACATCATGTTGGCATCTTATAGTATCTTTTAGTATCTTATAGTATCTTATAGTATCTTATAGTATCTTTTAGTATCTTATAGTATCTTATAGTATCTTATAGTATCTTATAGTATCTTTTAGTATCTCCTTCATTAGTGAATAACACAAAGTTGACACATGAACAACATTTAGCTTTTAAACATTTGATATTTATTTTTATTTAGTTTCTGACAGCGAGGACGGAGGCGGTCTCCGGACCTGACGAGCGACAGGTGTAGGTCTTTACTGCACACGTGCAGCAGAGGAGGAACCCGATCGAATGTCCCTCGCTGTGGTGCTCGGGTAGAGGCCACTGATTGGTTGAGTCACTCAGAGACGAGCTTGTCACATGGCAACAGCAGGGTGACGCCGTCGTTTTGGGCTGACTCGTTCTAAAAGAGAAAAGACAGAAACACACTGAGCTCAACTGATGTGTATGTTTATTGACCATAAGGTTAACCGTCTGTAGTGTGGTAGTAGGTTAACCCGTCTGTAGTGTGGTAGTGAAAGGGTTAACCTTCTGTAGTGTGGTAGTGAAAGGGTTAACCTTCTGTAGTGTGGTAGTGAAAGGTTAACCGTCTGTAGTGTGGTAGTGAAAGGGTTAACCTTCTGTAGGTGGTAGTGACAAGGTTAACCCTCTGTGGTGTGGTAGTGACAGGGTTAACCTTCTGTAGTGTGGCAGTGAAAAGGTTAACCTTCTGTAGTGTGGTAGTGAAAAGGTTAACCTTCTGTACTGTGGTAGTGAAAGGGTTAACCTTCTGTGTTGTGGTAGTGAAAGGTTAACCTTCTGTAGTGTGGTAGTGAAAGGGTTAACCTTATGTAGTGTGGTAGTGAAAAGGTTAACCTTATGTGGTGTGGTAGTGAAAAGGTTAACCTTCTGTGGTGTGGTAGTGACAGGGTTAACCTTCTGTGTTGTGGTAGTGAAAGGTTAACCTTCTGTAGTGTGGTAGTGAAAGGGTTAACCTTATGTAGTGTGGTAGTGAAAGGTTAACCTGCTGTGGTGTGGTAGTGAAAAGGTTAACCTTCTGTGGTGTGGTAGTGAAAGGTTAACCGTCTGTAGTGTGGTAGTGAAAGGTTAACCTTCTGTAGTGTGAGGTTAACCTTCTGTAGTGTGGTAGTGAAAGGTTAACCTTCTGTAGTGTGGTAGTGAAAGGGTTAACCTTCTGTAGTGTGGTAGTGAAAGGTTAACCGTCTGTAGTGTGGTAGTGAAAGGGTTAACCTTCTGTAGGTGGTAGTGACAAGGTTAACCCTCTGTGGTGTGGTAGTGACAAGGTTAACCCTCTGTGGTGTGGTAGTGACAGGGTTAACCTTCTGTAGTGTGGCAGTGAAAAGGTTAACCTTCTGTAGTGTGGTAGTGAAAAGGTTAACCTTCTGTACTGTGGTAGTGAAAGGGTTAACCTTCTGTGTTGTGGTAGTGAAAGGTTAACCTTCTGTAGTGTGGTAGTGAAAGGGTTAACCTTATGTAGTGTGGTAGTGAAAAGGTTAACCTTATGTGGTGTGGTAGTGAAAAGGTTAACCTTCTGTGGTGTGGTAGTGACAGGGTTAACCTTCTGTGTTGTGGTAGTGAAAGGTTAACCTTCTGTAGTGTGGTAGTGAAAGGGTTAACCTTATGTAGTGTGGTAGTGAAAGGTTAACCTTCTGTGGTGTGGTAGTGAAAAGGTTAACCTTCTGTGGTGTGGTAGTGAAAGGGTTAACCTTATGTAGTGTGGCAGTGACAGGGTTAACCTTCTGTAGTGTGGCAGTGAAAGGGTTAAAGACAGACAAACAAACAAATGAGCGTTAGAAACACAAACTCCTCGTGGAGGAAGAGAAACGTACCATGAAGTTGACGACATTGATGTGGTAGGAGATCCCCCCCTGGGCCTGACACTTGGCCACGTGGATCCTCTCCGGGTCTCCGGCGGTCAGCACCAGCTGGTCGGACTCCGCCTGGAGCACAAAGAGAAGCGGCACGTTCAAATGAATCCACTTACTTCACAACAGTGACGCCTCGATGTTCACACAGTATCCTCATGGACCTTCCTGCTAACGTGGCTCAGCGCAGACATCTCACTTTTAAATATTGAATGAAAAGTTTATTTTTGAACATGTATTCTTTACATTCCTCTAAATAAATCATAATATCAAGCTTTGTCAAACAGAATAATCAGAATGAAAAATAAATTATAAACAAAGAGTCAAGAGCAATGTAGTTAGTTGACATGTTCAAAAAAGGAGTAGAAGGAAGCTAAGCTTATTGATCCCTACCCCCTTACATTTACATGTTTTCCTCCATTAATTTGACATAACATAATTTAGTGTAATACATTATATAATATACATTTGACTATAGTACAAAAAATCCACATAATCCACATAAATGGCACAATCATACTCCCTTATTCAATAACAATGCACTCTTGATTGGAAAACGACCTATAAGATTCCCTATATTATATATGGGAAAAGCAAGGCATACACTCATTAGGGGATGTTTTTAACAAACAGGGTTTTTGTAGTTATGAAGAAATACGCAAAAAATGTAATCTCACCAAGTCCACACATCTTTTTTACTTACAGTTATTGTTATGTTTGAAGACTCAAGGTGTTCCATTAAAGAAACCAATTGAACACCACAGATACCACAAATTCTTCTATGAAAGAGAGACATCGAGATGTTTTGTTTCAGATTTTTACCATCAATTACTAACGGCCTCGTATGAAACCCTCCACCTAGACTCCGTCTGGAGGAGGGATATACCAGACCTGGAAAGTGATTTTGATTGGCAAGAAGCCTGGGCAAATGTTCGACTCACATCAAGGAACCCGGACCATCAACAAATCAATCTTAACTATATTCACAGGACATACTTGACTCCTATAAGACTGAAAAAAAATGGGTCTTATACAAGACTCCAAATGCTCCTTATGTACAAATGGGGACGAGGGGACATTTATGCACATGTACTGGGACTGCCCACCAGTTAAGATATTCTGGAAAGAGGTGACCCAGCAATTATCAAATCTCTTAACTTGGAATATACCTGTACACCCCTCTGTATTACTGCTGAATGATGTTTTTGAGTGTGCAGTACATCCACAGCTAAAGAGATTGGTTTTATCGGGTATCACAGTGGCTAAAAAGCTGATAGCATCACGATGGTTCCAACCGGAAAAAATGTGCCGAAAGGTCTGGATTATTACATATCTCGATGTGATCTATCAAGAAATATCTACAGCAAGAATTTTGGGTCTCAATGAATCCAAAATGACATTGTGGTTAGAAGTGGTGGAGAAAATAAAAGCTAGCATATAATGGTAATGTCTGGTTAGGAGCGAGGGAAAATGGATGGATTATCCAATGGGGGGTCCGGGAGGGGGGGGTACGAGCTAGAGCATATGTGTGTAGGTTTTTAGATAACAGGTATTAAGGGTATATCCTATATAAGACAATTAACTAAAATGTGATTTCATTGGATGTGCACTGTCAACTAATCAGTGGCGGAACTTTGGTCCCAGCGGTGGGGGGGACATATTAGGGGCGCCCCCCCTTCCCAATTTTTTTTCGTCTAATACCAGGTGTGCAATACGCATTTTCCCAGGCGGTGGCGCCTCTTGTAAGAAAAGGTCATCGTGGAGCCAGGGCTTGTCCAGCTGCACGTCCGCTAATTTAATATAATGATACTAGTCTATAGTCTATAGATACTAGTCTATGTCTATACTGAACACTGTGACCTCATTTTCTACTTCTAAATTACATGCTATACTATGTTATTTGATACTATCTTGTCTAGCACAGTCTCTGGAGCGTAACAGTAAGAAGCATTTTGTATGAAAGTATTCTGTACTTCTGTATGACAACTATTAAAGAAACTTGAAACTTGAAACTTGAACTAGTGAAATTTTTTTAACTCTGTCAAAATAAACGAGCTGCATAGGCATAATAAACTGTAAGCGACATATACATGTTTGCACTGTCTTTTTTCTATTATAAAGTGCCTCTCGAGACTCTGGTCCATAACACATAACAGATCAGTCATTTGATTGTAATGCAGGTGCTCGCATTATAAATCGAATGTATGCGAGACAAACAATGTAATCGTTTTGATGCATACATCTCTGCCCAGCCTACCCCACCTGTTGCTGTTGCGCTCCCGCACAGAGAACCATATCCCCGCACCAGAACGCTACGACGGGGACGTCTCTAAATGTCATGCCTTTATTTTTCAATATTCACTAGTATTCGGACAACAGCCGCACACTTAAAGTGATACATCTAAAATCGCTTACCTTACCTGTCGGGGGTCCAGGACTCCTGCGTTAGAATGGGCGACAGGCAGCTCAATTCGTTCCCTGCATACATCGCAAAAGGTATTCGAGTTCGACCACCCTCCCGGGGCTCGGATTATGATAGTTCTTGTAACTGCCTCCGTGTTCAAGTTTAAGTTAAGTATGATGTCATAGACTATCTTGTTCGCCATCCGCCAGGGAAACCGCAGATATATATTCCTTTACTGCGAATTGAGACGAGAGCGTCCCAAAAATGATTCCAGGCCGCTATTTCTTTACCAACGGATTTCCAATTCCAACTGGTTCATGCTACACGCTGCTTTAATAACACGAGACAGCGCCCCTATGTATGACTTTGAGGAACTGGCAACGAATTCCAAGAGTAGGGTAAATCTGCAGTGCCGGCACTGTGTAGTAGCGAGTCAGTGCTGGCCGCTAGGCTGCGCAGTTGCAGCGGTTTGGAAAACATGGGGGGGACAAATACTGCATTCTGAAATCATGCGGGGGACATTTTCCGGGGACCCCCCCGCAAGTTACGCCCCTGCAACTAATGCTTGTATATCTTATCGTGTGTTGTCATGTTTGTTTATGTTTGTTTAAAAAATAATAAAAAAATAAAATACAAAAAAAGTAATATGTTTATGTATTGTATCGGAAATGTAACATGTATACATATTACAAATAAATACATATATTACATGTTACATTTAATTTCTTTTTACTTTTTAAGTTTTTAGAAAATGTTTAGGTTCTCCTGCTGCGGATAGAACCATAACCTTGTTTGTTTTGGACTTTTGCAGATACAATATGTAAATTAATGACCTATGGATATAACGTACATCATTATACCTTAGTACTTTATTCATGTTTCCTGACCATGTTGCTCAGTGCTATAAACAAAGACCGAGGAGGGAGGTTTCTACTCACAGGCTCCTGATCTCGATGGATGGACAGCAGGTCTGACATCCTGTCATTGAATCCAGAAGCAAACTTCTCAGGGTCGATTGCCACAAAACACTGACCCTGTGTCGGGACAAGACATGTAGCTGTGAGTCCAGGAATAGACACCGTTGTGAAAGAGAAATGGACTGGGAACTCTTCTAGATGTGCACAGGCAGTGAGTTACTACTTCTGGCTACGCTCGCGTTCCAGAACTCTAATAGAAATATCAGTATTAGTAGTATGACTTTGCTTCAGAGCTACGCTCATTACAAAACTCTGAACCTGTGGATTAAAACATGTTTCTTACTGGATCCTGTGTCTGACGCTGCCTGGCTCGACACAGCCAGACCTCAGAGCACAGGTCTCGGTGAGTCAGCTATAATAATAATAATAATAATAATAATAATAATAATAATAATAATAATAATAATAATAATAATAATAATAATAATAATAATAAAAATAATAATAATAATAATAATAATAATAATAATAATAATAATAATACATTACACTATTGGCAAGTCTTTATTAACACATTGACGGCCACAGGGATTAGACGGGCCCCACTCTAGACGACCAGCATATGTAAACAGACTTGGGGCTGTTTGTAGAGCTAAATCTATACTTTATAGTATTGCTATCTGTCCATTCTCATTGTCAATTGAGACCATAAACCGTCCCTTCAAAATGGATTAAAGAAATAATTTTTTCATCAATACGTTCTCATTTTATAGCGCCGTGAATATAAGCGTTATACGGCATTTGGTCTAGTATATTTCCTGGAAGGCGAGATAAAGGGCTAATAGCTACTAACGTTATATCCAATGGCATTTCCGTTATACAAAAGCTACAGTTAAAACTCGAACTGCATATGATCGGTATGATCCTCAAGCATGTATGCATGAAAGGGGGGGGGGGACGGGACGTTGTTTCTGATTATTGATTACCAATAACCGTGTTCGTCTAAGTAGCCACATACGCTGGTCGGCTGGTTGAGTATCATAGCAAGCTCTGATCAGCATGTAATTTACGTGAAAAAGATCTTACCATGAGCCGGTTGGATCCCCCGAGCATTTCCCCGTTATCGATCGCCATCTGGTAGATCGATATGTCCATTGGCTGATGATAAATCCCCTTATTTCATAGTGAAATCCGCGATCCAAAACGTATTCCATGCAACAGACAATAGCTATCGCTTCAGGTGAGTCGAAAACTACATTAGAGATAAAAATAAAAAAACTTCGTCCGTGGTCGGGCGCCATTGTGTTAATAATAATAATAATAATAATAATAATAATAATAATAATAATAATAATAATAATAATAATAATAATAATAATAATAATAATAATAATAATAATAATAATAATAATAATAATAATAATAATAATAATAATAATAATAATAATAATAATAATAATAATAATAATAATAATAATAATAATAATAATAATAATAATAATAATAATAATAATAATAATAATAATAATAATAATAATAATAATAATAATAATAATAATAATAATAATAATAATAATAATAATAATAATAATAATAATAATAATAATAATAATAATAATAATAATAATAATAATAATAATAATAATAATACATTTTATTTGTAGTGCCCTCTACATTTCACAATGAAATACTACTTTATGTAAAAAGGAAAACCCCTGAAATATGCTGTTAATAATCGGAACCATGGCTTTAACCCTTTCCCCGCCAAAAACGCTGTACAACGGGTTTCAACTTCATGCGAATTCTGCCAATAACGGCGTACGACGTGATTCTGATTATAATTTCATATTTTTGCCATGGTATTCATATTTCACTCACGGAGCCTTGTCAGATGCTGCGGGACTCAGCACAACTCTGCAACGCTTCAATACTGCCACCTGGTGGCTGATCGGCGAGTTGCCAAACCGGAAATGCCCGTTGCAGCTCGGTCCGTCCCCTAATTCCGTCCGGCCACTCCTTTATCGTTGCGGGACTCAATACACACACCGTGGATATGGATCTTTGCCATAACTCAATAATCTACATGATTTGGGGCGTGTATTAGTAATATACAAACCGGAAATGGATCGCCTAGATCCCCACCACATAACTGAGTTTCAGCGTTTTTGTTTATCATTTTCGATACAAACTGCTCTGATCAATATATCACCCATACTACATAAATCATTTAACGTCGGTCACGTAATTATAAACGACCCCCCCCCCCTCCGTTCACCCGCGCATGATCAGTCATAACCCTTAGGACCATGTACAGTTGACATTTTTAATATAGCGTCAATCGGTATCAAACTGCATTTGATGATCTAATATAATGCATTTGTGCCTATATCTCACGTTCTGGGAAATACTGCAGAAAACGATAAAAACATATTTATACTCTAGACGGTATTTTCGTATGAATGTGTGAATGAAAAAGTTAAACGTTCCTACATCCTGAACGATAGATAATTGATGTTGAATGTGCCATAGTAATGTCAATTTAGCAATACAATTTAAAAAGTTATAGCCCTGCAAAGAAGGTGAACATCTCCATAGACTTACAGTACTGGCAGAGATCAAACAGCGATGGATATAAGCGTGGCAGAGAATGGGTTAAAGACGTACCAGGTCGGCCACGCGGTCAGTCAGCTTCCAGGTGCGGATGTGACTGCTGTACTGCGCCCCCGACAGGATGCCACAGAACACCTCCACCATCATGCCCAGACCGTAGCCTTTGTAACCACCTGAGAACCAGAGAGAGAGAGAGTTCAGAAATACATGGCTTAGAGAGAGATGCCTTATATATAAAGTGAGGTGGTTGATTCAAAACCACTCCAATTAATTACATAGTTAGATTTCTCTGGAACACAGACACGCTTAGCATGTTCTGGATCTAGACGTGACAGGACAGGTTATGTTTTAGACAGGTTATGTTTGCATCTAGACAGGACAGGTTATGTTTTAGACAGGTTATGTTTGCTTCTAGACGTGACAGGACAGGTTATGTTTTAGACAGGTTATGTTTGCATCTAGACAGGACAGGTTATGTTTTAGACAGGTTATGTTTGCTTCTAGACAGGACAGGTTATGTTTTAGACAGGTTATGTTTGCATCTAGACGTGACAGGACAGGTTATGTTTTAGACAGGTTATGTTTGCATCTAGACGTGACAGGACAGGTTATGTTTTAGACAGGTTATGTTTGCTTCTAGACGTGACAGGACAGGTTATGTTTTAGACAGGTTATGTTTGCTTCTAGACGTGACAGGACAGGTTATGTTTTAGACAGGTTATGTTTGCTTATAGACGTGACAGGACAGGTTATGTTTTAGACAGGTTATGTTTGCATCTAGACGTGACAGGACAGGTTATGTTTTAGACAGGTTATGTTTGCATCTAGACGTGACAGGACAGGTTATGTTTTAGACAGGTTAGGTTTGCATCTAGACGTGACAGGACAGGTTATGTTTTAGACAGGTTATGTTTTAGACAGGTTATGTTTGCATCTAGACGTGACAGGTTATGTTTTAGACAGGTTAGGTTTGCTTCTAGACGTGACAGGACAGGTTATGTTTTAGACAGGTTATGTTTGCATCTAGACGTGACAGGACAGGTTATGTTTTAGACAGGTTATGTTTGCATCTAGACGTGACAGGACAGGTTATGTTTTAGACAGGTTATGTTTTAGACAGGTTATGTTTGCTTCTAGACGTGACAGGACAGGTTATGTTTTAGACAGGTTATGTTTTAGACAGGTTATGTTTGCATCTAGACGTGACAGGACAGGTTATGTTTTAGACAGGTTAGGTTTGCATCTAGACGTGACAGGACAGGTTATGTTTTAGACAGGTTATGTTTGCATCTAGACGTGACAGGACAGGTTATGTTTTAGACAGGTTAGGTTTGCATCTAGACGTGACAGGACAGGTTATGTTTTAGACAGGTTATGTTTTAGACAGGTTATGTTTGCATCTAGACGTGACAGGTTATGTTTTAGACAGGTTATGTTTGCTTCTAGACGTGACAGGACAGGTTATGTTTTAGACAGGTTAGGTTTGCTTCTAGACGTGACAGGACAGGTTATGTTTTAGACAGGTTAGGTTTGCATCTAGACGTGACAGGACAGGTTATGTTTTAGACAGGTTATGTTTGCATCTAGACGTGACAGGACAGGTTATGTTTTAGACAGGTTATGTTTGCTTCTAGACGTGACAGGACAGGTTATGTTTTAGACAGGTTATGTTTGCATCTAGACGTGACAGGTTATGTTTTAGACAGGTTATGTTTGCTTCTAGACGTGACAGGTTATGTTTTAGACAGGTTATGTTTGCTTCTAGACGTGACAGGTTATGTTTTAGACAGGTTATGTTTGCATCTAGACGTGACAGGACAGGTTATGTTTTAGACAGGTTATGTTTGCATCTAGACGTGACAGGACAGGTTATGTTTTAGACAGGTTATGTTTGCATCTAGACGTGACAGGTTATGTTTTAGACAGGTTATGTTTGCATCTAGACGTGACAGGACAGGTTATGTTTTAGACAGGTTATGTTTGCATCTAGACGTGACAGGACAGGTTATGTTTTAGACAGGTTATGTTTTAGACAGGTTAGGTTTGCATCTAGACGTGGCAGGACAGGTTATGTTTTAGACAGGTTATGTTTTAGACAGGTTATGTTTGCATCTAGACGTGACAGGACAGGTTATGTTTTAGACAGGTTATGTTTGCATCTAGACGTGACAGGACAGGTTATGTTTTGACCTGTAGCTTCACTGCCACCGAGGGGCAGCAGGCCTCCTCCCTGGATGACCTTCTCGGGGTCGGAGGTCGGCTTGCCGCGGGCGTCGCAGCCCCAGCCCAGAGGGATGTTTTCCCCACGCCTCTCGTGGAGCTCCACCTTCCCCAGCGCCACGCCGGACGTGGCCATGTCCAGGACGAAGCTGTCTCCGGGGCCGGCAGGCGCCGCCACACACATGGGGTTGGTGCCCAGGGTGCACTAGAGGAGAGCGGGTTCAAACACACAGGGGGTTGGTGCCCAGGGTGCACTAGAGGAGAGCGGGTTCAAACACACAGGGGGTTGGTGCCCAGGGTGCACTAGAGGAGAGCGGGTTCAAACACACAGGGGGTTGGTGCCCAGGGTGCACTAGAGGAGAGCGGGTTCAAACACACAGGGGGTTGGTGCCCAGGGTGCACTAGAGGAGAGCGGGTTCAAACGGAGGGTTCAGTCGGTGGGTTAACCCTTCACTGCCACACTACAGTCGGTTAACCCTTTCACTACCACACTACATACAGTTAACCCTTTCACTACCACACAACAAAGGATTAACCCTTTCACTGTGACAATACAGAATGTTAACCTTTTCACTGTGACAATACAGAATGTTAACCCTTTCACTGCCACACAACAAAGGGTTAACCCTTTCACAACCACACTACATAAGGTTAACCCTTTCACAACCACACTACAGAAGGTTGGCACTTTCACTACCACACTACAGAGATGGTTAACCTTTCACTACCACACTACAGAAGGTTAACCCTTTCACTGCCACACTACAGAAGGTTAACCCTTTCACAACCACACTAGAGAAGGTTAACCCCTTCACTACCACACTACAGATGGTTAACCTTTCACTACCACACTACAGAAGGTTAGCCCTTTCACTACCACACTACAGAGACGGTTAACCCTTTCACTACCACACTACAGAGACGGTTAACCTTTCACTACCAAACTACAGAAGGTTAACCCCTTCACTACCACACTACAGAATGTTAACCCTTTCACAACCACACTACAGAAGCTTAACCTTTCACTACCACACTACAGAAGGTTAACCTTTTCACAACCACACTACAGAAGGTTAACTCTTTCACAACCACACTACAGAAGCTTAACCTTTCACTACCACACTACAGAAGGTTAACCTTTTCACAACCACACTACAGAAGGTTAACTCTTTCACAACCACACTACATAAGGTTAACCCTTTCACTGCCACACTACAGAAGGTTAACCCTTTCACAACCACACTACAGAAGGTTAATCTTTTCACAACCACACTACAGAAGGTTAACTCTTTCACAACCACACTACAGAAGGTTAACCCCTTCACTACCACACTACAGATGGTTAACCTTTCACTACCACACTACAGAAGGTTAGCCCTTTCACTACCACACTACAGAGACGGTTAACCCTTTCACAACCACACTACAGAATGTTAACCCTTTCACTACCAAACTACATAAGGTTAACCCTTTCACACCCACACTACAGAAGGTTAACCCTTTCACTACCACACTACAGAAGGTTTTAGGAGTGGGTTTTTACAAGTAAAAGCATTTTGACAACATCCCTGTCCGGGTCATGTGGTACAAGTCAAAGTAGACGGATGACAAAAAGGAAGATGTCTCTCACCTCTTTCCCACGTGTGGGAACCACCAGCGGGGACGTATTGCAGTAGGACATACCCTGTGGACGTCAGTGGGTTAGGAGGTGGAGACAATCAGTGATGGCAGACAGAGAGGAACGGTCAGTTGTTTTAGAGAGAGGTTCAATACACTAGCAGGTCAGTTGTTTTAGAGAGAGGTTCAATACACTAGCAGGTCAGTCGTTTTAGAGAGAGGTTCAATACACTAGCAGGTCAGTTGTTTTAGAGAGAGGTTCAATACACTAGCAGGTCAGTTGTTTTAGAGAGAGGTTCAATACACTAGCAGGTCAGTTGTTTTAGAGAGAGGTTCAATACACTAGCAGGTCAGTTGTTTTAGAGAGAGGTTCAATACACTAGCAGGTCAGTTGTTTTAGAGAGAATATAGTTTCAAAAAGAATATATCACTTTCGGTTATAAGGGTTTTTATTAGAGCTGGGCCGTTAACGGCGTTAACGTGCTGCGTTAACGCTATACTAATATCGCGCGATAATATAATTAACGTATTAATCTAAAAAAAAAAAAAAAAAAAAAATGTTTTACCTTTATTTACCCAGGGTAGGTTCGCTGAGCACAGATGCTCTTTTTCAGGAACGCCCTGCTTCACATTCACACAGTTCCATTCACACCTGGGAGCTGCCCAGTACAACCACAGTTGACACCATTGGCCACTGAGCAACTCCACTGGAGCAGTTGATTCAAGCCATGTCACATAGTTCAAGTTTGAAATTATTCTTTCTGTTTTGCTCCTGAGAGTGTGCTAGATACTGTACTGTACTGGTAATATTATTTATTTGTGTTAACTTCTGAATAAAACAACTTATTAAACACAAGTACATCTTATTGAACATTATTTTGATATTTCATTACCAATTATCATAGCAAAACAGCTTTTTCAAACAGTCTGTAATGCATTTTGGAAACGGGAGATGGGCTCATGGTGTAATGGGCCACCTGGCCTGAGAAACATAAGGAGGAAAGAAAAAGTAAGGACTTACTTCTGGTCATTATTTGGGTAGAACACACATATTTTTAATGCCTTCGGCAGGTTTTTTTTTTTTTTTTTTTTTTTACCATTTTAATCTAGATTAATCTAGATTAAATCCAGGATTGCAGATAGATTAATCTAGATAAAAAAAATTAATCTATGCCCACCTCTAGTTTTTATATTAACACATTGATTTTAAAGATTCATTTGAAAACCTTAACGTTTAAAAAAAAATTACGCACTTTAATCACATAACCCCTTTTGACGCCGACTGTGGGGAGTGTGTTTACCTTCCTGGTGGTGACGGTGGAGGTAACCGTATAATAACCCAGATTATAACTGAAATGATAACTATGACAGCAGCCACCATTGCAATCTTGTGTAATACACTCAAGTCACCAACGGAGGGAGAACTTTACATGGCTGAAATGAGACCAGTGAATTGGTCGGATCTCATTAGAGTTGGTTGGATCTCATTGCAGTAAACATAATGCATTTAAAGTGTTAGTATTAGCATCGCTACAAGATGTATGAAAGAAACTATATCCGATTTCAGTTTGAAAGATCATTTAAAACATTAAAAGATATACTTATAAACACGCTTGAGTTACTGTATCTGTGTCTGTGATCATTGAACAGATACATGTGTACTGTACTCACAATCATGTTCTCCTTCAGTGCCTGCATGGCGTAGTATCCAGCGATGCCAAAGTGGTTGGAACCTAAAACAGATAAATCCATAGAGCTCAGAGAAAACTGTGTAAAAACCTGAATCCGAATATGAGTAATTGTTCTTTGTTACAATACTTAAGTACTGCTTTTGGGGATTTGTACATATTTACTCTAGTATTATGAGGTTTGTATACTTTAACTTTTACTCAATTAAAAAAAAACATACATTTTAAATGCAGACCTACAAAGTACAAAGTACAAATCTTGCAGGTCCAACCATTTTAATTAGTATATTTGTTTCTCTGGCCAAACGTTATTAACGTTTTTAATCCTGTTATTATGAACCGCCAATCAAATCCCCATCAATGGAAAATGAACCCGCCCATACCCATGCTGATTGGTCCTTGTGCAGTTTTGAGTAAATACAGCTACTGCTGAAGTTAACGGGGAACGTTCTGCTCTTGTGAGCAGTTGTGAGCAATTATTTGTATGTGTATTTTTCCATGGCAGTGTTTCCTAAACCTGTCTTCTTCCTAAACCTGTCTTCTTCCTAAACCTGTCTTCTTCCTAAACCTTGCCTAAACACCAGCTGATGATTTCACTAATTGGCTCACCTGGTGCAATGTGTAGTTAAAATGAAAACTTGGCCCACGATGGAATGAGTTTGAGACCCCTGGGCCCTCATTCATCAACGTGGACGTAGAATATGTTCTATTTCCACACGTAAGCACAGAATGTAGAATCAGTGCACGCACAGAAAAATCGGGATTCATCAACCGTGCGTACACAGGTCCTATGCTCCTCCGTGTTGATGAATACCACTTTGTTCTACCGTCAATGCTCGTGCATGATTATCCATATATGGTCATGAAAGTGAGGAAACACCCCCCATGGGATGTGAAATAATGGACTGACCCGAGCGGAACTCTGAGAAACTTCACGGAGATTGTTCACTGCTGTCGAACCAAGAAGACACAACGCGTGTTATGGGATAAATAAAAGGCGGACTTGTAAACGGTGATGTCAGATATCAACGGCTCCCTAAGACCATTGCTGCAATTCTGCCTGGACAGCTCAAAATACTAATAAAGACCGTTCGTTGACCACTGTTTGGCGTTGGTTGTGTGTCATTATAACCGTGCTGTAATATGAATGCCTTTATTAGTTGTGTTCGATTGGCTATATGATTTTTAGAGGCATCTATTTTGTTGTCGGTATTACCGACAACAAAATAGATGCCTCTAAAAATCATATACTATTAGGTAGCCTATATGAATTACATATAATAGCAGCCATAGCCTACATTATGCAACAGTAACTTGCGCATACCAGTGTATGCGACGGACCAGTGTATACCTTATATCATATCATATTCATATAATAGTTTACTCTATCAGCATACCAGCATGTAATATGTTCTTTGTTAGAACTCAACTCGTTATTATTTTGCACATAGATTGCAGAAATACGGGAACGTTTTGATTTACATTAAAAGGCTTTGACATTGTAAAACTAAATACGTGGAATTCTGTAAGCATAATACAAGTCATATCACCCACACGATATGCTCTGTGTCCAGAGCATGTATGCTTTTCATTCATTTAAGACACATTATTGCAAGGGTTTTGTAATACACATACACCCTGGTGTCATTGCAATGCGTTTTTTATTCTTTCTTATACAGTAAAAAGGGGGAAGAACACTATATCGTGGGTGTTCATATGACTTGTATTCTGCTTACAGCTTCGAAATTCCACTTGTTTCGTTTAACGTAAAGCTTTTTAAATATAATCAAAACGTTCCCGTGTTTCTGCGGTCTGTGCGCAAAATAATAACGAGTTGAGCTACGCGGAGTTAATTCCGATAACGCTATATAAACCATGCTGCATTCATTCTGAGAGAAAGATCTATTATTCCAAATGCTATTTATAGGGTTTTGACCATAATTACACTACTGTTGCTATTTTACAATGAACTATAATGAATTACGGTTCATACAGAACATGCCAGTGTTGAAACTAATGCACAGAAGCTCATTTCCTTGTTGTAATAATATATTCTACCACTGGGCGTCAGCTAAGTGTGCTCCGAGCTGTGCGTAAATATAAGCACTAAGTCAAGTTCAAGTTGAAATTGATGAATCCCACTCTTTGCTTAGAAATGATCGTACGCACAGGTTAAGCACATATCTGTGCGTAAGACACGTTGATGAATGAGGGCCCAGGTCTATCCTTTGCAATAAAAAAAAGTTTTTGGTTTTACTTAAGTACATTTAAAAGTAGAAACTTTTTTACTTTTACTCAAGTGTGTTTTAGACAGATACTCTGACTTTTACTTGAGTACGATTTTGAGACGGTACCCATATCAGAAAGTCCTTCATTCCAACAGCCATCAGACTATACAATGCATCACTGTGCCTCACTGCATCACTGAGCACAGAGTGACAGTTACCATCTTCCTGGACTTAGTTTGAAACAGCACTGTGCAATATTACACCTACTGTAGACTCCAGTATATTTTTACTGTATTTATTTACTGCATATTTTATTCCATTTTTATTCTATTTTACTCTACTCTTATCTTAGGCAACTTGATTTGATTTGTTTTATTATTCTTATTCGTGACCTGTTCTGTCTAAATGTTTAAATGTTTAAATGTTGAGCGATTTGCAGTGTCAAATTTCCCACGGGATAATAAAAGTATTTCTATTCTATAACTATTCTATCACTGAAGTATACTTTCTGGGTACTCTTTACACTCCTGGGTAATATTTACTATGTTTACTTGCTAACGGGCCTCTTCTCCGTGGAGAGTCCATCGTCACCTCGTGTTCCTGCAGCAGGGCACTCACCGTGCGCCACCACCCAGCCGATGCCCACATCCTTGGCCTTCCTGATGGCCAGGTCCATGCAGAAGTTGCCCACCACGGGTCCCAGGAGGTTCTGGCCGTCCACCAGCGCCGTGGCAACCGTCTCCTTCTCGATGATCGGCTCGCCCTCCTTGGCACAGATGCCTGTCCTGATGTCCTTCACGTACATGTCTGAATGTCACATGACAGGAACATTAAAACAAGCTTGATGTCACATGACGGGAACATTAAAACAAGCTTGATGTCACATGACGGGAACATTAAAACAACCAATATATAAAACATTTCAAAACGTTTATTTTTATTTTTTATTTGTATAAATATCCTCAAACTAAATCCCCAATTTGAATAAAGTGATTAATCTGATTAAATGAGTCTTTTCTTTTGATTAAATCAACTTTCTTTAATGAATATAACTCATCAGTTTTAATACTATAATATTAGTGTAGCCTAATCTTTATCTGCAGCTGTGAAGAAAAATCCCATTGGTTTAAACGGAATGAATAGACAAAAAAAAAACGATAGGCCTATAATAAAAAAAAAGAATTCGAATGCCAACGTAACAAACGAAGGTCCGAACGTTCGAATGTTCGGGCTCAGCCCTATAGGTCTCTTACCCATCCTGTTGAGTCCATGGCTGTAGTGCCCCCTGCGGTCTCCCTCCACCAGGACCTGGGCCAGGCAGCGGGCGTGGTGAGGTTTGGTGCCGACCGCCGTCATGCACCTCTCGATGAAGGCCTCCACCTCCTCCTGCGCGATCAGACACCTGCACCAGAGAAGAAGAAAACCACCACCATGGAACCGTTACCAAACCAGATAGTCACCCAAGGCTCCCCTTCAAAATACAAACAGATCAATTTGGGGGGGGGGGGGGGGGGGGGGGGTTATCTGGTATTAATCATTCTGTGTACTCTGTTTACTCACACCTGCTGCAACTGTCACCCAGCCTGTAGGTCTGTTCTGCTTCCTGTATTACATACCTTTTCATTTAAAGAAAATCCTTGCTGCAAACTGGACCACGTTGTAGCCACTGATTAAAGGCCACAGGCGACAGCGCTAACCAGTCAGCTAAACTAAGGGTCCGACCCATTAGCCAGGGGCTAGCCAGTCTAGGCATCCATGGTCGTTACACCCCCCCCTCCTTCAGGAAGCGTGTTGTCCTCATGCTTCAGCCTATCAGCTCGCTCACGTCTCTGGGCTATCGATGGCCACACGCTTCATGGTACTGTAGGTTGAGCTTGTGTTGAGGAATGAAGTGAAACATGTTGTATTGGTTTGTGGCGAATCTGCCGCGGCCTTCCAGTCGGTCCAGGTTCAAGTTCAACCTCAATCAGATCAGATCCCAACTGACATGGTGACTTAAGTTACCAAACAGGAAGTTTAACATTGTCAAAAGCCCTCCAGAGACTGTGATTTGCATTCATATCCACACTTATAACTGTCAAATACCAGCGTTCAGTTATATCCCCACTTATAACTGTCAACCAGTGATAATTTTAGACAATTTATACCCCTAACTTTAACACCTAGACACCCTAACACTAACACCTAGACACCTTAACACCTAGACACCTTAACACCTAGACACCTTAACAACTAGACACCTTAACACCTAGACACCTTAACAACTAGACACCTTAACACCTAGACACCTTAACACCTAGACACCCTAACACCTAGACACCTTAACACCTAGACACCTTAACAACTAGACACCTTAACACCTAGACACCTTAACAACTAGACACCTTAACACCTAGACACCTTAACACCTAGACACCCTAACACCTAGACACCTTAACACCTAGACACCTTAACACCTAGACACCTAGACACCTTAACACCTAGACACCTAGACACATTAACACCTAGACACCTTAACACCTAGACACCCTAACACCTAGACACCTAGACACCTAGACACCTTAACACCTAGACACCTTAACACCTAGACACCTTAACACCTAGACACCTTAACACCTAGACACCTAGACACCTTAACACCTAGACACCTTAACACCTAGACACCCTAACACCTAGACACCTTAACACCTAGACACCTTAACACCTAGACACCTTAACACCTAGACACCTTAACACCTAGACACCTTAACACCTAGACACCTAGACACCTAGACACCCTAACACCTAGACACCTTAACACCTAGACACCTTAACAACTAGACACCTTAACACCTAGACACCTTAACACCTAGACACCTTAACACCTAGACACCTTAACACCTAGACACCTTAACAACTAGACACCTTAACACCTAGACACCTTAACACCTAGACACCGTAACACCTAGACACCTTAACACCTAGACACCTTAACACCTAGACACCTTAACACCTAGACACCTTAACAACTAGACACCTTAACACCTAGACACCTTAACACCTAGACACCTTAACAACTAGACACCTTAACACCTAGACACCTTAACAACTAGACACCTTAACACCTAGACACCTTAACAACTAGACACCTTAACACCTAGACACCTTAACAACTAGACACCTTAACACCTAGACACCTTAACAACTAGACACCTTAACACCTAGACACCTTAACAACTAGACACCTTAACACCTAGACACCTTAACACCTAGACACCTTAACAACTAGACACCCTAACACCTAGACACCTTAACACCTAGACACCTTAACACCTAGACACCTTAACAACTAGACACCTTAACACCTAGATACCTTAACACCTAGACACCTTAACACCTAGACACCTTAACACCTAGACACCTTAACAACTAGACACCTTAACACCTAGACACCTTAACACCTAGACACCTTAACACCTAGACACCCTAACACCTAGACACCTTAACACCTAGACACCTTAACACCTAGACACCCTAACACCTAGACACCTTAACACCTAGACACCCTAACACCTAGACACCTTAACACCTAGACACCTTAACACCTAGACACCTTAACACCTAGACACCTTAACACCTAGACACCTTAACACCTAGACACCCTAACACCTAGACACCTTAACACCTAGACACCCTAACACCTAGACACCTTAACACCTAGACACCCTAACACCTAGACTATCCATTCTCTGTTCCAAACTCCTAGAATACCCACTGCTCCAAACATCCTGGTCGGCAAGCAGTAGCTGACGGCAGGCTGATCAAATAACAGGGGATTAGCATTCAATTACGAGCGTGGCTGATGAGTTGTTATCACGGTTGCATTGACACGCATGACAACAAGCTACTATGACTGAAAGAGCAGAGAGTGTCTAGAAAACTCAACTAAACTGAAAGAGCCGAGAGTGTCTAGAAAACTCAACTAAATCCTCAATGAGTGTAATGGACTAATGAACTGATTCAATTACAAACTTTGTTTGAAGTGCCTACATAACAAACTCAGTCTAGAAATGTACATAAAATAGCTATGTGCCCCTGTGTGGTCTCTCTCTGGCTGTGAGTGATGTGCCAACAGCCGTCTGTTAGTAGGCGGGGCTGCAGTGGTGTGGTCTCTCTCACCTGCTCATGCTCATCGTGCTGCTTGGCTCCTCGACGCTGACAGTCTGATTCTCAGTCTGTTCTCCAGGTGATTCCTACCACTCACACCTCAGACTATTTATACTCCAGGTTGGTGATCAGGCATCCAGTCAGCTCCTGGAGGGCGTGTTGAAACCCTGCGCACGCCAAGGCAAATCCGGAATGACGAGTTGACGAGGCCTCGGGCTTTAGGCAAACGCTGCTTCCATGTTGATCTATACTGTACATTATGCACAGTGTTGGGGTAACTCTGCAACGTAGAGGTTCCCAAGCTACCAATTTACTTCACACCACAGCAAAACTACCCTCAAGAGAGACATGGTTTGTTTAACTAAAGCTACTTGGAGCAAGTAATTCAAACTACATTGTTAAAATAAATGGTGTAATAACGATTTAGTCGTTTTCGTTTCATTTCCAACCTTTATTTAAACTTGAAGGGCAACTGAGGTTTGCCTCATTTAGAATCCAAGTGTACCTATAGAAATAAGCATGAAAGCGTATAGAATCACACAGCATATACCATCATAACAATAAGACAACAAGGCGAGGCAAAAAGCAAGGATAGCAAATCAATTAAAACACGTACAACTTGATGGACAAAGGTTGGAGATCAAGGTTTTAAACTCTGCAACAACAGAGGGGATAATCTCAAGCTGTAAGGACTGTTGGAGTTCATCCCATGACATAAAGGGGCATCATAGCAACATGCTGACTTATCCCGTTCCAATAATTAACTGTGTCAAAGTGACAAAAAAGTTATCAGTAGATTCATACATACAGGCAACCAATAAGAATAAACAATGGAAATCAGCTAAGACAAGTCGACACACAGGCCACGATACCTTTTAGAAAATACCACGATACCTTTTAGAAAATACCACGATACTTTTTAGGATATACCACGATACTTTGGGAAACTAATAGTATATGTTTTAGTAAGTACTGATACAGACACAGATGTGCAGCAACAAGAGGATATTACATCTGCTGTATGCTACAAATAGTCTCTGCTGAAGTTCCCTTGAGCAAGGCATCTAACCCCTAACTGCTCTGCTAAGAAGACCCTGCACTCCATGACTAAATATATAGGGCGCTGTGTGTGTGTGTGCGTGTGTGTGTGTGTGTGTGTGTGCGTGTGTGCGTGTGTGTGTGTGTGTGTGCGTGTGTGCGTGTGCGTGGGTGCGTGCGTGCGTGTGTGCGTGTGTGCGTGTGTGCGTGTGTGCGCGGGTGCGTGCGTGCGTGTGTGCGTGCGTGCGTGCGTGCATGCGTGCATGTGTGCGTGTGTGTGTGTGTGTGTGTGTGTATGCGTGCATGTGTGTGTGTGTGTGTGTCGGGATGTGTGTCGGACCCAGCGGTCACTGAGTCACTGGGATCATCATGAGTCTTGTTCCTAGAGAGTCACAGCGTATTGCTCCCCCTAGTGGTTAAAAAGCTCCCTCTACAATGTTGTTGTATTTATTTCTGATGATGTGATGCTGTGAGAGTTGTTTCTGTGTCTCTGTTAGATTATATTACAATAGCCAGGTGTTAAGATGAATAAACTATTTCCAAGTGTATCTGCACTGTGTAACAATTGTATCTGCACTGTGTAACAAATGTATCTGCACTGTGTAACAAGTGTATCTGCACTGTAACAAGTGTATCTGCACTGTGTAACAAGTGTATCTGCACTGTGTAACAAGTGTATCTGCACTGTGTAACAAATGTATCTGCACTGTGTAACAAGTGTATCTGCACTGTGTAACAAGTGTATCTGCACTGTGTAACAAGTGTATCTGCACTGTGTAACAAATGTATCTGCACTGTGTAACAAATGTATCTGCACTGTGTAACAAGTGTATCTGCACTGTGTAACAAATGTATCTGCACTGTGTAACAAGTGTATCTGCACTGTGTAACAAGTGTATCTGCACTGTGTAACAAATGTATCTGCACTGTGTAACAAATGTATCTGCACTGTGTAACAAATGTATCTGCACTGTGTAACAAATGTATCTGCACTGTAACAAGTGTATCTGCACTGTAACAAATGTATCTGCACTGTGTAACAAGTGTATCTGCACTGTGTAACAAGTGTATCTGCACTGTAACAAATGTATCTGCACTGTGTAACAAGTGTATCTGCACTGTGTAACAAGTGTATCTGCACTGTGTAACAAGTGTATCTGCACTGTGTAACAAATGTATCTGCACTGTTTCAAGTTTAAAGTTTTGTTTTTATTTGTCACATATAAGGTGTCATACAGTAAAATATATATACAATATACATGAATACTAAATATACAATATACAAAACTAAAACATACACACAATTAGGTAGAGAGGTATATCTTGTGAGAATAAATAGATAGAATATGGTGTAACGTAAAATAAGTGATAGTGTGATTGTGTAACAAATATGTTGTGTAACAAATATGTTGTGTAACAAATAATTCCGGTGCAGTCGGCTGGTTTAAACAATATACTTTTACAATAACAGGAGGCAGTTCTCGCCGACGGACTGAAATCCTTTTTTAATGTAAATAACGGTGTCACCTCAGGGCTCAATCTTGGCTCCTGTTGTTTACATTATATTTACATTTAGTCATTTAGCTGAGGCGTTTATTCAAAGCGACTTACAAACCAGTCCGCAGGAGTGGCTCACCTCTGGCGGTCCAGGATTAGGTTGTATTGTTCGTCTAGTAGTACCTGACTTGAGTGCTTCACTCTGAGTGCATACTGTAGTACTGTAGACATAGTATCATAGTACATAATAGTACTATCGTAAAGAGTAGGGGGTTCTCCGACGTTCCTGGCCAAATTCCCAATCAGGTCTCTGACATCAAAGCCACCTAATCATCCCTTCCCCTTAATTGGCTGATATCAATCCCTGTCTCCCGTTCAGCCATTGTGTGTAGTGTGATGTGTGCCTGGTGCCAGTGTATGGTAGTCAGTGTGTAGTGTGATGTGTGCCTGGTGCCAGTGTATGGTAGTCAGTGTGTAGTGTGATGTGTGTCTGGTGCCAGTGTATGGTAGTCAGTGTGTAGTGTGATGTGTGCCTGGTGCCAGTGTATGGTAGTCAGTGTGTAGTGTGATGTGTGTCTGGTGCCAGTGTATGGTAGTCAGTGTGTAGTGTGATGTGTGCCTGGTGCCAGTGTATGGTAGTCAGTGTGTAGTGTGATGTGTGTCTGGTGCCAGTGTATGGTAGTCAGTGTGTAGTGTGATGTGTGCCTGGTGCCAGTGTATGGTAGTCAGTGTGTAGTGTGATGTGTGCCTGGTGCCAGTGTATGGTAGTCAGTGTGTAGTGTGATGTGTGCCTGGTGCCAGTGTATGGTAGTCAGTTTGTAGTGTGATGTGTGCCTGGTGCCAGTGTATGGTAGTCAGTGTGTAGTGTGATGTGTGTCTGGTGCCAGTGTATGGTAGTCAGTGTGTAGTGTGATGTGTGTCTGGTGCCAGTGTATGGTAGTCAGTGTGTAGTGTTATGTGTGTCTGGTGCCAGTGTATGGTAGTCAGTGTGTAGTGTTATGTGTGCCGGGTGCCAGTGTATGGTAGCCATTGAGCCTTGCGTAGCCCAAGGTTGGGTGCTACCATGCAGTGGTGGTGAAGGAGGCAATTCCCACCCTGCAAGCGCTTTGAGTGTCTAGAAAAACAGAAAAGCGCTATATAAATGCAATTAATTATTATTATTAATAGTAAAAGACAGACAGTTAGAAAGAAAGTTAAATGATTGAAAATGTGTGTTTCAGCTGTCTTGTCTGCGGGGGGAAGTTTGTTCCACCATCGTGGAGCGAGGACAGAGAATAGCCTGCTTCCTCTCGATGACCCCCCAGGAGCCTGAAGAGGAGTGGGTCTCCTCTCGATGACCCCCCAGGAGCCTGAAGAGGAGTGGGTCTCCTCTCGATGACCCCCCAGGAGCCTGAAGAGGAGTGGGTCTCCTCTCGATGACCCCCCAGGAGCCTGAAGAGGTGTGGGTCTCCTCTCGATGACCCCCCAGGAGCCTGAAGAGGAGTGGGTCTCCTCTCGATGACCCCCCAGGAGCCTGAAGAGGAGTGGGTCTCCTCTCGATGACCCCCCAGGAGCCTGAAGAGGAGTGGGTCTCCTCTCGATGACCCCCCAGGAGCCTGAAGAGGAGTGGGTCTCCTCTCGATGACCCCCCAGGAGCCTGAAGAGGAGTGGGTCTCCTCTCGATGACCCCCCAGGAGCCTGAAGAGGAGTGGGTCTCCTCTCGATGACCCCCCAGGAGCCTGAAGAGGAGTGGGTCTCCTCTCGATGACCCCCCAGGAGCCTGAAGAGGAGTGGGTCTCCTCTCGATGACCCCCCAGGAGCCTGAAGAGGAGTGGGTCTCCTCTCGATGACCCCCCAGGAGCCTGAAGAGGAGTGGGTCTCCTCTCGATGACCCCCCAGGAGCCTGAAGAGGAGTGGGTCTCCTCTCGATGACCCCCCAGGAGCCTGAAGAGGAGTGGGTCTCCTCTCGATGACCCCCCAGGAGCCTGAAGAGGTGTGGGTCTCCTCTCGATGACCCCCCAGGAGCCTGAAGAGGAGTGGGTCTCCTCTCGATGACCCCCCAGGAGCCTGAAGAGGAGTGGGTCTCCTCTCGATGACCCCCCAGGAGCCTGAAGAGGAGTGGGTCTCCTCTCGATGACCCCCCAGGAGCCTGAAGAGGAGTGGGTCTCCTCTCGATGACCCCCCAGGAGCCTGAAGAGGTGTGGGTCTCCTCTCGATGACCCCCCGAGAGCCTGAAGAGGAGTGGGTCTCCTCTCGATGACCCCCCAGGAGCCTGAAGAGGAGTGGGTCTCCTCTCGATGACCCCCCAGGAGCCTGAAGAGGTGTGGGTCTCCTCTCGATGACCCCCCAGGAGCCTGAAGAGGAGTGGGTCTCCTCTCGATGACCCCCCAGGAGCCTGAAGAGGAGTGGGTCTCCTCTCGATGACCCCCCAGGAGCCTGAAGAGGAGTGGGTCTCCTCTCGATGACCCCCCAGGAGCCTGAAGAGGAGTGGGTCTCCTCTCGATGACCCCCCAGGAGCCTGAAGAGGAGTGGGTCTCCTCTCGATGACCCCCCAGGAGCCTGAAGAGGTGTGGGTCTCCTCTCGATGACCCCCCAGGAGCCTGAAGAGGAGTGGGTCTCCTCTCGATGACCCCCCAGGAGCCTGAAGAGGAGTGGGTCTCCTCTCGATGACCCCCCAGGAGCCTGAAGAGGAGTGGGTCTAAGATCAAACGTATTGTCATCATGCAGCACAAGTACAGTACAATGGAAATAAGGTTGGCATCTAACCAGAGTGCAACTGTAACCGTAAAGTTCAGTAGTAACATACAATGTAATAATAATAATAATAATAATTACTTGCATTTATATTGCGCTTTTTTGTAGGGTGGAAATTGCCTCCTTCACCACCACTGGTAGCACCCAACCTACCAAGCTACGCAGGTTCAATGGCTGCCATACCCGGCACACATCACACTACACACTGACTACCATACACTGGCACCCGGCACACATCACACTACACACTGACTACCATACACTGGCACCCGGCACACATCACACTACACACTGACTACCATACACTGGCACCCGGCACACATCACACTACACACTGACTACCATACACTGGCACCCGGCACACATCACACTACACACTGACTACCATACACTGGCACCCGGCACACATCACACTACACACTGACTACCATACACTCGCACCCGGCACACATCACACTACACACTGACTACCATACACTGGCACCCGGCACACATCACACTACACACTGACTACCATACACTGGCACCAGACACACATCACACTACACACTGACTACCATACACTGGCACCCGGCACACATCACACTACACACTGACTACCATACACTGGCACCCGGCACACATCACACTACACAATGGCTGAACGGCTCAGGAGACAGAGATTGATATCAGCCAATTAAGGGGAAGGGATGATTAGGTGGCCTTGATGTCAGAGACCTGATTGGGAATTTGGCCAGGAACGATAGGAGGATGTACAAGTGAAACCGGAGTACTACTGAGTAATAATGCTAATCTGATATGTACAGTTTTACAGTATTGTCATGTACAGTGATACAGATATAAATACACTATGGTAGTAGTCATACTGGTCAGTGGTATAACTAGTAAGTGTAGGTAAGGGATACAGATGTAGACATAGTGTATACAGGTATGTAAACAGGAGTATATGCAGGTATTTTCAGACAGGAGGCAGTAGATAGGTATACATTGAGTATAGACAATGGAGTTCAGAGTTTATTAGGGCTGACCTCGACTACTCGAATAGTCGAATAAAAGATCGAAAGGAGCCGTAGTCGACTGCCAACCTCTTAGTCGAATGCACAAAAAAAAAGATTATAATTATTATTTTTATTTTTTTAATCATTCTTTCCAAAAGCAAAGAGGCTTAGAAGCGTGGCTAACGCCAATGGCGCGCATGCCAGAGGCTAACTGCCTAAGAAAACGGGCACAGAGGCACTGAAAGAGGATTTCACCCATCTAATGAACACACTAGACTAGACAAATATCAAGATGTATCCATCAGTGGACCAATTGCGTGCTTTTGCAGAGGACAAGAAGCCTTCAGTCGACTCCTTCAGACATTAAGCACCCCCACAGCCCAAATGGAATGATCTCCAATGATCTTTTTTTAATAATAATAACTATTCTTTTCTCTTTTTTTATTTGGGGGGGGGGGCAGTCGTCTACTATCGGCACATTTCAGCCAATCATATACAAATCCTTAGTCGGGGACAGGCCTAGAGTTTATATGGTATTATTATGGTATGGAGGTCATTGTGGCACAGAGTTCAGGGAGATGACAGCTGAGGAGGAGAAGCTGTTCCTGAGTCTGCTTGACTTGGAGCAGTGGTCCCTGTAGCAAACAGTCCGTGATCGGGGTGAGAGAAGTCCTTGACGAGGCTTCCTCAGACACCGTTTGAGATGGATAGACTCAATAAAATGAAATATAAAAAACATGGCGAAGCAGCTTTTTGTTTCTATGGGCCGACGGCTTGGAATAATCTCCCACTATATAAAACAGGCAGCCTCTGTGGATAGCTTTAAAGCACAGCTCAAGACCTATTTTTATACTCTTGCTTTTGGCTGATTTTTAAATCCCTGTTGTCATTTATGCTTTTTAGCTATTTCCTTAATCATGTTTTGCAATTTTTTATTTATTTATTTTGGTTTTAAACTCCTGCTTTTCTTTTCTTTACTTTTTTTTGCTTTATTGTCAAATTTTGTCTTTTTATTTTTTTTGCTCTGTTAAGCACTTTGAGCTGCATTCTATGTATGAAAGGTGCTATATAAATAAAAAGTATTATTATTATTATCATTAATAGCAGGGAGTGATTTACCTGGTGATGCGTTCCTCTCAGTACGTTCTGGTCTAAGCAGGGGTGTAAAAAGTACCCAGAAATTATACTTAAGTGAAAGTATGGGTACCGTCTCAATATCTTACTCAAGTAAAAGTCTGGCTAAAAACACACTTTTATTTTCTACTTTTAAATTTACTTAAAAAGTCAAAGTAAAAACTTTTTTTCTGACTGTCTATTCTTCTGATAGCAGGTGTTTAATCAAAGATCCCCGCTTTCTAGTCTTGCACAAGGACCAATCAGCATGGGTATGGGCGGGCTCATTTTCCATTTTTAAATAGTGCGGCCGCAGGATTAATAACGTTAACGTTAGTTCGGCCAGAGAAACAAATACACAAATAAAAATGGTTGGACCTGCGAGATTTGTACTTTGTAGGTCTGCATTTTAAATGTAGTAAAAATGATATTTTCTCTGAAATGTAATTGAGTAAAAGTACAAGTATACAAACCTAATAATACTTGAGTAAAGTACAAATCCCCCAAAACAGTATTGTAACAAAGTACAATTACTCAAGTACTTTACACCCCTGGTGAGACACACCACACCAAACCACACACCAAACCACACAACACACCAAACCACACACACCACACACCAAACCACACTACACACCAAACCACACCACAACACACCACCACACCACACAACACCACACCACACCACACTACACACCACACCACACCACACTACACATCACACCACACTACACACCACACATCATACCACACACCACAACACACCACACACACCACACCACACCACCACACACACACACCACACCACACCACAAAACACACTACACACACCACACCACAACACACCACACACACCACACAACACACCACACACTACACCACAACACACCACCACACCACACCACACAACACACCACCACACCACACTACACACCAAACCACACCACAACACACCACCACACCACACAACACACCACCACACCACACAACACACCACCACACCACACCACACTACACATCACACCACACACCACACTACACTACACACCACACCACACTACACACCACACCACACCACACTACACATCAGAACACACCACACCACACACTACACACCACACTACACTACACACCACACCACACACCACACTACACATACCACCACACCACACAACACACCACAACACACCACACACACCACACCACACCACCACACCACACCACAAAACACACTACACACACCACACCACAACACACCACACACACCACACAACACACCACACCACACCACACCACACCACACTACACTACACACCACACCACACTACACACCACACCACACCACACTACACACTACACACCACACCACACAACACACACACACCACACCACAAAACACACTACACACACCACACACACCACACCACACCACCACACACACACACACCACCACACACACACACACCACACCACACCACAAAACACATTACACACACCACACACACCACACCACACCACCACACACACACCACACCACACAACACACACACACCACACCACACCACAAAACACACTACACACACCACACACACCACACCACACCACACACACACACACCACACCACCACACACACACACACACACCACACCACACCACAAAACACACTACACACACCGCACCACACACCACACCACACACTACACTACACCACACCACAACACATCACACCACACCACACCACAACACACCACAACACACCACAACACAACACACCACAACACACCACACCACACCACACACTACACACCACACCACAACACACCACACCACAACACACCACACCACACCACACCACAACACACCACACCACAACACACCACACCACACCACACCACACTACACTACAACACACCACACCACACCACAACACACCACAACACACCACACCACAACACACCACAACACACCACACCACACCACACCACAACACACCACAACACACCACACCACACTACACTACAACACACCACACCACACCACAACACACCACAACACACCACACCACACCACACCACACCACACCACACTACACTACAACACACCACACCACACCACAACACACCACACCACACCACAACACACCACAACACACCACACCACACCACAACACACCACAACACACCACAACACATCACACCATAACACACACACCACACTACACACCATACCACACACCACAATACACCACACCACACACATTTTTCTGTCACATTGCCGACTGGGTGTCATAAGTTCCCAAGCAGGATTATCTAAAAGGTTAGCGTTAATATGAACTGTCACAAAAAACATAATTTACAGTCAAATACCAGCGGCTGGGATTTGCATTGATTACCCGCGGTCACGGACACATGTAAAGACGTGGATAACGAGAGCTGCAGTGCCAACTCTCACACGCTGAGAGATTCAACGACCCTCTTCACCTCTCAGCTCCGCTTCCCACGGTGTCGGGCACAGCTACACACATCTCAAGGACTCCAGAACCCACCTTCATTCACCAGTCTCTCTCTTCCTGAACTTCATTCACCAGTCTCTCTCTTCCTGAACTTCATTCACCAGTCTCTACCAACCTGAACCCACCTTCATTCACCAGTCTCTACCAACCTGAACCCACCTTCATTCACCAGTCTCTACCAACCTGAACCCACCTTCATTCACCAGTCTCTCTCTTCCTGAACTTCATTCACCAGTCTCTACCAACCTGAACCCACCTTCATTCACCAGTCTCTACCAACCTGAACCCCCCTTTATTCACCAGTCTCTAGTTTAGTTTAGTTTATTTATTTAGCACATTATTAAAAAACAAAACCGTGCTAGGAGGGAACGAAGCCCAAAGGGCTTGTACAAAGTTCCACTCCCATCCCATTGTCCATAAACATATATGAACGAAATACATGTAAACATGGTCTAGTATTTGGGGGGTATTTGTGTTGAATGTTGTCCAGAGCTGCCAGACTCATTGTTTAATTTTCATTCTAGTGTGCTTTTCCAGGCTGTTCTCGTTATTTCAATTGTATAGCCTACATGTCAGGATCCACTCGTATAAATCAGACGGATATGAATAACATAACGTTGGTCTCGTGGAATGTACGCGGTCTTGGGCAAGCTCTAAAGCGGGGCAAAGTGTTTGCGCATTTAAAGTCTCTTAACGCTGACATAATGTTTCTACAAGAAACTCACATAAAAGCTACAGAACAGAGGCGACTGAGGGCTAACTGGATATCTCAAGTTTACCAGTCACCTTTCACATCCAAAGCTAGAGGTGTCGCTATTCTTTTTCGCAAGAATATCCCATTCCAGCTTTCCTCAATAGTCACAGATCCAAATGGCAGGTATATTATGATTACTGGAAACATACATTCGTTCCCTATCACTTTATTGAACATATATGGCCCAAACACTGATGATCCAAATTTCTTCCGCAAAGTATTTGATTTAATTCCAGACCTAGGCACCACTAATTTATTAATGGGTGGAGACTTTAATTGCTACCTTGACCCATATCTGGATAGACTCTCCTCCCGCACCCCAACAGCAATAGCTTCTGTCCTAACATTAAATAATTTAATTAAATCTAGAAACATAGTAGATATCTGGAGACTACAACACCCAACGGACAAAGACTATTCGTTTTTCTCGCATGTCCATAAGTCATACACGAGAATTGATTATTTTTTAGTGGATGCAAAATTAATAACTAACATTGTGAATACCAAATATCATAATATAATAATATCGGATCACAGTCCAGTTTCACTAGAAATAAAGCTTGCTCTGCCCAAACAAAGCTACTGTTGGCGTTTTAACCCGTGGCTGCTCACAGACCAAGAGTTTATTAATTGTATGACAGCTCACTTGGAGGAATTCCTTGAGTTCAATGACACAGGGGAGGTCTCAGACTCCATACTCTGGGAGACTCTTAAAGCAGTAATGAGAGGTCATATAATTTCCTTTGAAAGTTCAAAAAAAAGGGAACAGCGCCATCGTCTGGTGGAAATCGAAAACACACTTCCGACCCTTGAACAGACTTACAGGAACTCTCTTTTGCAAGAAGACTATAATAAGATCTTGAATTTAAAGTATGAATATAATCGCATTCTTAGTGGAAACATCGGTAAACTCTTATTGAAGCTCAAACAGAGACATTTCGAACTGAGCGACAAACCAGAGAGGCTGTTGGCCAGACAGTTGAAAGGAGCACAGGCGAGCCGTGCAATCCACAAAATTGTATCTAAAACAGGTGATTTGTTAACTAACCCTAAGGAAATAAACAACCGCTTTAAAGAATTTTATTCAGAATTATACAAAACAAAGTCTCAGGCCACTAACGCAGACTTTACAATTTTTTTTGACTCCCTCAACCTGCCAAAACTGGATGAGTCATCCAGGTTAGAACTCGATTCAGATTTTTCAGAGAGTGAGCTAGTTGAGGCAATTAAGTCATTCCCCTCTGGTAAGGCAGCAGGCCCAGACGGATTTGGCTGTGAATTTTACAAGACATTTCACAAGACACTTGCCCCAATCCTACTCAGAATGATCAATGACTCCATTAAGAATAACAGATTTCCGAACTCTCTGTATGAAGCAAATATATGTATCTTACTGAAGAAGGGCAAGGAGGAAACAGAGCCTGGGAGCTACCGGCCCATCGCCCTCCTTAATTTTGATCAAAAATCGATCACAAAAGTATTAGCCAATAGATTAGGGAGACATATTCCATCAATTATACACCCTGACCAAACAGGGTTTATCCCAGGCAGATTTTCATTTTGTAATGTACGTCGGCTCCTAAACAATGTTTATACCAACCACGAGGACAACTCCAGAGCGGCCATTTTGTCCTTAGATGCAGCCAAAGCGTTTGATCAAATAGAGTGGCCCTACATGCTCGAGGCACTTAAAAGATTTGGATTTGGAGACTCTTTTATTGCATGGGTCAAAATACTATATCTTTGCCCGACATCCTCCATCCTCACTAATAATGATAAATCTGGACCTTTTGACTTGCAACGTGGGGTCCGACAGGGCGATCCGCTTTCTCCCTTACTATTCGACGTTGCTCTGGAGCCCCTCGCGATAGGAATCAGGAGCCACCCCAATATCAGAGGCATTAAGATAGGGGACATGGAAAGCCGGGTGAGCCTTTACGCTGATGACACATTGTTATATCTTTCAGACCCAGAAACCTCTGTTCCTCCCTTGTTAGATTTCATTGAATCATTTGGTAAGCTTTCTGGCTACACAATCAATTGGGGTAAGAGTGAGTTCATGCCTCTCTCGGGCGGCCTGAACTCAGACTTTCTTAAGGCTCTACCATTTAAAGTAGTAAATGACCATTTTTCATATTTAGGACTCCGAATATCTAGAAATCCCAAACTCTTATTTAAACTTAACTATGCTGACATGCTCACAAAGTTAAAACTCAACATAGAGAAGTGGAGGACCCTGCCCTTATCTATGGTGGGGCGTATTAACGCAATCAAGATGGTGTCTCTTCCTAGATTCTTGTATCTATTTCAAAATCTGCCAATCTTCCTCACTGCAGCATTCTTTAAGACACTAGACTCTATTATTTTCCCATTTGTATGGGGATATAAAACCCATCGCATATCAAAAGGGCATCTGCAGAAGCCAACACAGGAGGGAGGCCTAGGCCTCCCTGCATTCAGGAATTATTATTGGGCAGCCAATGCTAGAGCTCTGACCTATTGGCAGAGGGGACTCTCGGGTGAGACACCATCTAATAATTCCCCCCTGTCGCTAAACATTGAAGCCACAGCAGTAAAAGGCTCCTCTCTCTGTACTTTGCTTTTTTCTAAAACAGAATCCCCTCAAAAGCTAATTGGTGACAATTTTATCTTAAGGAACTCACTTAGGATTTTGAATCAGATAAGAGGTGTTCACAAGCCACCAAATGTCTGTATGTATACCCCTATATGTCATAACCACTCCTTTTTGCCATCTCGGACAGATGGGGCATTTGCTGTCTGGAGGGACAAGGGACTCACGACCCTTGGAGACTTGTACATAGACAAACAGTTTGCATCATTCGACCAACTGAAAACAAAATTTAACATTCCTAACTCCCACTTTTTTCGATATCTCCAAATCAGACACTATGTCAAAGAAAGAATTCCACACTTTGAAACCATGCCAGAGAACTGCCCATTCTATGATCTCCTGAAGCTTCCTCCAGACTCCAGACACCTGATATCTCGCTTTATGTCCCTGTTTTCCACCTCTGTGTCCACTGACCATCTGAGAGATGCCTGGTCCACTGAGTTGAATCTAGAGGTGTCTGAGAACATATGGAATGAAGGTTTGACTAGAATCCAAACTTGCTCGATCAATGCTAGGTACAAATTGATTCAATTTAAAGTCATCCATAGACTCCACTACTCAAAGACCAAACTACACAGAATTTATCCATCTCTTTCTCCATTATGTGACAGGTGTAAAGTTGCAGAGGGCTCTTTAACACATCTCTTTTGGCTATGTCCTCATTTACAAAAATTCTGGGGTGAAATATTCCAGTGGTTTTCCAGGGTCTATGGAAAGGACATCCCCCCTGATCCAGAGTTGGCACTCTTTGGGTGTTCAGAGACTGCCTTAAGGTACACAAGGGAGGAACAACAGACACTAATGCTCGGCATGGTAGCTGCAAAAAAAATGATTCTAACCGATTGGAAATCACCTACACCCCCGTGTTTCCAGAAATGGCTCAATGAAATGATCACAATCATACAGATGGAGAGGATCCGCTATTACAGATCCAAAGAGCACAACAGGTTTTCGGACATATGGAGCCCATTCATTGACTATCTGAAGGACAAATAATTGCACTCTGCAGAGACTCACCCCTGTATATCATGTTTGACCTGCACCTTGTAACACCTGGCTATACAACACACTTTAATGCTTTGAGTTAAGTCACACTGTTATTTTATTTTCCTGTCTGGCAGTCCGTTTAGTTTTTTTTTAGTTTTGTTATGTCTGTTTATTTTTTGTTCTGTCTCCTCCTTTTTGTTTGTCTGTTCTTGTCTAGTAAACTGAGAAATAAAGTATTTAAAAAAACATAACAATAATTATGAACTTAACATATGAACAGAACCCAACTTCATTCACCAGTCTCTCTCTCTACCTGAACCCAACTTCATTCACCAGTCTCTCTCTCTACCTGAACCTAACTTCATTCACCAGTCTCTCTCTCTACCTGAACCCAACTTCATTCACCAGTCTCTCTCTCTACATGAACCCAACTTCATTCACCAGTCTCTCTCTCTACCTGAACCCAACTTCATTCACCAGTCTCTCTCTCTACCTGAACCTAACTTCATTCACCAGTCTCTATCTACCTGAACCCACCTTCATTCACCAGTCTCTCTCTCTCTACCTGAACCTAACTTCATTCACCAGTCTCTCTCTCTACCTGAACCTAACTTCATTCACCAGTCTCTCTCTACCTGAACCCACCTTCATTCACCAGTCTCTCTCTCTACCTGAACCCAACTTCATTCACCAGTCTCTCTCTCTACCTGAACCTAACTTCATTCACCAGTCTCTATCTACCTGAACCCACCTTCATTCACCAGTCTCTCTCTCTCTACCTGAACCTAACTTCATTCACCAGTCTTTCTCTCTACCTGAACCCAACTTCATTCACCAGTCTCTCTCTACCTGAACCCACCTTCATTCACCAGTCTCTCTCTCTCTACATGAACCTAACTCCATTCACCAGTCTCTCTCTACCAACCTGAACCTAACTCCATTCACCAGTCTCTCTCTGCCTGAACCTAACTTCATTCAACAGTCTCTCTCTACCAACCTGAACCTAACTTCATTCACCAGTCTCTCTCTACCTGAACCCAACTTCATTCACCAGTCTCTCTCTCTCTACATGAACCTAACTCCATTCACCAGTCTCTCTCTCTCTACCTGAACCTAACTTCATTCACCAGTCTCTCTCTCTCTCTACCTGAACCTAACTCCATTCACCAGTCTCTCTCTCTACCTGAACCTAACTTCATTCACCAGTCTCTCTCTCTACCTGAACCTAACTTCATTCACCAGTCTCTCTCTCTACCTGAACCTAACTTCATTCACCAGTCTCTCTCTCTACCTGAACCTAACTTCATTCACCAGTCTCTCTCTACCTGAACCTAACTTCATTCACCAGTCTCTCTCTCTCTCTACCTGAACCTAACTTCATTCACCAGTCTCTCTCTCTACCTGAACCCAACTTCATTCACAGGTCTCTCTCTCTATCTGCCTGAACCTAACTTCATTCACCAGTCTCTCTCTCTACCTGAACCCAACTTCATCCACCAGTCTCTCTCTACCTGAACCTAACTTCATTCACCAGTCTCTCTCTACCTGAACCTAACTTCATTCACCAGTCTCTCTCTCTACCTGAACCTAACTTCATTCACCAGTCTCTCTCTACCTGAACCTAACTTCATTCACCAGTCTCTCTCTACCTGAACCTAACTTCATTCACCAGTCTCTCTCTCTCTACCAACCTGAACCTAACTTCATTCACCAGTCTCTCTCTCTCTACCTGAACCTAACTTCATCCACCAGTCTCTCTCTACCTGAACCTAACTTCATTCACCAGTCGCTCTCTCTCTCTACCTGAACCTAACTTCATCCACCAGTCTCTCTCTCTACCTGAACCTAACTTCATTCACCAGTCTCTCTCTACCTGAACCTAACTTCATCCACCAGTCTCTCTCTCTACCTGAACCTAACTTCATTCACCAGTCTCTCTCTCTACCAACCTGAACCTAACTTCATTCACCAGTCTCTCTCTCTACCTGAACCTAACTTCATTCACCAGTCTCTCTCTCTACCTGAACCTAACTTCATTCACCAGTCTCTCTCTCTCTACCTGAACCTAACTTCATCCACCAGTCTCTCTCTACCTGAACCTAACTTCATTCACCAGTCTCTCTCTCTACCTGAAGCTAACTTCATTCACCAGTCTCTCTCTCTCTACCTGAACCTAACTTCATTCACCAGTCTCTCTCTACCAACCTGAACCTAACTTCATTCACCAGTCTCTCTCTCTCTACCTGAACCTAACTTCATTCACCAGTCTCTCTCTACCTGAACCTAACTTCATTCACCAGTCTCTCTCTCTACCTGAACCTAACTTCATTCACCAGTCTCTCTCTCTACCTGAACCTAACTTCATTCACCAGTCTCTCTCTCTACCAACCTGAACCTAACTTCATTCACCAGTCTCTCTCTCTCTCTACCTGAACCTAACTTCATTCACCAGTCTCTCTCTCTCTACCTGAACCTAACTTCATTCACCATGCAGTCTCTCTCTACCTGAACCTAACTTCATTCACCAGTCTCTCTCTCTACCTGAACCTAACTTCATCCACCAGTCTCTCTCTACCTGAACCTAACTTCATTCACCAGTCTCTCTCTCTACCTGAAGCTAACTTCATTCACCAGTCTCTCTCTCTCTACCTGAACCTAACTTCATTCACCAGTCTCTCTCTACCAACCTGAACCTAACTTCATTCACCAGTCTCTCTCTCTCTACCTGAACCTAACTTCATTCACCAGTCTCTCTCTACCTGAACCTAACTTCATTCACCAGTCTCTCTCTCTACCTGAACCTAACTTCATTCACCAGTCTCTCTCTCTACCTGAACCTAACTTCATTCACCAGTCTCTCTCTCTACCAACCTGAACCTAACTTCATTCACCAGTCTCTCTCTCTCTCTACCTGAACCTAACTTCATTCACCAGTCTCTCTCTCTCTCTACCTGAACCCAACTTCATTCACCAGTCTCTCTCTCTCTACCTGAACCCAACTTCATTCACCAGTCTCTCTCTACCAACCTGAACCCAACTTCATTCACCAGTCTCTCTCTCTCTCTCTACCTGAACCTAACTTCATTCACCAGTCTCTCTCTCTACCCGAACCTAACTTCATTCACCAGTCTCTCTCTCTACCTGAACCCAACTTCATTCACCAGTCTCTCTCTCTCTCTACCTGAACCCAACTTCATTCACCAGTCTCTCTCTACCAACCTGAACCCAACTTCATTCACCAGTCTCTCTCTCTCTCTACCTGAACCCAACTCCATTCACCAGTCTCTCTCTCTACCTGAACCCAACTTCATTCACCAGTCTCTCTCTACCAACCTGAACCTAACTTCATTCACCAGTCTCTCTCTCTACCTGAACCTAACTTCATTCACCAGTCTCTCTCTCTCTACCTGAACCCAACTTCATTCACCAGTCTCTCTCTCTCTCTACCTCAACCTAACTTCATCCACCAGTCTCTCTCTACCTGAAACTAACTTCATTCACCAGTCTCTCTCTACCTGAACCTAACTTCATCCACCAGTCTCTCTATCTCTCTCTCAGGAGGTAGAGTGGGTTTCTGGTGTTCGGAAGGTTCCCAGTTCGATTCAGAGTTCGATTCCCACTCCTCCTGGGCAGCGTGTCAATGTGTCCTTGAGGGGGGACCCTGATGTAAACAAGACAAAAGTGTTTCTCTGGTCTGCATCCCCTTAACAATTGTATGTATTGAGCTGTACTGTACTGTACCCATTCTGCAATCTGTTAATTAAAGGTTTCAATCAATCAATCAATCAATCAATCAATCAATCAATCAATCAATCAATCAATCAATCAATCAATCAATCAGCAAGACACTTGACCCCTAATTGCTCCCGATGAGCAGGTTGGCACACACCGTCAGTGTGTGAATGTGTGAGTGAACGGGTGAGTGAATGGGTGAGTGAATGGGTGAGTGAATGGGTGAGTGAATGGGTGAGTGAGTGAACGGATGAGTGAATGGGTGAGTGAACGGGTGAGTGAATGGGTGAATGTGAGGATAAAAGCGATATATAAATGCACCATTTACCTGATGCACAGCGGTTATGTATAACCTTGTGCACAGAGGAGTAAAAACATATTATTTCAAAAAGACACGTGAGACTTGACTTGGACTTGTGACCAAAGACTTGAGACTCTGTCAGGGTGACGTCTAGGTTGGAACCCAAGAGCAGAACACAAGGCACAGGAGAATGAGGCGGTTTAGGGTGTTTAATTAGGTACCAGGCAGATGACAAGGTTGAATAATGAAATGTACAGAAGCAGGTCTCTCCATGTGACCCCAGGCAGCGTCCAGGCGGGAGACGTCCAGGGGTGGGGGGTAGTCCACGGGTGGGGGGTAGTTCATGGGTGGGGGGTAGTCCGGGGGTGGGGGGTAGTCCGGGGGTTGAGTGATCCTACACACAGAGAGCAAAGTTAGAACAGGGCAGGGTCAGAGACAGAGGAAGCATACATGTTTGAGTCCTAGTATATTTACATTTGACATTTAGTCATTTAGCTGACGCTTTTATCCAAAGTGACGTACAAGTTCTGTACGACAAGTCATCAGGAAGGGCACAACTCTATCAGCTGAGCAACAATGTCCATCAAAGTGTTGAGTGCTACAGTGTAGGTTAGTTTATTAGGACAAGTGCATGACAGTAAGGTTAGTTAGGGGTGGATTTTTTTTTTTTTTTTTTTTTTTTTTTCAGATAATGGTTGAAGAAGTGCATCTTTATTCGACGGCGAAAGATTGGACGGGTTTCGGCTGTCCTAACTAGTATACCACGGTAGGTGAAGCAACACTTGGACGAGGAGTGGCAGGAGTGCAGGCCTCATATCCAGGCTCGGTGATGACGTGATGAGTCTCAGGTGTGTAGGATGACCCAGGTAGACAGCGTGGCGATGAGGAGTCAGGAAGCAGCCCATATAAGGGCGTGGAGACCTGCTGCCAGACAGGAGAGAGAGAGGCGGCCCTGACTGTGGTTGTAACAGACTTGAGCCAGCGTGTCAAAACATAAAACAGTTTAAAATAAAATACAGTCAAATGGTTTTCCAGAGGTACAGAGATGAAAAAATTGTTTGATAACTGGCAGTATGTATGTATATATGTGCATATGTAGGTATATAGTGGTATATATGTATAAAAAATGGCTAGAGGAACTTTACAGGGTAACATACAGTTTGGCAAATATTAATAAGGTATTATTAAAAAATGTATTGTTAAACTAAGTTCATTTTCTATATAAGTCTAGTAATGTATGAATTAGTCAATAAAATATAGTATGTTCTGATGAGTAAATAGGGGTGGGATTAAATAAGTGTATGCTTCTTCCCACTCCTTTTCAAATATGTAAATGACAAAAAAGAAATAATAATTGAGTTTGACTTTTTAGTTTGTTCTTTGTTATATATATCTTTTTATATAAATGTATTATTTGAACGGCTTAAGGCTATATATGTACTTGATGTTTGTTTGTTATATTGCATATTTGAAATAAACTTCGATCAAATAAAATCAAAGAGAACACAGGTCTTCAGGGGACATGGCTGTATGGCTGTAAATAGTAACGTTTCTTTACTTAGTGGAGAAGTGTGTAGGGTGTTAACGCATCCACTGGCCACTAGGGGTCAGTAGGGGATTGTGGAGGCCGGTTGGGAAAGAGAGAAGAGAAGAAGAGACCTGGGAAAATGAGTTCAGTAACTGAGAAGTTGTTGTTTTTGAGAAGAGACAAATAAATTAGACAGAGCCGCCAAGGATACATATTTCTACGGTCTGTTATTTACACTACTTACTAGTGAATCAATCAATCAATCAATCAATCAATCAATCAATCAATCAATCAATCAGATTTATTTATATAGCACATTTCACATGACGCGTGTCAACCAAAGTGCTGTACAGAGGGTAGATACACAAGATACATATAGACAACAATCACACTCCGTTTTATGGGAGGGCACACAGGCAAACACATAGAAAAACAGGGCATGAGTCAGTGAACGGGAAAGGCTAGTAGGTAGAAGTGGGTTTTGAGCCTCGATTTGAAGGCATCGATCGAGGGGGCGAGCCTAATGGAGGTGGGGATGCTGTTCCACAGTTCAGTGGCTGCGATAGCAAAGGCACGGCCCCCCCTGAGCTTGAGGTTAGACCTCCGGACTGTCAGGAGCCTCTGATCGGCTGACCTGAGGGACCTGGTGTTGGAATAGGGGGATAGGAGGTCAGAGATGTAGGAGGGGGTGTGACCATTAAGGGCTTTAAAAACAAATAGGAGAACCTTAAAATCTATCCTGTAGCGTACTGGGAGCCAATGAAGGGAGGCAAGGACAGGGGTGATGTGGTCTCTCGTGCGGGTTCCCGTCAACAGTCTGGCAGCAGCGTTTTGTACCAGTTAAAGCAGAAGCAGAATAAATGTCTTCAGCGTGCGTAGTGACCCCAAACAGAGCCATAAACATTTCAACTTTCATCAAATCTCACTCCAAGGTTTTCTGAAAAGCAGCCCTGATGATCCCCTTCGACACTGGTTCTAAACATTCATGTCAACGACTCCCACATTGATAGTAATAAGAACATGGTGGTTCTTAGATGTTAGAGAACATGATGGTTGTTAGATGTTAGAGAGCATGATGGTTGTTAGATGTTAGAGAACATGATGGTTGTTAGATGTTAGAGAACATGATGGTTGTTAGATGTTAGAGAACCTTGTTAGATGTTAGAGAACATGATGGTTGTTAGATGTTAGAGAACCTTGTTATATGTTAGAGAACATGGTGGTTGTTAGATGTTAGAGAACGTTGTGGTTGTTAGATGTTAGAGAATGTTGTGGGTGTTAGATGTTAGAGAATGTTGTGGTTGATTGATGTTAGAGAATGTTGTGGTTGTTACATGTTAGAGAATGTTGTGGTTGTTAGATGTTAGATGTGATTTAGTCCAGAATTCCATAACTGTCCGTATATATATTTTTTAATTATTATTATAATTTTTTATTGTAAATGTTTTCCTCTGTAAAAAAATGCCAGTGAATTTTATTTTCTTCAAAAATTGCCAAAATTGACAGCTCTGAGCAGGCCTGCACTGCAGTAATGCCTGCAGTAATTATTTGTGCAGAATAACTGCACAGGTTGACCCAGGCAGGGCCGCCTCATAAAATAATTTTTTATTTATTTATTATTTTTTTATTATTATTATAATTTTTTTTTTTTTTGCAAGGCCCCCCTTCCCGCGAGGCCCTTTTTCATCACAGACCTAAAATCTAGTTTTGCTTATATGCTTATATATTTCACATTAGACACATTTGTAGAATGTGTCTGACTTGTTCCTGGCTCTGCGGCTCTGCAGATACACTATTGGAGCTCTGGGGCTCTGCACCAGACATAGTATTGGTTTCAACGAAGGGAGGGGTTACATGTGTACAGTCGGCCAGCGTGCGTCAGCTGCGTCTGACTATTTCGCGCGTGCAGCATTGGAGGTTATGCCAGCCAAGACGAAGAGGACGGTCGTTCGGCAGATGGACTGAAGATGAAAGTTGTTGCATGTTAGAAAGTTCAGTCAGGCTAGCCATGTCGGCTTAGTTAAAGGCAGGGACAGCTAGTTAGCTTTAGCTACATTATAATATCGAGTGCTAACGTGTGGTTCAGTCGGGATAGCCATGTCGGCTAGTAGCTTAGCTAAAGGCTAACTAGCGTTAGCTAACCTAGAGAGAGCACGTGCAGCATTGTTATGCCAAGATGAAGAGGACGGTCGTTCGGCAGATGAACTTCGTCAACTCCACGCGGTTGTCTCCATCCTCTTGGACGTTTGGTGAGTTTTTAATGCACTCTATTCTATTCCCGCCGTGGAGATATCTCTCTCTCTCTCGGGCCGGCTAGCTATCATGGCTAAGTTGGCTAACGTTATGTTGGCTAAAATTATGTGGAGCCAGCGGGCCGGCTAGCTATCGTAGCTGACATTCTGTTGGACCAGCAGGCCGGCTAGCTATCGTAGCTAACCTTATGTTGAGCTAGCGGGCCGGCTAGCTATCGTAGCTAATGTTATGTTGAGCTAGCGGGCCGGCTAACTATCGTAGCCAACGTTATGTTGAGCTAGCGGGCCGGCTAGCTGTCGTAGACGTTATGTTGAGCCAAGCGGGCCGGCTAGCTAACGTAGCTAACGTTATAATGAGCCAAGCGGGCCGGCTAGCTAACGTAGCTAACATTATATTGAGCCAAGCGGGCCGGCTAGCTGTCGTAGCTAATGTTATATTGAGCCAAAGCGGGCCAGCTAGCTAACGTAGCTAACGTTATATTGAGCCAAAGCGGGCCGGCTAGCTAACGTAGCTAACGTTATATTGAGCCAAACGGGCCGGCTAGCTGTCGTAGCTAACGGTGTGTACCTGGTGTCAGTACCTGGCTACTCTATTTGCAGTTAGCCTCCTTAGCTGATGTCGGCCGTTGGCTCCTTGCTACTTTGTTTTCTCTGGTATAGATCCTCTTCTCTTTGGATTTAAGTGTTGATCTTTGTCCTTTTGGATCTATGTATATTCATGTTGCCTTTGTGAAGTTATCTTTTCCTTCTGTTTTGTTCTTCCATTAAAAGTTGAATATCCTTTAGGGGCTCATCTTAGCTGTCTTGCTTATCTCTCTCTCTCTCTCTCTCTGTCTGGACCACAGACCCATCTCTCTCTCTCTCTGTCTGGACCACAGACTCATCTCTCTCTCTCTCTGGACCACAGACTCTCTCTGTCTGGATCATCACAGACTCTCTCTCTCTCTCTCTCTCTCTCTCTCTCTCTCTCTCTCTCTCTCTCTCTCTCTCTCTCTCTCTCTCTCTCTCTCTCTCTCTCTATCTGAGCATTGCATTGCTTATAGTTGTCAATTGTGTCGGTCAGTTCATTGCAATTTTTCCTTCAGTCACATTTAGTTTTATCCTGCACCTGGCCTAAAACAGGTTGGATGTGCACACAGCTGCTCTACTGTGTTTGTAGCAGAGCAACCATACCTGAAGCCTTGTAAACAAAGCTAATGCAGCCCGCGGATATTTGCATGTGCACGGTGTTAGTGATGCTGGCTAAATGAATGAACGTTGTGTCTGAATGTTTGCCGCTAGCTTGTGGCTAGGCTAACGCACTTCGCTGAAGGTGCACAGCTGAGCTAGTGTCTTTGTGGCTTTCCCGGTTTGTCACGGTGAGATTCATGTGGGGAACTTTGGTGTGTGTGTGCAGCTCGGATGAATGAGAACTGCTGTCTTGTGCCGTTGTGTGGGTTTGTGTCTGAAACGACCGGTGGCTTGTGTGTGTTGTGTGAGATGCAGAAGTAAACATTGCCAGACATTCTGGTTAATGTAGTCATTGTAGTTCTCCCTCGCTTTCACCCACAGTTAAAGGAGACATGACATGCTGGTTTGATGAAATGTATAGTGTAAATGAAATGAATAGTGTATGTATATTCAATAGTAGTATTGATAGTATATTAATATGTATATTGATATTGATATTAATATTAATTAATTGATTGATTGGTGTTGTTATTAATATTAAAGGGAAACTATCTTATAAATGGCCTTTTTGAGTGTTTAGCATTGTTTCCTAGCTATGTGAACTTATATTAATATGATCTATGTCTCAAATTCTCATATTGGCGCATTCTTCCAATTCTCCTCTCACAATATTCACCCTCACTGAACTGAGTCATTTGAAAATGTGCGCGATTTGTGATGTCAGAGAGACACCGCTGCATGATAATGTGGCTGTGTGGCATCAGGTACAAGATGAGCTGCACACAGTGGTTGGAGCCCAGGCTCAAAACGGCTCGAGATCTTGAGGTAGAAAAATGCTGTTTTGAGGACTTGATTAGAAATACAAAACAATGAATAAAAAAAATATATATATTACAGAGGTGTTCCATAGACTCACAGGAAGTGTGTAAAAGTGCCCAAATAGTGAAAGAAATAGTAAAATAGTTCCCCTTTAATATATAGTGTATATTAATATTATGTTTTCATCTGTGTGTCCACTGACCACTGACACACAGTGGGGGATGTTTTAAAAATATAATTTAATATATAATATAATATAATAATTAGGGATGTCCGATATTATCGGCCGATATCGGCAGTAAAATGTGATATCGGAAAATATCGGTATCGGTTTAAAAAGAAAAAAAACAATAACAATATTTGCATATATCGGTATCGGTTGATATCGGTTGATATCGGTATCGGAAATTAAGAGTTGGACAATATCGGAATATCGGTATCGGTAAAAAAGCCAATATCGAGCATCCCTAATAATAATTTGTGCTTCACCAAAAAATTTGGTCACCAGCCTCCACTGGTAGGTAGGTAGGTAGGAGGTAGGTAGGTAGGTAGGTAGGTAGGTAGGTAGGTAGGTAGGTAGGGTAGGTAGGTAGGTAGGTAGGTAGGTAGGTAGGTAGTAGGTAGGTAGGTATGTATGTATGTATGTATGTAGTATGTATGTATGTATGTATGTATGTATGTATGTATGTATGTATGTATGTATGTATGTATGTATGTATGTATGTATGTATGTATGTATGTATGTATGTATGTATGTATATATATTATTTGTATTTGTATTGAGCTGTACTGTATTGTACCCATTCTGCAATCTGTTAATAAAGTTTTCAATTAATCAATCAATCAATCAAGGTTGTTAAGAAGTGTAGCTCGGTTTCCACCTCGTCTTGTGTGCAGTGGGTGCATAGTCTGCCTTCTCTTGGGAGCCAGGTCTGCCTATGGCGGCCTTTGTCTCTCTCTCTCTCTCTCTCTCTCTCTCTCTCTCTCTCTCTCTCTCTCTCTCTCTCTCTCTCTCTCTCTCTCTCTCTCTCTCTCTCTCTCTCTCTCTCTCTCTCTCTTCTCTCTCTCTCTCCCTCCCTCCCTCCAGTTGGAGACAGCAGAAAGTCCTTCAGAACATATTCAGGTGACTTGATGTGTCCATCAGATTAGCACAACATTGAAATACGTCTTTGACACTGGCATGAGACAATACACAATAACTATACACTATGGTACAACAAATGTACATTAAAATAAGTGTGTGTGTGTGTGTGTGTAGTGGGGGGGGGGGGGGCAGAGCAGGCTTAGATCAAATAAAATCAATCATAATAAAAGTTACTATTATGAAGGTATAATAATGCCTCCATTCTCATTTCTACAACTCCATCAAATGAAGCACAGTCTATTTTAGGAGCTGATCCGCTCCTCTGCTCCTCCTCCTCCTGCTCCTCCTCCTCTTCCTCCTGCCTCCTCCTCCTCCTCCTCCTCCTCCTCCCCCCCTCCTCCTCCTCCTCCCTCTTCTTTCTTCCTGCTCCTCCTCCTCCTCTTCCTCCTCCACCTCCTCCTCCACCTCCTCCTGCTCCTCCTCCTCTTCCACCTCCTCCTCCTCCTGCTCCTCTTCCTCCTCCTCCTGCTCCTCCTCCTCATCTGCCTGCTCCTCCTCCTCCTCCTGCTCCTCCTCCTCCTCTTCCTCCTGCTCTTCCTCCTCCTGCTCCTCTCCTCTTCCTCCTGCTCCTCCTCCTCTTCCTCCTCCTCCTCCCCCCTCCTCCTCCTCCTCCTGCTCCTCCTCTTTCTTCCTGCTCCTCATCCTCCTCTTCCTCCTCCACCTCCTCCTCCACCTCCTCCTCCTGATCTTCCTCCTCCTCCACCTCCTCCTCCTCCTCCTGCTCCTCCTCCTCCTCCTGCTCCTCCCCTCCTCCCCTCCTCCTCCTCCTCCTCCTCCTCCTCCTCCTCCTCCTCCTCCTCCTCCTCCTCCACCAAGGGTCACTGCAGGGAGCCACGGGAGCGGTGTACTGGCTCATGTTAAATGGCAGGCCATGCATTATGCAGCAGCTTAGGCCACCGTGGCAGATCTTCATGTCCTCGGCTACAGTCCACCTGTCGCTGCTCACATCGTAGCGCTCCACCTTGGAGAGGGGGTGGAGCCATTGTAGCCTCCGACCACGAAGAGCAGGTTGTCCAGCACCTCGATGCCAAAGTGGCTGCGGGGGGTGAGCATGTTGGGCAGGGCGCTCCAGGAGTCAGTCAAGGGGCTGTAGGCCTCCGCGCTACGCAGGGCGTTTCCACGGTCCCACCCTCCCACCTGAGGACAGGACACATGAGAGGAATGTTTTAGTGTGTGGCTCAGGCAGGCAGGCAGACACTGTATTAATAGACTTAGGGAAATGAGGGCATCACAGCAGCATTGCAAGTCAAATGATACATATCTATAGAAATATCTAGTATAAAGCATTTGTCTCCGTGTGCACCTACCACATAGACTTGTCCTCCGTATGCAGCGACTCCCACTCCTTTACGTCTGCTGCTCATGGGGGCGATCAGAGTCCACTGGTCGGTGTCTGGGCTGTAGCACTCAGCTGTGAGCAGACACCTCGTCCTCCTGTTGTCGCCACCACAGATGTAAACCTGTAATAAGAAAGAATATTCTAATTTATTTTATATATTCCATTTTATTTCATTCTACTTTAAAATGCTTGAAAAAGAGATATTTGATCTCAAGTGACTACCTGGTAAAATAAAGGTTAAATAATTGTTTGTTAACACTTTCAGTGCCAGCAGTGGGGCGCACGATTTAGTGCTTGAATGCCCACCATCCACTTCAATGTTAGCGTTAATAACGCCTAATCTATGTTTTAAATTATGGCTATGTGTCTAATCTGCCCTTCGCTTATCAATGACTCGTCAACATTGTAGAAGCGGATTGTTTTTTTATCGGTTCATTTTCGTTTTATAGCACTTTGAAAAGCCCTCATTTTCAAGGAAAATAAAAAGATTCCATGATAAAAGACGTTTACTGGAATATTCTAGAATACACAAAAACGTTGTCATTTTTCGGCCTATTTATGAATCGTTTTCAAATAAACGCTAGATTATCGATAGTATATGTGTACGTATGCGCGCTGGGGCCGCAAGCTGAAAATCGATTCTCTGATTTCCTCAAAGCAATCGCGCGCACACAGACACACACTCACACATATAGGGGACACGTTGATATCTCAGCGAATACAACTCTGATTATCCCAAGACTGGTAAAATAGATTCCTTACCTCAGATCAGATGTTCTCCAAAAAGATTATTCCAAGATCGCCATTCCAAAAATCGATCACTACTGTCTACTATCGATTGGCTACTGTGAATATATTCCAGACTGATTCCCGTCCCGCGATGACTTCTATGTTCATCAGACGGCTTGCCAGCTCAGGGAGCCAGCTGGCCCTGCCTCTACATATCACTGATATGTAGCGACTGACCTGCAGTTACACAGGGATAGACGATAGGGGGCGCTTTTTTCCATTCTGAGCTCCTGATGGGGCTGGTGTACCAACGGGAGACTCGGTTGATGAAATATGAATTCAGATCGCTAATAAAAATATAAAACAATAATTGTCATCGTGGGCATTCAGGCATTGGGCTGATAAAACGTCATATGACGTGATGGGCACTGAAAGTGTTAAGGACCCAGAAAATTGTTTTGTTTGTGCAGCTGACTTGGCAATAAAGACATTTATGATTTCTGATCTAATGTTCCTTGGGTTCATCTAGCACCCTGTGTCCCTCAGTTCCACCCACCTTGCCCTGGAGGGCTGCTGCCCCGGCGTGGCTCCTGTGCTCCAGCATGGGTGAGATCACTCTCCACTGGTTGGTTTCAGGCTCGTAGCGCTCGGCGGTGTTCAGATGCACGTATCCGTTGAACCCTCCCATGGCGTAGATACAGCCGTCCAACGCGACCACGCTGACGTAACAGCGGCGTGAGTGCATGGGATCCGCCTGCAGCCAGCTGCGAGTGACAGGGTTGAACATGCGCACACTGCTGAGACTCTCCCAGCCGTCCCGGCCGCCGACGCAGTAGACCAGACCGTGGAGATAAGCGGTGCCGTGGTAGTCCCGGGGACTCTCCCCCTCAACGCTCACGTCCATCCATCCACCGGCTCGGATATCGTAAGCCTCCATGCCATTGGTCATGCTGCCGCGACTCCAGCCTCCGATGACCAATAGGACCTCCTGGGGCAGGCGTGGGCGCGTCAGCGGGTTTGGGAGCCTGTCTGAGCCAGGGGGGTTCAGGACGCTGAGGATGAGGATGACATTCTCTTATGACATCATGACATTTTATTGTGACATCATGACATTCTATTGTGGCATCGTGACATTCTGTTATGACATCATGACATTCTGTTATGACATCATGACATTCTATTGTGACATCATGACATTCTGTTATGACATCATGACATTCTATTGTGACATGACATTCTGTTGTGACATCATGACATTCTGTTGTGACATACATTTTAAAAAGAAAACTAGACAATTCCGCGCGGGGAAATTGTAAAAGTGTGGGTGATGCCTGTGCACCGCCGGCCAACGGGAGAGGGTCTATGAATTGTTGAATAGATACACATATGTTGATTGACAGCTCCCTCTGAGTCATGCCACCTGCTACCCCTAATTAATAATAATAATAATAATAATAATAATAATAATAATACATCTATTTTATATAGCGCTTTTCCAGGTGCTCAAAGACGCTTTACATGGGCAGGAGAGACAAACTATGGCAAAACAAAAAACAGAACAAAAATAATACATGACAAAAATAAAATAACACCGACAGAATTAGAGGTCAAAAGCAAGATTGAAAAGGTGAGTTTTGAGGGCTGATTTAAAAGATGTCAGGGTGTTTGCATCACGGATATGGCTGGGGAGGGCATTCCAGAGGGAGGGGGCAGCAGCAGCAAAGGCCCTGTCGCCCCAGGTCCGGAGCCTGGTCGTGGGAGGTGTTAGGAGGTTGGCATCTGCAGACCTAAGGCGACGGGTGGGCGTGTGACGGTGGAGGAGGTCGGACAGGTAGGGAGGGGCAAGGTTGTTGAGGGCTTTAAATGTGATGAGTAGTATTTTAAAATGTATCCTGTATTTGATTGGAAGCCAGTGGAGGTCGTGGAGGACAGGGGTGATGTGATCAGAGCGACGGGTGGAGGTGAGCATGCGGGCAGCAGAGTTTTGGACATATTGAAGTTTATTGAGGATAGTGTTTGGTGAGCCGTAGAGGATGCTGTTGCAGTAATCTAGTCTTGATGATATGAATGCATGAACCAGTGTTTCAGCAGCGGAGAGTGATAGGGAGGGGCGGAGACGAGCAATGTTCCGGAGGTGGTAGAAGGCCGATTTGGTTATGTGGTTCACATGGCGGAGGAAAGAAAGGGTGGAGTCCAGGATGATGCCAAGGTTACGGACGTGAGTGGAGGGGGTGACAATGGTACCATCAATATTTAGGGTGAAATCCTGGTGTGGCTGGTGAGGGATTTTGGACCGATAATGATGATTTCTGATTTATTGCAGTTTAGTTTAAGAAAGTTATTTTGCATCCATGTTTTGATGTCTGTGAGGCAGGTGCTGAGGGTGGAGAGAGTGGCTGGAGTGATAGTCTTGGTGGAGAGGTAGAGCTGAGTGTCGTCTGCATAACAGTGAAAACGCAGGCCATGTTGGCGGAGAATCAGACCAAGTGGAAGGATGTAGAGGATGAAGAGCAGGGGACCAAGTACTGAGCCTTGGGGGACACCATGAGTGATGGGGGCAGTGGGGGATTTGCAGTTGTTGATAGAGATGAATTGGTGCCTGTGTGAGAGGTATGATTGGAGCAAGGTGAGGGGGATTCCGGAGATGCCAACGGAGGACTGGAGACGAGTGATGAGGATGGGGTGACTGATGGTGTCAAAAGCAGCGCTGAGGTCTAGGAGAATGAGGATGGAGAGGGAACCAGAGTCGGCAGAGAGGAGTATGTCGTTGGTGACCTTTAGAAGAGCAGTTTCGGTGCTGTGTTTGGTGCGGAATCCGGATTGAAATGTATCATATCATGTATCATATCATGAATCCGGAGGGGAGATAGTGTTGGCGGAGGCAATTGTTAGTTGGGTGTGGATTTTGTAAATTTTTGTTTGGAGATGTGACAGATAGGAGACACATTTACTGACAGTGAAGGAACAGGAGATTGTGTCAGAGGGTTTAAGAAGTGTGTTGATGGTGGAAAACAGAGTCCTGGGGTTGTTGCTGCCAGACTGTATGATAGCGGAGTAGTGGGAGGAGCGTGCAGAGTTGAGGGCGTCTTTGTAGAGCTGTTGATGTTGTCTGTAGGCCTCTTTATGGACAGTGAGACCGGTTTTATTGGATAGCCGTTCGAGCTGGCGGCCCTTGGATTTAAGGTGGTGTAGGTGATCGGTGTACCAGGGGGCGGAGTTAGTGAAGGAGACAGACTTGGTTTTGATTGGTTTAATTGATTCTAATCCTAAGTGATGCAATGACTATGCACTTTGGACCCAATGTATTTCAATGAGGGCTGAGGCATCCTTTAGTCTCACGATGATTAAAGCAAAACGATAAGAGATGAAGCTTAGTCCTCTTAATATGAGCACTTGAGGACCTGAATGAAGGGTTATGTGCGATATTGTGTAATTCACAGATTTTGCTAGAGTGAAGAACCCATTCGTGTCTATGTGGAGAATAACTTTCAAAGAAATGGTCATAGGTTGAGATAGAAATGTCCATTTCCATTTATTTTGCTTTTGTGAGCGAGGGCACAGTCGTGTCATCATTTTGATTTTTATATCTACGTCCAAAATTGAGATCACTGTCGCAATTTACAAAAGGTGATGGTAAAAAAATAATGCAGCTTCTACACTCTAGTTCTGCCATTCATTCCCTATGGAATGAAATTTTCCTGTTTAAAGTCGATTTGTAGTGGGGCGGTCAGGTGGCGTAGCGGAGATTTCGCTCGTCACCAACGCAGGAGATGCTGGGTTCGAGCCCAGCTCTCCGGCGTTGCTACCAGCTTGGCTGGTCGTTCATACTAATACAATTGGCAGTATTAGGGGGTGGGAAGCTGGTGGGTGGGAATCTGGCATTGTGGACAGCGACGCCTACAAGTCAGGTCTCGGCGCTTGCTCAGCGGGGGCAGGACTTGGTGAAAATAGCGTGCCCTCCCACACGTTACACTTCACCAAATGAGAGTCCTCGCTGCCAAGTGAAAAGACGTCACTGGCTGTCGCCGCACGTATCGGAGGAAGCGTGCGATCGACTCGGGACGCCCTTGTACCGACTCGTAGGAGAACATGCAAACAACAACCAGGTAGGGGAGGGGGGGAATTGGCACAACAACTAAATTGGGACGGGGAGAAAAACAGAGAAAAAAAATACATTTGTAGCCAAACGGTGCAGTGAAACTTCCGGAAAAGTAATAGCAACTCGAGTTGGAGCAAGCCGGTCGTTTTGATAACTTACACGTGTATGTGTTTTGAAAGCTCTGGGAGGAGTTAGCGGACAAAATCTGCGGGTCACCCACACTAACTAGACAATTCCACGTGGGGGAAATTGTGAAAGTGTGGGTGATGCCTGTGCACCGCCGGCCAACGGGAGAGGGTCTGTATTGTCTCTATGACAAACGGTTAAAAAGATACAAAAAGAGGGCGCGGCCTAAGGATCGGGGGAGTGGTCAACATAGACCAATAAAAGCGGATATCCCTACTGAGTACAATGCCACAACCCGCAAGTCACTACGACAAACGGTTCAAGAGATACACAAAGGAGGTGTGGCCTAAGGGGGTGTGGTCTAAGAATCGGGGGAGTGGTCAACATAGACCAATGAAAGAGGACATCCCTACTGAGTACAATGACACAACCTGCAAGTCTCTACGACAAACGGTTCAAGAGATACACAAAGGGGGTGTGGCCTAAGGGTGTGTGGTCTAAGGATCGGGGGAGTGGTCAACATCGACCAATGAAAGAGGATATCCCTACTGAGTACAATGACACAACCGGCAAGTCTACGACAAACGGTTCAAGAGATACACAATGGGGGTGTGGCCTAAGTGGGTGTGGTCTAAGGATCAGGGGAGTGGTCAACATCGACCAATGAAAGAGGATATCCCTACTGAGTACAATGCCATAACCCGCAAGTCGCTACGACAAACGGTTCAAGAGATACACAAAGGGGTTTTGGCCTATGGGGATGTGGTCTAAGGATCGGGGGAGTGGTCAACATCGACCAATGAAAGAGGATATCCCTACTGAGTACAATGCCACAACCCGCAAGTCTCTATGACTCAGAGGGAGCTGTCAATCAACTCAGTACTGCTACACAGAGGGGCCATGAAGGGTTAACTCCCTGAGAGGTCATTGCCTCCGGTAAGAGCGTCGGCGGGGGTGTCTGCCTCATTACTAACAACGGTTGGGTTAACCCCAAGGAGATAAAGGTACTCTCCCGTTCATGCTCCCCGGACATGGAACATCTCTCCATTCAATGTCGCCCTTTCCACCTACCCCGTGAGTTTACAGCAGTCAACATGACCGCAGTATACATCCCTCCCCAAGCATCTCAACCTCCACCAGATAAAACATGATCGTAGCCGGCGATTTCAATCAGGCAAATCTGAAAAAAGTGATGCCATCCTTCTTTCAGCACATCGCCTGCTCCACCAGAGGGGGAAACACGCTCGACCACTGCTACACCCCGTTCAGAGCCGGCTACAAGGCTGTGCCGGCTCCGCCATTGGCGGGAGCTACTAGCACGTCCGATCATGACGGCATTTTCCTCTACCCCGTTTACAAACAAAGATCACGTGACGCCGTCGTGTCACGTGAGACAAAAAAATGGACCGATCAATCAGAGGCCACGCTTCAGGACGCTCTCGAGGACGTAGACTGGGGGATGTTTCAAGGAAGCGCCAGTGACATCAGCGAGTTCGCGGACATCGTTGTGAGCTTCATTACAACACTCGCTGATAGTATTGTCCCCACTAAAAAGGTGCGGGTCTTCCCAAACCAGAAACCGTGGGTGGACAGTACTATCAGAGCAGCTCTGAAAACTCGCACCACTGCCTACAACCTGGGCAGAGAGTCAGGAAACATGGAGGAGTATAAGGCTACAGTCTATACTCTGCGCAAGGCTGTAAATCTTGCAAAACGGACGTATGCTGACAAATTGGAGACACAAATGGCACAAAACGACACAAGAGGCTTATGGCGGGGACTGAGGACGATAACTGACTACAAAGTCAGCGCCCCCTCAATGGGGAGCGACGACGCCTCTCTCGCGGACAAACTCAACTCTTTCTACGCTCGGTTTGGTGTAGACAGTGGCGCCGCTAGCTCAACGGCTAGTGACGTCACTGGCGCGCTGGCTGTTGTGGAGGGGGGGGGGGGCATCCGCGGGGGGGCGGGGACGCTCTCTCATTGACGGTACACAGTGTGAGAAGAGCATTTATGCAGGTGAACACCAGAAAAGCTGCTGGCCCAGATGGAATAACAGGACGCATACAGCCCCTGTGTTCACCGCCATATTTAATCGATCCCTGGCAGAGTCAGTGGTCTGTGCCTGCTTCAAGATGTCTACCATCATCCCTGTACCAAAGAAACTCTCCCCAACAGGTCTCAATGACTACAGAGGTGTCACTCACCTCTGTGGCCATGAAATGTTTCGAGAGGCTGGTCAAGGATCACATTTGTGCCTCCCTCCCCAGTGATATGGACCCTATGCAATTTGCATACAGGCCAAACTGGTCCACTGATGATGCGGTCTCCCAAGTACTGCACAGCACCCTCTCTCACCTGGACCACCAGAAGGGGGGCTATGTGAGACTGTTGTTCATTGACTACAGCTCAGCGTTCAACACCATAGTCCCCACCAGACTGGTGGACAAGCTGATCGAGCTGGGTCTGAGCTCCGCTCTGAGCGACTGGATACTGGACTTTCTGAGCGAAAGGCCCCAGGCGGTCAGGGTGGGGGGTCAGACCTCCAACACCATCACCCTGAGCATCGGGTCCCCCCAGGGCTGTGTTCTGAGCCCCCTGCTGTACTCACTATACACACACGACTGTGTGGCCAAGTTCAGCTCCAACTCCATAGTGAAGTTTGCGGACGACACAGTGGTGGTGGGGCTGATCTCGGACAACGACAAGAAGGCCTACCGGGAGGAGGTTGAAGTACTGGAACGCTGGTGCCAGGACAACAGCCTGCTCCTGAACATTGGTAAAACCAAGGAGCTCATCGTGGATTTTAGGAGGAGACAGCAGGAGACACACACACCACTGAGGATAAACGGGGCTACCGTGGACAGGGTGAGCAGCTTCAAGTACCTGAGGGTCCACATCTCAGAGGACCTGACATGGACAACACACATAGACTCAGTTGTAAAAAAGGCGAAGCAGCGCCTCTACCACCTGAGACAGTTAAGGAAGTTCAGAGTATCTGGGAAGATACTCCAGTCCTTCTACTCCGGAGCTGTAGAGAGCATCTTGACTGGAAACATCACTGCCTGGTATGGCAACAGCACGGCACAGGACAAGAAGGCGCTACAGAGAGTGGTGCGCTCAGCTGAGCATACCACGGGTATTGCACTACCAACCCTGCAGGTCCTATACAACAAGAGGTGCAAATCCAGAGCCTGCAGGATAATGAAAGACCCTCACCACCTCAACAACAGCCTGTTCATGCTGCTGCGGTCAGGCAAACGCCTGCGAACACCAGTAACGAGGACAGAGAGACTTCGGCTCAGCTTCTTCCCCCAGGCCATCAGAGCCTTGAACACTGAACTCTCCACGCACAAGCACACATGAGCACACACACAACACACACACTGTACATGCTCACACACTAGCAGCCACTTTGACATGAGCACACACACACTCATGCTGCACACGCTCACACTTATGGACACTTTACAGAAGGAAAGGTCACTTTAAGAATAGTATAGCTTGAGATTGTATAATATAGCATTGTATAGCAGTGTACATAAAGACCCAGTGCATCATCCGTAGCTAACAGTGTACTGCACTACCACAGGACCTAGCATGTCCTACCATGCTCTGTAAATAACTCATGTACAGATACCGATATGCCCTACTTTGTTTACTTGTTTATTGCACTATATCGCTCTATTGGTTGGACTCTTATTATTATTACTATTGTATTATGCACATCGTTGCGGGCGAGACCCCCTGCATTTCACTGTATACCTGTATGCCGTGACAAATAAAACTCTTGTATCTTGTATCTTGCCAGGTCAGCTGTACTGAGTTGATTGACAGCTCCCTCTGAGTCATGCACACCTGCTTACCACTAATTAGGCTGATGCAATGACATGCACTTTGGTGGCAATGTATTTCAATGAGGGCTGACGCATTCCTTCAGTCTCACGATGATTAAAAGAAAACTATAAGAGATTAAGTTTATTCCTCTTAATGTGAGCGCAATGAAGGGTTCTGTGCGATATTGTGTAATTCCGTCGACAATTGTGGCCTGGGTGGCGATCGGGAAACAAGGGGGGAAATCTGGTTTTTGCTAGAGTGAAGAACGCATTGGTGTCTATGTGGAGCATAACTTTCAAACAAATGGTCATAAGTTGAGATAGAAATGTCCAATTCAATTTTTTTTCTTTCGTTAGCGAGGGGACAGCTGGTGAAACTTTCCAAAAAGTAATAGCAACTCGAGTTGGAACAAGCCGGTCGTTTTGATACCTTTCACGTGTATGTGGTGCAAACGCTCTGGGAGGAGTTAGCGGACAAATATCGGCGGAATAAAGAATAAAGAATAGTATAGATTACTATAGTGTGGTTGCAACCTGGCTTCGTCAGGTCACCCACACTAATAATAAAGAATAGTATAGAATACTATAGTGTGGCAAGTGACCTGGCTTAATAAATAGTATAGATTACAATAGTGTGGCAGTGACCTACGACAGGTCACCCACACTAATAATAAAACGTTTTTATTAAAAACTAAGGATTTGTATAGTCGACTTTGATTGGCCCAAAAAACTAAAAAAAGCATTCCATTGCAAAAAAATCGCGCAGATTGCTATCAAACTGTATTTGATCATCAATATAATGCATTTAGGGCTATAAATCACGTTCTGGAGAATGCTGCAGAAAACGATAAAAACATACTTATACTTTAGACCGTATTTTAGTATGATTATGTGAATGAAAAAGTATAACGTTGCTACACCCTGAACAATAGATACTTGACGTTGAATGGGCCATAGTAATGTCAATTTAGCAATACAATTAAAAAAGTTATAGCCCTGCAAAGAAGGGGAACTTCTCCATAGACAAATAGAGCTGGCGTGGGATGGTTTATTCTGAATATAAGCCTGGCGACCAAAGTGTTAATTACATTTTTTTTTTATCATTACAGTAGATAAGATAAACGTACCTGAAATAGGCGCTGCAGCCACACAGGACGTTCTTGTGGGCGTTAAACTCAGTGCTGTTGACTTTAATAACCACATCACAGAACCTTCCCTCCAGACGCAGGTCATTAGGGTTTGACATTGTTTCCTTTTCCATCTGGTGATTTTTAAATTGTATCTACAGTATATATTCTATCTTACAGACAAGTAGCCGGAAACAACAAGTGATATCTTCACTTGTCTTCTGAGTTCTGAGATATTCTTCTTCTTCTTCTTATTTGAATTTCCGGCAGTGTAGACGCATCGTGGCGTATTACTGCCCTCCACAATTCTTGCTTCGCCCACACTTGAGAAAGTTTACACTCCTCTTCTTCTTCTCATCTTCAAAACACATTTCTATCGTCTCTGTCTCCTTCTTCTCTGCTCCTCTTGTCATACAATCACAATACAAACATCATCTCCTCTCTTGGAGGGCCCCCCCAAGAGGGGGAACCCTCCATCTCATCACCACCAGAATCCTTCTTCTTCTTCTTCTTCTTCTTCTTCTTCTTCTTCTTCTTCTTCTTCTTCTTCTTCTTCTTCTTCTTCTTCTTCTTCTTCTTCTTCTTCTTCTTCTTCTTCTTCTTCTTCTTCTTATTTGAATTTCCGGCAGTGTAGACGCATCGTGGCGTATTACTGCCCTCCGCAATTCTTGCTTCGCCCACACTTGAGAAAGTTTACACTCCTCTTCTTCTTCTCATCTTCAAAACACATTACTATCGTGTCTGTCTCCTTCTTCTCTGCTCCTCTTGTCTGTCTCCTTCTTCTCTGCTCCTCTTGTCATACAATCACAATACAACCACCATCTCCTCTCTTGGAGGGCCCCCCCAAGAGGGGGAACCCTCCATCGCATCCACACTGCAATGAGCTTATACTGTACACAAATGTTGTAGAATGTTTGATTATGACATCATACTGTGACATCACAAATGTTCTAGAATGTTTGATTATGACAAATGTTCTAGAATGTTTACTTATGACATCATACTGTGACATAACAAATGTTCTAGAATGTCCTATTATGACATCATACTGTAACATCACAAATGTTCTAGAATGTTCTATTATGACATCATACTGTGACATCACAAATGTTCTAGAATGTCCTATTATGACATCATACTGTAACATCACAAATGTTCTAGAATGTACTATTATGACATCACACTGTGACATCACAAATGTTAGGCCATTCATTCCTTATGGACCAAAATGTCCTGTTTAAAGTCGATTTGTAGCCAAACAGTGAGGTGAAACCTTCCAAAAAGTAATCGCAACTCGAGTTGGACCAAGCCGGTCGTTTTGATACCTTACACATGTATGTGGTGCGAAAGCTCTGGGAGGAGTTAGCGGACAAAAATTGGCAGAAGAATAAAGAAGAATAAATAAGTAAACAGTATAGATAATAAAACGTTTTTATTAAAAACTAAGGATTTGTAAAGTCGACTTTGATTAGCCCAAAAAACTAAAAAAAGCATTCCATTGCTAAAAAATTACATGCAAAAATAAAACGTTTTTATTAAATTAATTATTGTTATTTTTTTATCATTACAGTAGATAAGATAAACGTACCTGAAATAGGCGCTGCAGCCACACAGGACGTTCTTGTGGGCGTTAAACTCAGTGCTGTTGACTTTAATAACCACATCACAGAACCTTCCCTCCAGACGCAGGTCATTAGGGTTTGACATTGTTTCCTTTTCCATCTGGTGATTTTTAAATTGTATCTACAGTATATATTCTATCTTACAGACAAGTAGCCGGAAACAACAAGTGATATCTTCACTTGTCTTCTGAGTTCTGAGATATTCTGAGAGAATTGTTGAATATATACTGTACACAAATGTTGTAGAATGTTTGATTATGACATCATACTGTGACATCACAAATGTTCTAGAATGTTTGATTATGACAAATGTTCTAGAATGTTTACTTATGACATCATACTGTGACATAACAAATGTTCTAGAATGTCCTATTATGACATCATACTGTAACATCACAAATGTTCTAGAATGTTCTATTATGACATCATACTGTGACATCACAAATGTTCTAGAATGTCCTATTATGACGTCATACTGTAACATCACAAATGTTCTAGAATGTGCTATTATGACATCACACTGTGACATCACAAATGTTCTGCCATTCATTCCTTATGGACCAAAATGTCCTGTTTAAAGTTGATTTGTAGCCAAACGGTGAGGTGAAACCTTCCAAAAAGTAATCGCAACTCGAGTTGGACCAAGCCGGTCGTTTTGATACCTTACACATGTATGTGGTGCGAAAGCTCTGGGAGGAGTTAGCGGACAACAATTGGCAGAAGAATAAAGAAGAATAAATAAGTAAATAGTATAGATTACAATAGTGTGGTTGGTCACCCACACTAATAATAAAACGTTTTTATTAAAAACTAAGGATTTGTATAGTCGACTTTGATTAGCCCAAAAAACTAAAAAAAGCATTCCATTGCTAAAAAATTACATGCAAAAATAAAACGTTTTTATTAAATTAATTATTATTATTTTTTTATCATTACAGTAGATAAGATAAACGTACCTGAAATAGGCGCTGCAGCCACACAGGACGTTCTTGTGGGTGTTAAACTCAGTGCTGTTGACTTTAATAACCACATCACAGAACCTTCCCTCCAGACGCAGGTCATTAGGGTTTGACATTGTTTCCTTTTCCATCTGGTGATTTTTAAATTGTATCTACAGTATATATTCTATCTTACAGACAAGTAGCCGGAAACAACAAGTGATATCTTCACTTGTCTTCTGAGTTCTGAGATATTCTTCTTCTTCTTATTTGAATTTCCGGCAGTGTAGACGCATCGTGGCGTATTACTGCCCTCCGCAATTCTTTTTATGGGCTCTTCTTCTCCTTCTTCTCCTTCTTCACCGTCTTTTTCTCCTTCTACTGGACCCCGTCATCAACTACATTGTCAGAATTGTTGAATATATACTGTACACAAATGTTGTAGAATGTTTGATTATGACATCATACTGTGACATCACAAATGTTCTAGAATGTTTGATTATGACAAATGTTCTAGAATGTTTACTTATGACATCATACTGTGACATAACATATGTTCTAGAATGTCCTATTATGACATCATACTGTAAGAGAATGTTCTATTATGACATCATACTGTGACATCACAAATGTTCTAGAATGTCCTATTATGACATCATACTGTAACATCACAAATGTTCTAGAATGTGCTATTATGACATCACACTGTGACATCACAAATGTTCTGCCATTCATTCCTTATGGACCAAAATGTCCTGTTTAAAGTCGATTTGTAGCCAAACGGTGAGGTGAAACCTTCCAAAAAGTAATCGCAACTCAAGTTGGACCAAGCCGGTCTTTTTGATACCTTACACATGTATGTGGTGCGAAAGCTCTGGGAGGAGTTAGCGGACAAAAATTGGCAGAAGAATAAAGAAGAATAAATAAGTAAATAGTATAGATTACAATAGTGTGGGTGGTCACCCACACTAATAATAAAACGTTTTTATTAAAAACTAAGGATTTGTATAGTCGACTTTGATTAGCTCAAAAAACAAAAAAAAGCATTCCATTGCAAAAAAATTACATGCAAAAATAAAACGTTTTTATTAAATTAATTATTATTATTTTTTTATCACACACTATTTACACACTATTACACTATTACACTATTACACACTATTACACTATTACACTATTACACACTATTACACTATTACACTATTACACACTATTACACTATTACACACTATTACACTATTACACTATTACACACTATTACACTATTACACACTATTACACTATTACACTATTACACACTATTACACTATTACACTAGCACACTATTACACACTATTACAATATTACACTAGCACACTATTACACACTATTACACACTATTACACTATTACACTAGCACACTATTACACACTATTACACTAGCACACTATTACACACACTATTGTACAGAGTACAATGGCACAACCCGCAAGTCTCTACGATAAACGGTTCAAGAGATACACAAAGGGTGTGTGGCCTAAGCAGGCGTGGTCTAATGATCGGGGGAGTGGTCAACATCGACCAATGAAAGAGGATATCCCTACTGAGTACAATGGCACAACCCGCAAGTCTCTACGACAAACGGTTCAAGAGATACACAACGGGGGTGTGGCCTAAGGGGGTGTGGTCTAAGGATCGGGGGAGTGGTCAACATCGACCAATGAAAGAGGATATCCCTACTGAGTACAATGGGTCAACATAGACCAATGAAAGAGGAAATCCATTCCCTACTGAGTACAATGACACAACCCGCAAGACAGAGGGCGCTGTCAATTAATTCAGTACTGCTACACAGAGGGGCGATGATGGGTTTATTGTTTATTGTTTAAAAGGATCCCCATTAGCTGTCACCTAAGTGGCGAGCTAGTCTTCCTGGGGTCCACATAGAAAGACAACAGAAAACACAAAACATAACATTAGATACATATGACAATCACAATTAACAATGATAATCTAAAAACGTTAAAAAAGCATTCAAATAAAATAACTAAAATAACAAATAACTAAAATCAAACAAATAGTGCTTCCTAAGCAGCACTCACCGCCATCAACTTAAACACAACCAACGTGAAAATAACTCAAATAACTCAAATCAAACAAATAGTGCTTCCTGAGCAGCACTCACCGCCATCAACTCAAACACAACCAACACCTCTTTGCCATAATGGCTCAGTGCTCAGGGTTAACTCCATGAGAGGTCATTGCCAGGTCAGCTGTACTGAGTTGATTGACAGCTTCCTTTGAGCCATGAGCCACACCTGCTCACCACTGATTAGGCTAATGCAATCACCAATGACAGTGCACTTTCGACGCAATGTATTTCAATGAGGGCAGACGCATGACTTCATTCTCACGATGATTAAAAGAAAACGATAAGAGATGAAGCATTGTCACTTTCATATGAGCACCTGAGGATCCCAATGAAGGGTTGTGTGCGATATTGTGTCAGTCCGTACACAATTGTGGCCCCGGTGGCGATGGGAACACAAAGGGGGAAAAGCGATAAAATCAGCTTTTTCTTAGAGTGGAAAGCCATTGGTTTGTATGTAGAGGATAACTTTCAAACAAATGGTCATCAGTTGAGATAGAAATGTCCAATTCCATTTATTTTTATTTTCTGAGCGAGGGGACAGCCGTGTCATCGTTTTGATGTGTTGTTTTTATATCTATGTCCAAAATTGAGATCACTGTCGCAATTTACCCAAGGTGATGGTAAAAAAATGATTTCAGCTGCCCCACTCTAAATCGCAATGCATTCCCAATGGGACCATTTAAAGTCGATTTGTAGCCAAACGGTGCAGTGAATAGACACTTGAGTTGGAGCAAGCCGGTCGTTTTGATACCTTTTACGTGTATGGGGCGCGAACGCTCTGGGAGGAGTTTGTTGGCAAAGATCAGCGGAATAAAGAAGAATAAATAAAGAATAGTATAGACTAGACAATTCCGCGCGGGGGAAGTTGTGAAAGTGTGGGTGACGCCTGTGCACCGCCGGCCAACGGGAGAGGGTCTCTTGCGAGTCTTTATGACAAACGGTTCAAAAGATACAAAAAGGGGGAGGAGCCAAACTATGGGCATGGTCAACATAGACCAATGAAAGAGGACATCCCTACTGAGTACAATGGCACAACCCGCAAGTCTGTACGACAAACTATTACACCATTACACTATTACACTAGCACACTATTACACTATTACACACTATTACACTATTACACACTATTACTCTATTACACTAGTACACACTATTACACTAGTACACGCTATTACACTATTACACACTAGTACACACTATTACACTATTACACTATTACACACTATTACACACTATTACACTATTACACTATCTAAACAATAACGAATTAATTAATGAATTCTGAATTACCTGTGGTTTGGAGGCTCTTGAGGACAGGTCCTTTTGATTGTCTGCTTGTCTACTTCTAAATTCACCCTGAATTCCAAATTATTCTCACCAGTTTACTTCTTAGGACTTTCTTACCTACAGTACTATTGCTCTTGGTCAGTCCTGTATGAGGGCAGGGTCCAGTGAAAGCGGGGCCCCATATATCAAATCAAATCAAATCAAATTTATTTATAGGGCCCGACAACACACGTTAATGTCCCCATGGGCCGTACAGGTCTTCTTTAAACAAGTCAAGAAGACAACATAACAATAAGTCAAGAACAGAACAAGAACACCATAGGGTCCAAACATTTTTTAGATGAATGCAAATAAATGAAAGAATGCAAGCACTCCCAGACATACCCCACGCGAAGGTAAGGAAAAACTCACTAAAACCTAACAATAGGGAAAAAAGCTCCACAGGCAATGTGGAGGAGAGAAACCTTAGAAGGGCCGTTCAAGGGGGGATCTCCCTTCTTAGATGTCGGTGATAGTAGTGTTGCAGACGGACAGTTGGTAAGCATGCACTCATGTGTGTAGTGAAACACAGATGAGTGCATGCAATAGCAACTGTACATTTTGAAAAATTAAAGATAGAGTTGATAGCGGATCTATTTGAAGCATATATATATATATAAAGACCAAAGCCTGGTTCCTCTTTTCCAGTGTCTAGGAGCAGGGTGCAAATAAGGGAAGCTTTTTACACCAGCTGCCTCCATATCGAAGACCGAAATAATCACTGATTCTGGCAAGTCATCCTTTTACATAATCACGAATGTGTCATGAGTGTGAGCTGTGATTCAGAGAGGGTGCAAACCCATTGGTGATGAAAAAATAATAATAATAAAGATTGAGGTACCGGTAATTCAAAACCATTGCAGCATGAGCATAACTTTTATGGTATTTTTTGGGGCGAAATTCTAAACAAAACCAGTGTGTGTGTGTGTGTGTGTGTCAGTGGAGGTTTCTCTATGACAACACGTGAAACACAAATTCACTCATAATTCATAATTATTATTAATTTACATATATATATATATATTTTTTTTTTAATTATTATTATTATTTTTTATTAGAAATGTTTTCCTTTGTAAAAAATTCCAGTGAATTTTTTTTTCTTCAAAAATGGCCAAAATCGACAGCTCTGAGCAGGCCTGCACTGCAGTAATGACTGCAGTAAATATCCGTGCAGAATAACTGCACAGGTTGACCCAGGATTAAATAAATAATAAATAATAGCCAATCAAAATAGGCTATTAACGTCATCTAAGCACGGTCTGTGCATTTAAACTCATGCCATTGAATGGGTGATTGAATGATTGACAGCCTTGACATCCAATCAGAGTATTTTGCCCACTCTGCTGCTCTGCAGCTGATTGGGACTCAAGGCTGTCAATCATTCAACCTCTGTGTAGAATGGTTCCTACTCTGCAGCTCTGTAGCTACACGGCTGCGTCTCCCCTGCGGGATTGATTGATTGAACATTTTATTAACAGAGCAGCCACGTTGAAACCTCTATATTAGTGTATCTAACATTTAGCACTTTAATAGCAACTTATTTTTCGCCGGCGGGACATTTACTGAGGACCAGCACAACACACCTGTGGATATTATGATTTAACAAGTCTATCTGTCCAGGAGGATGACAACATTATTGCAGGTAAGCAGGCAGTTTCTAGCTTGGATGCTAATAACTACTAATGTTATCACGCTAGCTTGGATGCTAACTAAGCTGGTCATGGTTCATGGTGAGCTGTTTGTGTTATAACGAGACAGCAAATTAATGAATGAATGAAAACTTTATTTGGGTGAATCGCTTGGGTGACTGTCTGAGTGACCACCTGTCAGAGTCGGAGTCCTGAAAATGGAACGTGTGTCACGCATCAACAGAACAATGTTTAGTGGATTTCAACAGCATCCTCACACAAATGAAGGATCGATTAGATCACAAAAGACTGCTGTTTGTTGCATTGCTGGATTTGCAAATGCAGAGAAGGTCATTGAACGTTTCATCAGAAAAGAGCGAAGGATGGATTTCATTTACAAGGAGCGACAGGGACACTATTTCCTCCTAAGAAGTAACGTCGTCAATGGTGAGTGATTTTTTTTTTATATTTAATAGCTGTGTGGGGCGGGTCTGTGTTGATTATGATTTAATGCATTCTGCCTTTCTGTGGGTAACGAGCGATTTATTTTGGTCCGCCGTGGCCCCCTCCCTCCTCCTCCTCCTCCTCCTCCTCTTTCTCTCTCTCCTCCCTCTCTCTTCTCCCCTCCTCCTACTTCTCTCCCCTCCTCTCCTCCTACTCCTCTCCCCCTCCTCTCCTCCTCTCCTCTCCCTCTCCTCTCTCCTCTCCCCTCCTCCACTCCTCTCCTCTCCTCTCCTCTCCTCTCCTCTCCTCTCCTCTCCTCTCCTCTCCTCTCCTCTCCTCTCCTCTCCTCTCCTCTCCTCTCCTCTCCTCTCCTCTCCTCTGCTCTCCTCTCCTCTCCCCCTCCTCTCCTCCTCTCCTCTCCCTCTCCCCTCTCCTTTCCCCTCCTCCTACTCCTCTCCTCTCCTCTCCTCTCCCTCCCTCCTCCTCCTCCTCCTCCTCCTCCTCCTCCTCCTCCTCCTCCTCCTCCTCCTCCTCCTCCTCCTCCTCTCCTCTCCTCTCCTCTCCTCTCCTCTCCTCTCCTCTCCTCTCCTCTCCTCTCCTCTCCTCTCCTCTCCTCTGCTCTCCTCTCCCTCTCCCCTCTCCTTTCCCCTCCTCCTCCTCCTCCTCTCCTCTCCTCTCCCCCTCCTCCTCCTCCTCCTCCTCCTCCTCCTCCTCCTCCTCCTCCTCCTCCTCTCCTCTCCTCTCCTCTCCTCTCCTCTCCTCTCCTCTCCCTCTCCTCTCCTCTCCTTAATCAGAGTTTCCAACGCTATAGGTCTATATGACAGGCGTTGTACTCTTAAACAGTAATGTATATTTGTAGATCTGGTATGTCATAAATGTCTGGATGTAGCAGTACTGTCTATATCTCTGTGTGTCATATATAGATGTAGCAGTACTGTCTATCTGTATGTCATGTTATGATGAATTGAAAATGGGTGACCCTGATGTACATAAGACGAAAGTCTTTCTCTGGTCTGCATCCCCTTAACAATTGTGTGTATTGAGCCGTACTGTATTGTACCCATTCTGCAATCTGTTAAATAAAGTTTTCATTCATTCATTCATTCATTCATTCATTCATTCATTCATTCATTCATTCATTCATTCATTCATTCATTCATTCATTCATTCATTCATTGTCCTTGTGTTACATAAAACCCATCTGTGGCCTCGTGCAGAGGAAGGTGGTAAATACATGTTAAGATATTCCAATGTACAGTTTTGCATACCATTGACTCAGAATGGTCTGTTTTATTGAAATCGTCACAGCAGTATAGTTTGTTTATACTTCAGAAGTATGATATTTAAACATGGTCCCCAAAATGAATGGAAGCGAATGAGGAGCCTGACACCTGGGAGGAATGGGGGTGTTGCAGCGTTGGGGATGTTTAAAAAATATAATTTAATATATAATATAATATAATAATTTGTGCTTCACCTAAAGATTTGGTCAGCAGCCTCCACTGCTACCTACTATGCTAATATGCCTATACAACTCTATGTACTATGCTACTATACCTATACTACTACCTACTATACTATGTCTATACTACTACCTACTATGTACTATGCTAGTATGCCTATATGACCAAGTAATATGCTAATATGTCTACTCAGTGTACTCAAGTTTGACACTGCTAGATGAACAATACCACTGATCTGCCAGCGGTGTACCCCTCCTCCCCTCCTGCACAGTCAATTTGGATAAAAGCTGATCAGCTAAATGATTAAACGTAAATGTAAATTCTATCACGCATAGCTGTAAGACGTACATTTAAATACAACTCATTTGGATGCAGCAGCTCAGATGACATGTCTAACAGCCAAGAAACTCACTGTCGACGAACCAACTCCTCAAACTGTCACTAACTCACTGAACCAACTCCTCAAACTCTGTCACTAACTCACTGAACCAACTCCTCAAACTCTGTCACTAACTCACTGAACTAACTCCTCAAACTCTGTCACTAACTCACTGAACCAACTCCTCAAACTCTGTCACTTACTCACTGAACCAACTCCTCAAACTCTGTCATTAACTCACTGAACCAACTCCTCAAACTGTCATTAACTCACTGAACCAACTCCTCAAACTCTGTCACTAACTCACTGAACCAACTCCTCAAACTGTCACTAACTCACTGAACCAACTCCTCAAACTGTCACTAACTCACTGAACCAACTCCTCAAACTCTGTCACTAACTCACTGAACCAACTCCTCAAACTCTGTCACTAACTCACTGAACTAACTCCTCAAACTATGTCACTAACTCACTGAACCAACTCATCAAACTGTCACTAACTCACTGAACCAACTCCTCAAACTGTCACTAACTCACTGAACCAACTCCTCAAACTGTCACTAACTCACTGAACTAACTCCTCAAACTCTGTCACTAACTCACTGAACCAACTCCTCAAACTCTGTCACTAACTCACTGAACCAACTCCTCAAACTCTCTCTCTAACTCACTGAACCAACTCCTCAAACTCTGTCATTAACTCACTGAACCAACTCCTCAAACTCTGTCTCTAACTCACTGAACTAACTCCTCAAACTGTCACTAACTCACTGAACCAACTCCTCAAACTCTGTCACTAACTCACTGAACCAACTCCTCAAACTCTGTCACTAACTCACTGAACCAACTCCTCAAACTCTGTCACTAACTCACTGAACCAACTCCTCAAACTATGTCACTAACTCACTGAACTAACTCCTCAAACTGTCATTAACTCACTGAACTAACTCCTCAAACTGTCATTAACTCACTGAACCAACTCCTCAAACTCTGTCATTAACTCACTGAACCAACTCCTCAAACTCTGTCACTAACTCACTGAACCAACTCCTCAAATTCTGTCACTAACTCACTGAACCAACTCCTCAAACTCTGTCATTAACTCACTGAACCAACTCCTCAAACTGCCACTAACTCACTGAACCAACTCCTCAAACTATGTCACTAACTCACTGAACCAACTCCTCAAACTCTGTCACTAACTCACTGAACCAACTCCTCAAACTATGTCACTAACTCACTGAACTAACTCCTCAAACTGCCACTAACTCACTGAACCAACTCCTCAAACTGTCATTAACTCACTGAACCAACTCCTCAAACTCTGTCACTAACTCACTGAACCAACTCCTCAAACTCTGTCATTAACTCACTGAACCAACTCCTCAAACTCTGTCACTAACTCACTGAACCAACTCCTCAAACTGTCATTAACTCACTGAACCAACTCCTCAAACTCTGTCACTAACTCACTGAACCAACTCCTCAATCTGTCATTAACTCACTGAACCAACTCCTCAAACTGTCATTAACTCACAGAAGCAACTCCTCAAACTGCCACTAACTCACTGAACCAACTCCTCAAACTGTCTCTAACTCACTGAACCAACTCCTCAAACTCTGTCATTAACTCACTGAACCAACTCCTCAAACTCTGTCACTAACTCACTGAACCAACTCCTCAAACTCTGTCATTAACTCACTGAACTAACTCCTCAAACTCTGTCACTAACTCACTGAACCAACTCCACAAACTCTGTCATTAACTCACTGAACCAACTCCTCAAACTCTGTCACTAACTCACTGAACCAACTCCTCAAACTCTGTCACTAACTCACTGAACCAACTCCTCAAACTCTGTCACTAACTCACTGAACCAACTCCTCAAACTCTGTCACTAACTCGATGAACCAACTCCTCAAACTCTGTCACTAACTCACTGAACCAACTCCTCAAACTGTCACTAACTCACTGAACCAACTCCTCAAACTGTCACTAACTCACTGAACCAACTCCTCAAACTCTGTCACTAACTCACTGAACCAACTCCTCAAACTCTGTCACTAACTCACTGAACTAACTCCTCAAACTATGTCACTAACTCACTGAACCAACTCATCAAACTGTCACTAACTCACTGAACCAACTCCTCAAACTGTCACTAACTCACTGAACCAACTCCTCAAACTGTCACTAACTCACTGAACTAACTCCTCAAACTCTGTCACTAACTCACTGAACCAACTCCTCAAACTCTGTCACTAACTCACTGAACCAACTCCTCAAACTCTGTCTCTAACTCACTGAACCAACTCCTCAAACTCTGTCATTAACTCACTGAACCAACTCCTCAAACTCTGTCTCTAACTCACTGAACTAACTCCTCAAACTGTCACTAACTCACTGAACCAACTCCTCAAACTCTGTCACTAACTCACTGAACCAACTCCTCAAACTCTGTCACTAACTCACTGAACCAACTCCTCAAACTCTGTCACTAACTCACTGAACCAACTCCTCAAACTCTGTCACTAACTCACTGAACCGACTCCTCAAACTCTGTCACTAACTCACTGAACCAACTCCTCAAACTCTGTCACTAACTCACTGAACCAACTCCTCAAACTATGTTACTAACTCACTGAACTAACTCCTCAAACTGTCATTAACTCACTGACCTAACTCCTCAAACTGTCATTAACTCACTGAACCAACTCCTCAAACTCTGTCATTAACTCACTGAACCAACTCCTCAAACTCTGTCACTAACTCACTGAACCAACTCCTCAAATTCTGTCACTAACTCACTGAACCAACTCCTCAAACTCTGTCATTAACTCACTGAACCAACTCCTCAAACTGCCACTAACTCACTGAACCAACTCCTCAAACTCTGTCATTAACTCACTGAACCAACTCCTCAAACTCTGTCATTAACTCACTGAACCAACTCCTCAAACTATGTCACTAACTCACTGAACCAACTCCTCAAACTCTGTCACTAACTCACTGAACCAACTCCTCAAACTATGTCACTAACTCACTGAACTAACTCCTCAAACTGCCACTAACTCACTGAACCAACTCCTCAAACTGTCATTAACTCACTGAACCAACTCCTCAAACTCTGTCACTAACTCACTGAACCAACTCCTCAAACTCTGTCATTAACTCACTGAACCAACTCCTCAAACTCTGTCACTAACTCACTGAACCAACTCCTCAAACTCTGTCATTAACTCACTGAACCAACTCCTCAAACTCTGTCACTAACTCACTGAACCAACTCCTCAAACTGTCATTAACTCACTGAACCAACTCCTCAAACTGTCATTAACTCACAGAAGCAACTCCTCAAACTGCCACTAACTCACTGAACCAACTCCTCAAACTGTCTCTAACTCACTGAACCAACTCCTCAAACTCTGTCATTAACTCACTGAACCAACTCCTCAAACTCTGTCACTAACTCACTGAACCAACTCCTCAAACTCTGTCATTAACTCACTGAACTAACTCCTCAAACTCTGTCACTAACTCACTGAACCAACTCCACAAACTCTGTCATTAACTCACTGAACCAACTCCTCAAACTCTGTCACTAACTCACTGAACCAACTCCTCAAACTCTGTCACTAACTCACTGAACCAACTCCTCAAACTCTGTCACTAACTCACTGAACCAACTCCTCAAACTCTGTCACTAACTCACTGAACCAACTCCTCAAACTGTCACTAACTCACTGAACCAACTCCTCAAACTCTGTCACTAACTCACTGAACCAACTACTCAAACTCTGTCACTAACTCACTGAACCAACTCCTCAAACTGCCACTAACTCACTGAACCAACTCCTCAAACTGTCATTAACTCACTGAACCAACTCCTCAAACTCTGTCACTAACTCACTGAACCAACTCCTCAAACTCTGTCTCTAACTCACTGAACCAACTCATCAAACTCTGTCACTAACTCACTGAACCAACTCCTCAAACTCTGTCACTAACTCACTGAACCAACTCCTCAAACTCTGTCTCTAACTCACTGAACCAACTCCTCAAACTCTGTCAATAACTCACTGAACCAACTCCACAAACTCTGTCACTAACTCACTGAACCAACTCCTCAAACTCTGTCACTAACTCACTGAACCAACTCCTCAAACTGTCATTAACTCACTGAACCAACTCCTCAAACTCTGTCACTAACTCACTGAACCAACTCCTCAAACTGTCATTAACTCACTGAACCAACTCCTCAAACTGTCATTAACTCACTGAACCAACTCCTCAAACTGCCACTAACTCACTGAACCAACTCCTCAAACTGTCTCTAACTCACTGAACCAACTCCTCAAACTCTGTCATTAACTCACTGAACCAACTCCTCAAACTCTGTCACTAACTCACTGAACCAACACCTCAAACTGTCACTAACTCACTGAACCAACTCCTCAAACTCTGTCACTAACTCACTGAACCAACTCCTCAAACTCTGTCACTAACTCACTGAACCAACTCCTCAAACTGTCATTAACTCACTGAACCAACTCCTCAAACTGTCATTAACTCACTGAACCAACTCCTCAAACTGCCACTAACTCACTGAACCAACTCCTCAAACTGTCTCTAACTCACTGAACCAACTCCTCAAACTCTGTCATTAACTCACTGAACCAACTCCTCAAACTCTGTCACTAACTCACTGAACCAACACCTCAAACTGTCACTAACTCACTGAACCAACTCCTCAAACTCTGTCACTAACTCACTGAACCAACTCCTCAAACTCTGTCACTAACTCACTGAACCAACTCCTCAAACTGTCATTAACTCACTGAACCAACTCCTCAAACTCTGTCACTAACTCACTGAACCAACTCCTCAAACTCTGTCACTAACTCACTGAACCAACTCCTCAAACTGTCATTAACTCACTGAACCAACTCCTCAATCTGTCACTAACTCACTGAACCAACTCCTCAAACTCTGTCACTAACTCACTGAACCAACTCCTCAAACGGTCATTAACTCACTGAACCAACTCCTCAAACTCTGTCACTAACTCACTGAACCAACTCCTCAAACTCTGTCTCTAACTCACTGAACCAACTCCTCAAACTCTGTCACTAACTCACTGAACCAACTCCTCAAACTCTGTCACTAACTCACTGAACCAACTCCTCAAACTCTGTCACTAACTCACTGAACCAACTCCTCAAACTGCCACTAACTCACTGAACCAACTCCTCAAACTGCCACTAACTCACTGAACCAACTCCTCAAACTCTGTCACTAACTCACTGAACCAACTCCTCAAACTGTCATTAACTCACTGAACCAACTCCTCAAACTCTGTCACTAACTCACTGAACCAACTCCTCAAACTCTGTCACTAACTCACTGAACCAACTCCTCAAACTCTGTCACTAACTCACTGAACCAACTCCTCAAACTGTCATTAACTCACTGAACCAACTCCTCAAACTGTCACTAACTCACTGAACCAACTCCTCAAACTCTGTCACTAACTCACTGAACCAACTCCTCAAACGGTCATTAACTCACTGAACCAACTCCTCAAACTCTGTCACTAACTCACTGAACCAACTCCTCAAACTCTGTCTCTAACTCACTGAACCAACTCCTCAAACTCTGTCACTAACTCACTGAACCAACTCCTCAAACTCTGTCACTAACTCACTGAACCAACTCCTCAAACTCTGTCACTAACTCACTGAACCAACTCCTCAAACTCTGTCACTAACTCACTGAACCAACTCCTCAAACTGCCACTAACTCACTGAACCAACTCCTCAAACTGCCACTAACTCACTGAACCAACTCCTCAAACTCTGCCACTAACTCACTGAACCAACTCCTCAAACTGTCATTAACTCACTGAACCAACTCCTCAAACTCTGTCACTAACTCACTGAACCAACTCCTCAAACTCTGTCACTAACTCACTGAACCAACTCCTCAAACTGTCATTAACTCACTGAACCAACTCCTCAAACTGTCACTAACTCACTGAACCAACTCCTCAAACTCTGTCACTAACTCACTGAACCAACTCCTCAAACTGTCATTAACTCACTGAACCAACTCCTCAAACTCTGTCACTAACTCACTGAACCAACTCCTCAAACTCTGTCTCTAACTCACTGAACCAACTCCTCAAACTCTGTCACTAACTCACTGAACCAACTCCTCAAACTCTGTCACTAACTCACTGAACCAACTCCTCAAACTCTGTCACTAACTCACTGAACCAACTCCTCAAACTCTGTCACTAACTCACTGAACCAACTCCTCAAACTCTGTCACTAACTCACTGAACCAACTCCTCAAACGCTGTCACTAACTCACTGAACCAACTCCTCAAACTGTCATTAACGTTAGGTTATAGCTATAACCAAGTTCTGTTAATTAGGGGTGACGCTTGGCATCACACTGCACTCTCTCGTGTACGTGCACGCGCACTGAATAAATTCCACAAATGTACCTTTAATACCAGTATTAGTCTGACCACACCCCTCATCAGCTTACCTTCATAAGCAGGTGTGTGGTCACCTGCTCTCCTCCTTCCCAAGCTTTCACCACAAGGTGAGGTCAAGGGCTGCAGCGGCCGTCTGATGCCAAGTGTCACCCCTAATTAACAGAACTTGGTTATAGCTATAACCTAACGTTCTGTTCCATTAGGGGCTCTGCTTGGCATCACACTGCACAAAGGGAGGCCAAGCGGAGCCGCTGGCTGACAAATACACCCCGCTGAAGGCCCCCCACAACCAACAGAACAGGGAGGGCCGAGCCCCCCCGACCCCCCCTAATGGAGGGCACCCCCCCTATTAGAGGTCTACCGAGAGGGCGACGGACCCGACCGCGCGAAGAGGCACTCAAGCAACTCAACGCACAGGGTGAGCAGACCGTGGCTTGACCCCACGACTACCCCCATGCACAACCCGCATGCCACCCGGGAACGAACATAGGAAACAACCTCGTTACTGCCCCCAGAATCACGGGAGCAAGGGCAAACCCAACCCCGTGGCAAGGCCGTAGCAGCGGAGCGCGAAGGAAGACCCAGACCCACCAAAAGGACTGGACTCCCTGGAATGGGGGCCCGGAGAAGTCCTTGATGCCAGCATCAAGACCCCACCAGGTGGGCACCTAGTGACCCCGCCCCCCACATCGCCAGCGTATTCGGACAAAGGCCCCTCAGCCGAGCGGGCCCTGTCCTCCCCAACAGTACACCGCCTGGAACACAGGCCCTGCAACAGGCAGACAGCATGGTCGTAACACACAAGAGTTAACCAACGGAAGCAGGCAGTGCACCGGGAAAAAAGACCAGGCAACAGGCTGTCAACCCAAGCCTGGAGACTGCGGACGAGGCAGGCGCCAGAAGGACAGCTGAACACAGCCGCCCCGGCGGAAGGGGCGTATGCTGGGGTTGTCGCATAACCAAGCCTTAAACAGCATGTCAGAAGTGGGTTCAACCCATGCCTCTATTCAGAGACCAGAAGCCCCATTGCTATGGAAAGTTTTACCTTGAGTCTGGCTCCTTAGACCACTCGGCCATCCTGACAGCTGCCCACAGAGAAGGTCCATACGATCGGCAGACGTCATGAACGTGCAGGGGCACCCTCAACCGGAGAACCGGGAGTTGACACTGCAGCAACACACCAGAGAACCAACCACCTAGGCATTACCCCATGCAATGGTTGGTCCCATAACCCCTCAGGAAAGAAACCCCAAAAACACACCTGCGGCACCGCCGCAGCCCGCGTTCTGGTTTCCAACAGGGCTATCCCGGGCCTACGGGTCAACGAACATTACCCCGGACCGGGCCCGGTGATACGGGGGGCACAGGGTCCCCCGAGGAGGTTAAAACCACCCCAACAGGCCCCTCTGCGCCAAACGCAAGAGAAGAGCGTAAAAATGGAAGACCAGCCCCAGCACCCCGCACTCGGTATTCCCAGGAGGTCACCCAACCAAGTACCAACCAAGACCAACCCGCACAGCGGCCGAGATCCGACGAGATCGGGCGCGTACAGGTTGGCACGGCCGTAAGCCATTACGACAGTGCAGAATACAAACGCACCTAACAAGGGTTCCATAACGCTCAACCCTGTGACACCCGGACCGACCTAGCATTTTTCCCCCTGAAAAAAACCCAAGTCCCTCAGGGTACCAGAACAGCAGATCTGCATCCCCAGCGGACAACGGGTGCAACTGATCTGGACCAGCGTGACCAGAACCAGTCCCGTGCCCTAATCACGCCGACCTGCCAACCCCAGGAGAAGGGGCAGATATGCGTGTTGATCCCAACATAAAAAGAAGGCGTCACCCAGACGTGTCGGTACGAACCGCGTCCGGTGGCCCACCCCTAGGGCGTGAGACCCTTCCCCATATGTCCAGACCCATTCCGTCATCATCCCCTGACATGAACGGGAACCCATCGACAACCACACAGGGTGTCGGAAGAGGAAAAAACCCCCATCCCAATTGCTTCATAAAAAACGCTGTTTCAACCCCAAGCAATCAAGGCGCGCCAGTCAGCCAATGCCCCAAAAGCACATCCTGAGCTAGCACTATGTGTGCGTTTTGACATACCCACATCAACAATAGGCCGTTTAGACCACCATATTGAATCCCCAAGACGCCCAGGGGAACGACAAGAGGGGCGAGATGCAATCAACTCCATGAATGAATGAATGAAAAAGTTTACCCAACAGACTGCAGAAAGGGTACAACCCAGTACGGCAATACACACAATAGGTTAAGGGGAGGCAGACCTGAGAAAGACGTTAGTCTTGTTTCCATCAGGGACCCTCATTTCCAATCCATCATAGACACATTCAACTCTTTATAAAAATAAAGAAAAAGCATCACCCGTATGACCCAACTGCACAGCTGGGAGTAAAAAACCTGTTTTCACATGATTTCAATCCAGTCACTCTTTTTAATCAGAGTGTAAGACCAGACCCTCCCAGAAACACCTTCCCACATGAGACCATAGCCATGAAAAAGATATGTAAACTGTGAGTCACGTGACCAATCGACTCAAGTTTGACACATAAACCGGGCGCAGCAGAACTGTGAGCCCTACGCCCTAACCTCGACATCTTTAAGACACCAGCTCATGGAAGGCGTCGCCATAGCAACACCGCTACAACGGGCGGGGAAAACCTGCCGGCTCCTGTCATGTAATAGGAGTCGGTAGAATACGCCTCCCCCCCCCCCCCCCCTGCCAAGCACTGGCTTGGCCCTGACTGGCTCAGCAGAAGAGATCAAAAATCCCCTAAACCAATCAAGTGGGAAAGGAGGGGTTTATTCGACACCCCCTCCCGAAAAAACACCCTTTATCCCTACACACAGAAAAACAACCGTAGCCATCTTGAAAAACCTCCGGTAGAAAGCAAAGCATAGCGAAGCTAATACAATGTCCGCTACCCACAAAATGTGTAAAGGTTTTACAACAAAAACACAAGTCGCCTGTGCGTGAATCCTATACCCGTTGACTATGTCGTACATAGGAAAAACGCTGATCGAGAGTAAATGGCTAGGCCGTGAAAAGTGTGTGTACGAGTATTACTGCAACTAAACAACACAGCATTGTGAAACACATATACTTAGTTCAAGCAATGGAATAACACCAGTTCTACCTGCATGTGGAGAATCAAGCTAAATAGAACCTATTACCGAGTGTACGTTGCAGACCTTGCTTAACCTCGTAACACAACACGACTCATCCCACAACGTAAAAGGGCAGATTCATATATACACAACCCCACCATATGAATTGTTTGAAGAAACACACAGTTTGTTCGGCCAAAACACAGTCCCCCTCCATCGGGGAACTTTTTTATTTAACTAATTAAAGCGTGTCAAGGCACAAAATCATAGAGGGGCCGGGGAGGGTGTAGAGGAGAGGGGACACAGAGGGGAAAAAGTCACTTTTAACGGCGTCTGCCACCTCGCGCCGCTCGAGTCTTGCCACCCCGAGGAGCCCCGGAGGGACGGTAGGTTACAGTCTGCTGGACACGACGTTCCCTACCGTCTCCTCCGGTCTGGGATGGGCCGGCGGTGGCAAAAGCGCCATGTCGTCCCCTGGCCCTCTTGGCAGGGCCAGCAGCGGCGGCGGAGGCAGTGGTAGCGGCGACGGAGACAGCACAACGTCGCGGAAGCCTTCTGACTCCACCGGCAAGGACGGGAGGCGGAAAATGGGGTTGGAGAATGGACCTCTCCTCTGCCATCTCTCTGCATGTTGAGGACATCAACCGCAGGGCCTTCCCGAATAGGCCAGCGTCGGAGAGGGCGGCCGTCAGAAGAGGAGCTCTCTTCTTCTCTGGCACACGGGCCTGCTCCAGCCAAAGGTGACGCTGGCCCAGGGTGGCCAGGGTGCGCACTTTCCCCATGGCTATGGCCAGCACCTGGGAAAGGTGCAGGACAGCTCCCGCAGCCAGGGTGATCTGATCGCATTTCACCTCGTTCAGATCCGTGCCGCCCGTCATTATCCCCGATACAAATCTAGCCAGGTGGGCGATGTTAGACGCCGCAGCTAGCGATTGTGTACCAGCGATGAATGACTGGTCACCCCAATAAGCCAATCGCCTAGCCGATTTCCCCTGGAGGACCGGCTTGCATAGTGGTTCCCACACCATATCCGGACAGAGGAGCGCGGCCATCGGACTGTCAAGCCGAGGCACGCCCTCCCCCATACCTTTGACCAACCCCGACACCCGCGTAACTGGTACGTAGGCAGGAGTTAGTCCCATGATGTTGGACACCGCCTGACCCCGACGAACATAGGCCCCCATCGATGGGAAAAATGGGTAGACAACGTCCACCCCTCTCACTGGGGGACGCTGCCAGGGATGGCCTATGAGGTCATCAGGGACAGGTGCAGGCAATGGCAGCGGCAGCGGCACGCCGTTTGCGGCGGCGGCTACCGGCATGAGCTCGGGAAACAAGGCCCGCAGTTCCCCCTGCGAACCTTCCTCCAACGACCCAGCATCCCTCACATACAGCAGGCTGCGACTGGCCAAGGAGCCACAGTCTGATGTGGCCGACAGTAGGGCATCCTGCTGATGAGGCCAAGGTGGTTCGTCGACATCCTCGAACAGGGCGCCCCATGGAGCCATTTCCCCCCCCTCCGGGGTCTCCTGAGGAGGAATACTCTCCTCCACGGGGCCGTCATACAAAAACCCGTCCGCCTCGTCCATGAAGTCCTCAGTCTCCATTGGAAATCCAGAGCCGGACGCGTCTTCGCTGGTCTCCAGCAGTTCCCCAAACCCAGGCCATTCGCGCCTGCACGCCACCATCTTGCGACGTGAGCGAGCAGACGCAAAAAGTTTGCGTCGCAAATCCTCTGGCTCCAAGACAACCCCCTGTTCACCAACGGGCGATTCCACAGAACCAGAGGAACCAGAGTCGAGATCAGGCCATCGCCGGAGCGACGGCACCGAACCCTCGGCTCTTCGGTGAGGCAAACTATCCACCGGCAGTCTCGGGCTGGGTCGGCAACCACGAGAGTGGCAACAGCCCAGCACCGAAGCGCACGACGGAGGCGGGAATGGAGAACCGCTGGTGAAGAGTAGGTCTAGCGGGTCTACTCTCGGCGGAATACATTATGACCCAACTTTTTCTTGTACAACAGATGTGAGAAAAGAAAAAATTAAGCACAATGTAAACCCGTCACAACTCTTTTCAACTAACAACACGTCAAGTGGGGTACTACCGAGGCACTTCCTTGTGGTGAAAGCGAGAAGGAGGAGAGCAGGTGACCACACACCTGCTTATGAAGGTAAGCTGATGAGGGGTGTGGTCAGACTAATACTGGTATTAAAGGTACATTTGTGGAATTTATTCAGTGCGCGTGCACGTACGCGAGGGAGTGCAGTGTGATGCCAAGCAGAGCCCCTAATGGAACAGAACTCACTGAACCAACTCCTCAAACTCTGTCACTAACTCACTGAACCAACTCCTCAAACTGTCACTAACTCACTGAACCAACTCCACAAACTCTGTCACTAACTCACTGAACCAACTCCTCAAACTCTGTCACTAACTCACTGAACCAACTCCACAAACTATGTCACTAACTCACTGAACCAACTCCTCAAACTATGTCACTAACTCACTGAACTAACTCCTCAAACTGTCACTAACTCACTGAACCAACTCCTCAAACTCTGTCACTAACTCACTGAACCAACTCCTCAAACTCTGTCATTAACTCACTGAACCAACTCCTCAAACTCTGTCACTAACTCACTGAACCAACTCCTCAAACTCTGTCTCTAACCCACTGAACCAACTCCTCAAACTGTCACTAACTCACTGAACTAACTCCTCAAACTCTGTCTCTAACTCACTGAACTAACTCCTCAAACTGTCACTAACTCACTGAACCAAAAACTCTGTCATTAACTCACTGAACCAACTCCACAAACTGCCACTAACTCACTGAACCAACTCCTCAAACTGCCACTAACTCACTGAACCAACTCCTCAAACTCTGT
>NC_140170.1:55034008-55058196 GCF_963971535.1 Notolepis coatsorum
TACTAAAGTACTAGCTACTTCACACTGAAAAAACGTTAAACTAAATATGAACTACTCTAAAACTGTAGTTTACCAAAGTACTAGCTACTTTACACTGAAAAGACATTAAACTAAATATGAACTACTCAAAAAATGTATATTTGTCAAACTGATAATATTTTGAAATAGTAATTGAACTATGTACTGTACATCAAATTGTAATTATCACATGCTAATTATAAGTCTGGAATCAACAGGCAACAACTGAAGTGACACAGATTGAAGTATGGGTTTTGATTTAGGAAACCATATAACCCTATTTTTTTATATTTTGGACAGCTCATGCAGTTGTAAAGTCAATGCAAATCAGTGTAGGCCTAATGTGATATATCACCAGAAGGTAATCATCCCTACTGTCTATGAATAGATTTTATAAAAAATTGTAAGCTTGTTCTTGTCAAATCTAAAACAAACTTAGAAGACAGCTAAGGCTAAATTAGCAGCTGCTATTCACAATGACAGCATCCATCAGATGTTAATATTCAAACCATTGTTAAATCCTTCTGGTATTTTGTGTTCTGTTCCAATCGATCCCTCATGTATGCTCTTATCTACTAACGTTATCCTTGCTATGGTTTCAAGTAAAAGTAGTTCCCCTGGTGTAGCAGCTAATGCTAGCTCTTTAGCCAATTTGCGTGTTGTGTAGTAGCTAACGCTAGCTCTTTAGCCAGTTAGCTTGTTGTGTAGCAGCTAACAATAGCTCTTTAGCCAGTTAGCTTGTTGAAATAGCTCCATGACCACAATGCACCAGGCCAAGTGGGCTACCAGGGAGGTCTAGCGCTTGGTTAATGTTAACGCTGCCCCAAATAGACACGGAGTGCTACTGAATTGTGCAAAGGAATGTGGTATACAGTTGTTATTATTACGATTGCTTGAGCCTTGGTTGGCCGTTAAATATATATCAGAACAGGTTAGTGTGTTTTGTCTGAAAACATGAATCGTTTTAAGGAAAGAACAGATGTGGTTCTTGTATAGTATAGTTTAGATATAGTAAGCATAACATAATGACAGCAATACAATTGTATATTGTATAGTAGTATAGTGTACATAGGAACCAGTGCCTTCTCAGGAATTTAGCATGTCTATTTTTTATCATGCACATCTTATGTCTTACCTGTTTTTTTTATATGTGTATTTTATTATTGCACAATCAATGTGGGCATGACCACCCACATTTCACTGTATGCCCTGGTATGTATGTGACAAATAAACCTCTTGATTCTTTATTCTTGAGTGTGTGTCTGACTCTTAACCACCAACACCTGCACAGACTATAACATATGATGTATATTATGACCCTCACCACCCTGTTACCTTTACTCATAGTATAGAGTATATTCATATTAAATTGTTATCTTTTTTTATTATATAATGTAATTATTATTATTATCTATTGCCTATATTTATTTTATTGTAATGTATATTATAACCGATAGGGCATACAGACCCTCATCTGCACCTTTGTTTACACTGTTTATTTTCTCATAGTTTTATATTTAGATATAATTGTATTGTTTACACTGTTTATTTTTCTCATATTTTTATATTCAGAGTTAATTATATTGGTTACACTGTCTTTCTTCCATACATGTACCTCCCCTCCCCCATGCTGCCTGAATTTCCCCAAGGGGATCAATAAAGGAATTAAAGATCTCTCTCATGCGCATCTGTCTCTACTCTCTTTCCAGGTTCTATCACTGGACGAGTTACAGTCATTGAAAACAAAATGTCATGTTGTTCTCGTTTAAATGTCCAGTAAGCTGTTTAGATAACATTATATGGATATTCCACTCATTTCATTTCAGTCCATCCAAAAAGCACTGTTTGGTTTTTGAGATATTTAAATTAGTATTTAAATGTTCTCTGGACCATACCATCTTACATCACATCTATGCTAGACTGGTCCTCCGGACCATACCATCTTACATCACATCTATGCTAGACTGGTCCTCCGGACCATACCATCTTACATCACATCTATGCTAGACTGGTCCTCCGGACCATACCATCTTACATCACATCTATGCTAGACTGGTCCCTCCGGACCATACCATCTTACATCACATCTATGCTAGACTGGTCCTCTTGACCATACCATCTTACATCACATCTATGCTAGACTGGTCCTCCGGACCATACCATCTTACATCACATCTATGCTAGACTGGTCCTCCGGACCATACCATCTTACATCACATCTATGCTAGACTGGTCCTCCGGACCATACCATCTTACATCACTATGCTAGACCCTGAGCTTGAAGATATACCTGCAGGGTTCTCTCCTCTTAACCATCAGAAACCTGGAAACCTTTGGTCATTTTAAATCCATGATTTCAAAATATTGTGTCCCTGTCTACACCTGCTTTATTAATAGATTTTTATATTTTATATTTGTATTAACTGTTTTATAAACTTGTTTTAAGGCGAGACACCCCAGGGCCCCGTTCCCCGTACCTGGATAACTGAGTTAGCCGGATAACTTTCGGTGAAGTCTGACTTAAGCCGGACTTTCCGGTTCCCGAATCTGGATTGTCCAAATCACCATGACAACAGATCCAAAAGTTTGAGCCTGGTCGAAAGCAGGGTTTTAAGTTCAAGTTAGCCGGATGAACCATCGCCACGCCCCCGCAAAGAAGTGACAGCCGTTTCCTGAAATTATTCCCACAGTCTACGATCTGCATTATACCATTCTGAATTACGTTTTTGTGCTCCATTCTTCCAGAGGGGGGCTTTTGAAATGTAAAATAGACCCAAAATGCTGATACTAAATTCACTTTGTCCTAAATAATGCACGTTATATATACCGTGGCGCTCGCTCGGTGCGATGTACACATTATGTGGTTATTTTAATTGTAACTGGGATTAAGATGTCTGATGAGATGCGCTGTTTGACGGATTTGAGAAATTGAATGAGCCGTTGACGTCACATTAATGAATGAGGATAAAGAGATAAAACTTCATTCAAAATAAAGAATATTCTAAACACGGGTCTCTCGTTCATTAATGTATAAACAATGAATTTGCAGTGGTGCAGCGGTAGTGCTCAATCCTGGCAACCCAGCGACCGGTGTTCGAAACCCCGTGTTTCCAATATAATTTTTTGGAATATAATATTAATGATTATACGCCAAAGTAGCCTAGTTTTAAGTTAAAATATTATAAATCTACATGCATTGAGGATGTCATTCTTTATATAGCTCTCAACGTGCACCAAATTGAATTATTCCTACATCGCAAAAAGAAGGGAAAGACTAGGTTTCGAACCCCGGTCGTCTGCGTGAAAGTCAAAAGAAGAACCCGTTACACCACAGTGGAGATAAGTAAAAGATCGACCATACATCAATCAATGGGAAGAGAGCCGTATCGTTATTCTGTATAACAGTTTAACTAATTATTTTTGCTAGCAAGATCTCATTTGATTATTCAATCCAGCAGGCAAGTTTAAAGAAATATAATCTGATTGATTGAGGTAATGAGGGACTTAAAATTATATATAGATAACGCATTTAACTTGTCGGCGAGGCGATTGAGCCGTACTGCAATATGTTAATAAAGTTTTAAATCAATTAATCAATCAATGCCGCTAGAGAATCAGGATATCTGCTATCGATACGTGCTGGCTTTTCAACTGGAGCGGCCGCGCGCACTTATCCTGGGTCTCAGTCTGCTTGAGTTAACGAGACTGAATCCACCTTCGAGGAACAGGAAAATCCCGGCTTTCAAACATCGGGTTAACTGAATCTGGATAATGACATCTTGATCGACTTAGTTGAACCAGGTACGGGGAACGGGGCCCAGGTGAATAGGCAAATATACTTTTTTTTGTTGATTTTAAGATTTTGTTATATTTTGCTTCCTAAACATGTCTTCTATGAAACTAGTGACAATAAAATGTCAATAACAGACATTTAGTTGTTTATTTTACTTCCTTTTGCCTTATTGCATCCATAAATGTGCACATATTTAATGGGAAGTGCCTCATTTTGCATATATAAACATAGAATTCAGAAAACTTGCAATATATTTTTTCTTAGTTTATATGTACATAACAAACTGGGAAAGTTTCATAGTGATATCTATTCAAATATTTGTTTGCCTATTAGGGGGTACTACACTGTACTACACTGTTTGTATGTGTGTAGTTCTGTTCAGTTCAATAACATCATTATTATTATTATTATTATTATTATTATTATTATTATTATTATTATTATTATTATTATTATTATTATTATTATTATTATTATTATTATTATTATTATTATTATTATTATTATTATTATTATTATTATTATTATTATTATTATTATTATTATTATTATTCAGTTATCAGGCATGTGTTTAGGTTGTCAATTACTAATGGTTTGATTAGGTATTGTGTTTGTAAATAGCTGTTTCAAAAAAAATGTATGGCATTTTACAATACAGAACTTTGAAGGCGTTTTCCCAAAAAATTCGTTTTATGCGTTTTTCTTACACACTTGGGTATAAATCTACCATTCCATAGCACCTACACACACACACACACACACACACACCATACTTTCCACATTCTTACTATATACCCTGCATCTTTTTAAAGAGGGGTTTGTTGATATATTATTCATAGCCTGATTTATAGTACATTTAGACCAAAAAACATGGCGAACATTATTTTTTTATGACTGTAGTCAGCATTTCCTGATTTATGGGATGATAAAAAGACATATCCACAATCCCTTCTGTAAAAAGTGCACTGTGTTATGTGTCAACATAATGAAACCATTTAAAAAAATCTGGCATCATCCAATGTTGGTATTTATACCAACACGTCATATGCAAATTAGTGCATATTTAATGAGGTAATGCTATTTTGCATATATAAAGATCTCAGAAAACTTACAATACATTTTTTCTAAGTTGTTACCAAACTGGGAACGTTTCATAGTGATATCTATTCAAATATGTCTATTCACCTGGGGTGTCTCACCTTAATGGATTGCATTATATCTTTTTATCTTTTATTATTCTGTATCTTGTTAAGTTATATTAAACTGTAAGCTAAAGAAGTACCTTTTCACTTTAGTCTTTTAATACATTCTGACAGACAGTCATACATCCACACTGTGATTATTGTACTTTAGACAGCTATTGTACTATTGCACTATTCATTCCTCTATATGTCTATTTTTCTGCTGTGAAGCACTTTGGCTGCAATTCTTGTAGGAAAGGTGCTATACAAATAAGGTGTATTATTGTTATTATCCATAAGTGTTGTTGTTGTTGTTGTTGTTGTTGTTGTTGTTGTTGTTGTTGTTGTTGTTGTTGTTGTTGTGGTGATGTTGTTGTTGTTGTTGTGTTGTTGGATTACATTGCAGCTACAGCTCAACCCCTGCACCCAGAACAACATGTCTCACTTATTCGTGGCCCAGTTGATGAGATTCAGGTCAGAGGTCAATCAGTATGATACTAAAGAGGATCTAGTTTGAAAATAACTGCAATGCTCCTTTAAGCCTTTCACAACCACACTACAGAAGGTAGGTGGTTATGATACAGTGGGGTAGGTACAGGGGTGTAAAAAGTACCCAGAAATTATACATAAGTGAAAGTATGGGTACCGTCTCAAAACGGTATCTGGCTAAAAACACACTTGAGTAAAAGTAAAAACGTTTCTACTTTTAAATGTACTAAAAAGTAAAAGTACTTTTTTTTTATTCCGGGGCAATGACATGTTCCGTTTCGTCCTCTTCATCACTCGTACTGTCGTTTGTGGCCATCTTCTGTAGCTCGTCACTCTGACTGTCTATTCTTCTGATAGCAGGGTTTAATCAAAGATCCCGGCTTTCTAGTCTTGCACAAGGACCAATCAGCATGGGTATGGGCGGGTTAATTTTACATTGATGGGGATTTGATTGGCTGTTTTTAAATAAAGAGAAACAAATATAGTAATTAAAATGGTTGGACCTGCGAGATTTGTACTTTGTACTTTGGTCTGCATTTGAAATGTAAGGAGTAAAAAGTATGTTTTTTTTTCTCTGAAATGTAATGGAGTGAAAGTACAAGTATACAAACCTAATAATACTCGAGCAAAGTACAAATCCCAAAAACAGTACGTAAGTATTGTAACAAAGTACAATTACTCAAGTACCTTACAGCCCTGATCTAGGTCTATTTTGAAAATAACTGCAATGCTCCTTTAATTATCCTCTTAGGTCCTCAAATGGAGTAATGACGGAGAGGGAGATGGGCCTCCCGGTCACCAGCGGGGCCCCTGGTTGTGCCTCCCAGGCGCAGGCCTCTGGTTGTTTCTGTAGTGGCCGGCACTCCCTTCCAGGCAGGGCAGCGGGCACATTTATACGGCTTCCCAAAATGAGAGGTTCTGTTTATAGACGTGTGGCAGCAGAGTTAGACCCAGAGCTGGTCCTGTTGAAACCCACAGTGAGAGGCTGCAGCACACTGTAGGCTGTAGGACAAGAACCTGTTGAGCTATCATCTACCCTTCATCTGAGAGAGAGAGAGAGAGGAGAGAGAGAGAGAGAGAGAGAGAGAGAGAGAGAGAGAGAGAGAGAGAGAGAGAGAGAGAGAGAGAGAGAGGAGAGAGACAGGGGCAGAGGGGGAGAGAGAGAGAGAGAGAGAGAGAGAGAGAGAGAGAGAGAGAGAGAGAGAGAGAGAGAGAGAGAGAGAGAGAGAGAGAGAGAGAGAGGGGAGAGAGAGAGAGAGAGTGAGAGAGAGAGAGAGAGAGATGAGAGAGAGAGAGAGAGAGAGAGAGAGAGAGAGAGAGAGAGAGAGAGAGAGAGAGAGAGAGAGAGAGAGAGGAGAGAGAGAGAGAGAGAGAGGGAGAAATGCTCGAGGTCAATGTTTTGGTGTTGTGGATGGTTAAAATGTTTGCCTGCAAGAACTGATGGTCGTCTGGTAATCAGAAGGTTAGAGTTAGACAGTGTCTCAGGAGGTAGAGCAGGTCGTCTGGTAATCAGGAGGTTAGGGTTAGACAGTGTCTCAGGAGTTAGAGCGGTCGCCTGGTAATCAGAAGGTTAGTGTTAGACAGTGTCTCAGGAGGTAGAGTCTGGTAATCAGAAGGTTAGGGTTAGACAGTGGCTCAGGAGGTAGAGCTGGTCGTCTGGTAATCAGAAGGTTAGGGTTAGACAGTGTATCAGGAGGTAGAGTTGGTCGTCTGGTAATCAGAAGGTTAGGGTTAGACAGTGGCTCAGGAGGTAGAGTCTGGTAATCAGAAGGTTAGTGTTAGACAGTGTCTCAGGAGGTAGAGTCTGGTAATCAGAAGGTTAGGGTTAGACAGTGGCTCAGGAGGTAGAGCTGGTCGTCTGGTAATCAGAAGGTTAGGGTTAGACAGTGGCTCAGGAGGTAGAGTCTGGTAATCAGAAGGTTAGTGTTAGACAGTGTCTCAGGAGGTAGAGTCTGGTAATCAGAAGGTTAGGGTTAGACAGTGGCTCAGGAGGTAGAGCAGGTCGTCTGGTAATCAGAAGGTTAGAGTTAGACAGTGTCTCAGGAGGTAGAGTCTGGTAATCAGAAGGTTAGAGTTAGACAGTGTCTCAGGAGGTAGAGCAGGTCGTCTGGTAATCAGAAGGTTAGGGTTAGACAGTGTCTCAGAAGGTAGAGCAGGTCGTCTGGTAATCAGAAGGTTAGGGTTAGACAGTGTCTCAGGAGGTAGAGCAGGTCGTCTGGTAATCAGGAGGTTAGGGTTAGACAGTGTCTCAGGAGGTAGAGCAGGTCGTCTGGTAATCAGGAAGGTTAGGGTTAGACAGTGTCTCAGGAGGTAGAGCTGGTCGTCTGGTAATCAGAAGGTTAGTGTTAGACAGTGTCTCAGGAGGTAGAGTCTGGTAATCAGAAGGTTATGGTTAGACAGTGTCTCAGGAGGTAGAGCAGGTCGTCTGGTAATCAGAAGGTTAGGGTTAGACAGTGTCTCAGGAGGTAGAGTCTGGTAATCAGGAGGTTAGGGTTAGACAGTGTCTCAGGAGTTAGAGCGGTCGTCTGGTAATCAGAAGGTTAGTGTTAGACAGTGTCTCAGGAGGTAGAGCAGGTCGTCTGGTAATCAGAAGGTTAGGGTTAGACAGTGTCTCAGGAGGTAGAGCAGATCGTCCTGGTAATCAGAAGGTTAGGGTTAGACAGTGTCTCAGGAGGTAGAGCAGGTCGTCTGGTAATCAGAAGGTTAGGGTTAGACAGTGTCTCAGGAGGTAGAGCAGTCGTCTGGTAATCAGAAGGTTAGGGTTAGACAGTGGCTCAGGAGGTAGAGCTGGTCGTCTGGTAATCAGAAGGTTAGGGTTAGACAGTGTCTCAGGAGGTAGAGTCTGGTAATCAGAAGGTTAGGGTTAGACAGTGGCTCAGGAGGTAGAGCAGGTCGTCTGGTAATCAGAAGGTTAGGGTTAGACAGTGTCTCAGGAGTTAGAGCGGTCGTCTGGTAATCAGAAGGTTAGGGTTAGACAGTGTCTCAGGAGGTAGAGCAGGTCGTCTGGTAATCAGAAGGTTAGAGTTAGACAGTGTCTCAGGAGGTAGAGCAGGTCGTCTGGTAATCAGAAGGTTAGGGTTAGACAGTGTCTCAGGAGGTAGAGCAGGTCGTCTGGTAATCAGAAGGTTAGGGTTAGACAGTGTCTCAGGAGGTAGAGTGGTCGTCTGTAATCAGAAGGTTCCCGGGCAGCGTATCGAAGTGTCCTTGAGCAAGACACTTAACCCCTAACTGCTCCAGATGAGCAGGTCGGCACACCGGTGGGTGAGTGGGTGAGTGAATGGGTAAATGGGAGGCATAAGTTGGGAAGTGCTTATGGATAAAAGAGCTACATAAATGCAGCCATTTAAACGTTCCAGTATCTGGTTTATTCAACTCTCACATGAACACTTTCACACACAGGCTGACGCTACAGCGACATATTATGATACAAAGCACTGAAGACAACACCAACATACAACAAAACCATAATGTATGACAATAATGATCATTTGAAAAATAATAAACTCAACAGAATGAGAACAGGCAGGCAGTGGTGAGCATAGATATATATATATATAAACACTAGACGGCTCAAGGCGGAGTCTCCTGCGTAGTTCACCGGCGGCCATCTTGCTTGAGTGGACTACTGCTTAAGGCGATGATCTGCACAAACAAAAATACTCTTAACTCGCTGAAATCTTGACGGATTTACAAACGATTTGTTTTATTACAAATGTTATTAACGTGGCTATGATTCTTGCTTGGAAGAATACAAAAAATATATATTTTCATATGAAAGTCCATTATAAGTATGCAGTATGATAACTACATCTCTGACGTTTTTAACAAACCAAACGGTTGAAAGTTTAGCAAGCTATGGTTATTTCAATAGTACATGATGCACCATAGACACGCATGTTATGAGTGGGCGTGCTCCACCCACGCAAGATGGCCGCCATGTGGCAACGTCGGTCTCCGTTGGCCAGCAGCGCGGGTGAGTCATCTAGTGATATATATCTATGGTGGTGAGAGGGAGGGGGAAGGCTTTGTTTTTTTCATTCCCCGGTTGGCTGCTGGTCTCTCTCTCTCCTAACTGGAGATACAAGGAGATAACTCCAGCCTTTCTTCCCCATTTCTTGTCAGCATAAATACAATAAATAGCACACGCAGAATAAAAACACAGAGCACCTCCTTGGTTTGCTCCTTTATTTATCCTCCTCTTTCTTCACCTTCATCCTTTCATTATCTCATTCTCTCCCTTTCTGAGGTCAGTCAAGCGTCTCTCTAATAGTGGCTACAAGGTTGTAGGTCGTAGGCTTCCCTGTGTTCAGTAGGAAGAGGATTGCTGAAGCAGTTTATCCTATCAGTGTTGGATTATGGGATGTAATTTATAGCAATGCTGCTCCTTCCACTCTTAAAGCCCTAGACTCCATCATTCTGCCCTCTGGTGTATTAATGGTAACAGCTATGACACTCTGTGTGTCCTCTACGATAATCTATCATTCTGCCCTCGGGTGTATTCAAATGGTGACGGCTATGACACTCTGTGTGTCCTCTACGATAAGGTGGCTTAAAATTCAACCATGGTCACTATAATATTAAGTTAGTTTTGAGGATCAGATATTTTAAAACAACATTGACCGTAATCTGAATTCCAGTAACCGCCGTTTCAGTTAATTAGGAGCTTTAATGCCTGGTCCAATCAAATCAAACCGAATCACACCGAATCACATCGAATCACATCGAATCACATCAAATCAAATCACATTAAATCACATAAAATCACATCAAATCACATCTCTCCTCTTCAACATCGAGTGTAGCCTATAGGGGGTTGATTGGTTGATTCAGAATCCATTTCCTTCTCTCTCTCTCCTTCGCTCTCCCTCTCTCCCCCCTCTCTCTCTCTCTCTCTGTCTCCCTCTCTCTGTCTCTCTCTCTCTGTCTCTCTCTCTCCCCTCTCTCTCTCCCTCTCTCCTCCCTCTCTCTCTCTCCCCCCTCTCTCTCTCCCTCTCTCCCCCCCTCTCGCTCTCTCTCTCTCTCTCCCTCCCCCTCCTCTCTCTCTCCCCCTCTCTCTCTCTCTCCACTCTCTCCTCTCCCCCCCCCCCTCCCCCCGCCCCTCCCCTCTCTCTACCAGCTGAACAGTTTCATGAAGCTCTGGAAGCCATCCTCCCCCCTCTCCCTCCCCCCTCCCCCCCCTCTCTCCCCCCCCCCCCCCCTCTCTCTACCAGCTGAACAGTTTCATGAAGCTCTGGAAGCCATCCTCCCCCCTCTCCCTCCCCCCTCTCCCTCCCCCCCTCTCCCCCCCCCCCCCTCTCTACCAGCTGAACAGTTTCATGAAGCTCTGGAAGCCGTCCTCCCCGAAGAAGTCGAAGGTGCCCTGGGAGGCGCCCAGGTGGACCAGCAGCAGCACCAGCAGCAGCACGGCCAGCAGGGGGAGCAGCAGGTTCCAGCCGGCCGCCAGGATGTTGTACCACTTGGCCTTGTCGGAGCACTCTTTAGCCAGGAGCAGGTTCCCCTGTGTCTTCTGGTCCCGGGCCTGGGGGGGGGGCGCACACACACATTTGAAATGTTTATTTATGTCCACATAAAGGAAGCCTCATACAAAGAACATAAACACTGCCAGTGCAGTCAGAAAGTATGAAAGAACAGCCAGTTACAAAGTGCATGGACGGCAGAACGCTGTTACATACAGTATGGCTGAACTACTCGTCGGACACATCGGACACGAATCGTGGGAAAAGGAAACAACGCCTCCTCCAAATTGAGCGGCTTCCTATAATAGCTGATACTGAGCAGTAACTGGCTAACTGCTTGGCCTTCCTTTTGGGGATACCGGCTATTTGTAGGCCCCTCACAACCAACTTGTGCACATGCCCTAGGCTGCCAAAGATAAAAACTAGGAGTTTACATCTGTAGCCTAGCTGTGAGATGGTCTGATGTAGTTGTTGGTATTTCCATATTCAGATTCAGATTCCTTTATTGAGCCATTTGTGTAAAACACATTGGTAATTGTTGCAGCAATACAGTGTATACATTTTCTTTTCTTTTTTCACAGTAAACAACACCAACACAGACAAGAAACGAAACAGTGCAGTGGGGGATTAATCAATAAAATACATATATATATATATAAAGTGAAGAGTGCAGACTTCCAGTACGGACTAGTGCAGTGCAGTCAGTGTCATTGTGCCAGTGACACTTTGGTTAGAAAGGCTTCTTCTAAGCTGTAATCAAAAGTACAGCCAACCTCAAGAATGGACACCTCCCTAAGGTGTTCATTTACAACAAAGACATCAGGGGTGTTAGCTGTAATATTAGAGAACACAGAATCATCATTGCACAGGTTAAAGATGCTTGGCTTCACAGCAGAATGCTTAAACAGCGTGATGGAGGACCTAAAGTACCTTCTGTACTTGGCCCAATTCTGTTCACCATCTACATGCTCCCCCTCGGTCAGATCATCCGCCGTCATGGCCTCAGCTTCCACTCCTACGCCGACGACACACAACTCTACCTCTCCACCAAACCATCCACCCAGCTCCCCCCACGCTCCCTTGTCAACTGCCTTCATGAAATAAAAACCTGGATGTCATCTAACCTCCTCAAACTGAACAACAATAAAACTGACCTCATGGTTTTGGCACCCAAGGCCCTGCTCCGGTAGGTTGGAGATCTCACCCTCAACATAGACGGCTGCTCCATCTGCCTTTCCCCAAAGGTCCACAACCTGGACGTCATCCTGGACTCCACACTTTCCTACCAAGCCCATGTCAGTTCCATCACCAAAATCCGCCTTCTATCACCTCAGAAACATCTCCAGACTCCGACCATCACTTTCCGACTCCACAGCTGAGACCCTCATCCATGCCTTCGTCACCTCCCGCCTGGACTACTGCAACGGGGACAGGCTCCAGTATGTTCAAAACTCAGCTGCCAGGGTGCTCACCCGCACCAAACCCTGGCAGCACATCACCCCCACCCTCATCCACCTCCACTGGCTCCCCATCAAATCCCGCATCACCTACAAAACCCTCCTGCTCACTTACAAATCCCTCCATGCTCTGGCACCTCAGTACCTCACTGACCTCCTCCACCCCCTCACTCAGTCACGGTCCGTGCAATCCTCAGACACTGGTCAGCTCTCCACTCCCTGAACCAGACTGCAGACCTTTGGGGACAGAGCTTTCAGCGTGGCAGCTCCCACCCTCTGGAACTCCCTCCCTGCAGAACTCCACAACGCCCCAACTCTGGACACCTTCAAAAAACTCCTCAAACCCCACCTCTTCTACATGGCCTTTAGCCCCTAATTTCCCACTTTGTATGTTGTGTCTGTCCACCATGTTTGTTCTTTTTTCAATACATTTTTCCTATGTAAAGCGACCTTGGGTCTTATGAAAGACGCTATATAAAACAAAGTTATAATTATTATTATTCACCGTCAAAGATTAAAAAAAAGTATTATATTAATAATTTATATTCTCCTTTGGTTCATTACAATTTAGTAAGCATAGTAACAAGCATAGCATAGTAACAGACACAATATTTCTGACACTGGGAATACATTCCCTGAGATCCATAGATGTCCCTAGATAACAAGAACATGCAAATGGACCTTGTAGAAGTGGAGCAATCTTCCATTTACTTAGGCCACATTTCTATAAGCATGTGACTTGTCCCACCAGAGGCGGGAACATATTAGACCACTGCTACTCACAATTTAAGAACGGGTACAAGTCTCAGGCTGTTAGCGCATTTGGCAAATCTGATCACAATGCCATCTTTCTTTTTTTGTATCTACTTTTTTCTCCTCCTTTTTCTGTGATTTTTCTCCCCATCCCAATTTACCTCTCGTGCCAATTCTCCCTCCCCTGTCCTGATCGTTGCTCGCATATGCCCCCCACTGGCGGGTTGTAGGGAGGATAGAAGCCTTGCATCACATGTCCCCTCCGATACATGTGGAGGCAGCCTGTCACATCTTTTCACCTGCCAGCGTGGACTCTCATTTGGCGAGGAGTAACGTGTATAGGAGGCTCACACTGCCCCCGCCATTCTCCTGACTTTGCTGTGCAGGCGCCCCGACCGACCTGTAGGAGTCGCTGTTCACAACAACCAGACTACCACCTTTCGACTTCCCACTAACGCTAACTAGTATGACAGCCGGCTCAAGCCGGAGGCAACGCCGACAGCCGGATTCGAACCCGGTGTCTTTTGCATTGGTGACGAGCGCAATGTCCGCTGCGCCACCCAGCCGCCCACAATGCCATCTTTCTTTTACCAAAGTACAGACAAAGTATCAAGCGTGTTCCTGTAGTAACGCGAGAAGTGAAGCGTTGGTCTGTGGAATCGGGGAACACTAGAGTGCACAGACTGGGACGTGTTCCGCGAGAACACAGACAACATAAATGACTACACTGAAACAATGCTGGACTTTGTTGGTACTCTGGTAGAAGAAACAATCCCCTCTACCACAATTAAAGTTTTCCCAAACCAAAAGCCCTGTGTAGACAAATCTGTCTGTGAGGCTCTGAAAGTGTGCCCCTCAGCTTATAACGCTCGACTTGTGACAGGCAACATGAACAAGCATAAGGCGGCAAGATACAATGTAAGGAGGACAGTAACAGAGGCAAAACGGCGCTACAGGGATAAGGTTGAACTTCAGTTTGAACAGGCTGACTCCAGAGGTATGTGGCAGGGCCTCAGAACGATGACAGATTACAAAGGCACCTCCCTCAAGCTGAACAATGATATCTCCTTGGCGAATGAGCTCAATACCTTCTATGCAAGGTTTGAGGCTGTGAATAACAACACCAGCCTACAGACCACTGCAATAGAGGGGGGAGCCACTGCCGATGGAGACTCAGGATTGCACGGTGCTAATTGCACCCTTACTTACAATTCATTATGAATTGAAAATGGGGGGCCCTGATGTAAACAAGACGAAAGTCTTTCTCTGGTCTGCATCCCCTTAACAATTGTGTGTATTGAGCCGTACTGTATTGTACCCATTCTGCAATCTGTTAATAAAACGTTCAATCAATCAATCACAGAGCAGGTGATTGATTGATTGAAAACTTTATTAACAGCCTTCAGTGGTTAGTTAGCTGGTATCCAGTGTGAGGCACAGCATGGATCACTAAACCTAACAACCTGTTGACAACATCAGTGATGAGCAGGAAACAGCAGCTCTGAACTGTCCTTTTCTTTACTCATAGTATATATTCACATTACATTAAAAAAACATTTGTATCTATTGCCGCTATTTATTTTATTGTAACATATATTATAACCGACATACTGCACCTTTGTTTACGCTGTTTATTTTTCTCATATTTTTATATTCAGATTTGATTCTATTGCCTATATTTACATCTTTCTACTATTACCCTGCATGGTGTTCTCTGTGACGCAGGTCTTCCAGGCCGGGAGTCACAGGGTGGGGTCCGGCTGACTGTATAAACGTCTCCACACACATCAGAGGAGTTCAGGCTCCGTCCTGAGCGCTCTCTCATTCCCGCAGCACTTCCCCCGTTAGGAAGATGCCAATTATGCCATTTTTAACTCTGTGAGTCTCTCATTTGAGCACTGTGCCGTTCGCCGGCCTGTGATGCAGAGCTCCTCGGAGACGAGAGGTGAGACACACCCTGCTGTGAGGCAGAGAGTTTAGTCTGGACCGTCTGACGTTAACCTGGCACGGCTGCTGGACCGTCTGACGTTAACCTGGCACGGCTGCTGGACCGTCTGACGTTAACCTGGCCGTCTGACGTTAACCTGGCCGTCTGACGTTAACCTGGCACGGCTGCTGGCCGTCTGACATTAACCTCTTCCACCCGACTGGACCGGTACTGGTCCCAAAATGACATCACGTCATAAATCATGCTCTCTACACCAGCGGTTCTCAACAGGGGTGCCTAGGCACACTAGGGTGCCTCAAAGAGCTGCCAGGGGTGCCTTGAGATGTCTAAAAAAAATTATTTATATGATTAAAGAAAATGATCACTAAAGTGCTATCTGTTGCAGCTGCACTGTTTTCCATGAAAATACCACATTTGGATAAGTTTGACCATTTCTCAAAAACTGAAAATCATAATTTTTTTTAATATGTTTTGGTAGCTTTTTCATTTGTTTATTGGACAAGTCCGGCAGAGAGGAAGGATGGGAGAGAGATATGGGGGAAGACATTCGGCAAAGGTCGCCGGGTCTGGGAGTTGAACCGGGACGGCCGTGCACCACCCTGGCACCCTGAAAATCATTATTTAATAAAACACAGAAAAGGATCACCAAGTTACTCTGGATAAAGAACCCCTTTACAGACAACATTGAGACAAAGCTTCCTGATACATCTCAATCCAAACTCTTGGAAGAACTCATTGAAATCTCATCTGATACCACCTGGAGAGCTGGTTTCAGTGAAGTGCCCCTGGAAACATGTTGGTCTGAGTGTGGTGCTGACTACCAAGTATCTCATGATGGAGCAGTTAGGGTGTTGATACCATTCAGCACCACATATCTGTGTGAAGCTGGCTTTTCATCCATGACAGCTCTGAAAACAAAATATAGGGCCAAGTTGAGCCTTGAGGATGACATGTGTGTTGCCTTGTCAAAGATCTCCCCACGTATTGACCGTATTATTAGCCAGCATCAGCAGCAGACCTCGCATTGAGCTAGAAATGTCCACTGGGTGAACGAGTGCTTATCTTCTATATTTATTTATATTTTTTGAGAAATGGTAACTTGGTGATCCTTTTTCTGTATTTAAAAGAAATACATGATTTTCTGTTCTTGAGAAATGGTCACACTTATCCAAATATGGTATTTTAATGGAAAACAGTGCAGCTGTAACAGATAGCACTTTAGTGATAATTTTCTGTAATTTTATTTTAAAAAATATGCTATTTGATTTACTACTACAAGCAGTGTAATGTCAACAGTACTAAGCCATTTAGACCTTATTTTGAAAGCAAGCACTTTTGTCATCATTGTAGCAAAAAAGACAGGACCGGAAAAGTCTTTATCGTATGTAGGGGTGCCCTGGAATATTTTATTGGACACAGGGATGCCTTGGCAGCAGAAAGGTTGAGAACCCCTGCTCTACACTGTCTGACATAATTAGCGGGTTTTTTTTTCGTTCACAACAGCAGTCATAGCGTATATTTTCAGAAATATGTTTATTTACCAATAGGTTAAAGTGTTATTAATGAGATTATTCGTTTTTGAAATGTGTTGTTGTGATCGCGGAGATCCGCCATTTTGGATTAATGGCCGTCGCTGAATGATGGATATTGTAGTCATTTTGAGAAGAGGACATCCAGAGCTTTCAATGAACATTTTTAAACTACACTTCCCAAAGGCATCTAGCTCCTTTCAAGCAAATTATGTGCTTATGAACTTTTTTTTATTCTCTTATTACTCTGGATTATATACCACAAAACTCAACGTTATTGGCATATATTGGAGCGCAGTTGGTTTGTCTCCCCTATTGTGAGAATTTAGCAACGATCCGATTTGAAATCAGTTTCAAAATGGCGGAGCTGTTGCAAGAATAAAAAACCTACTGTACATACAGTAGATTTCATTCTCTGTTCTTCATGAACGCCTGGTGATACTAAATCCAAATTGAACTCTGCCATTTTAAAGAGTAGATTTGGCCCGATCCATAGCTGTGCAAGTTGGCTATAATAAGGTAATTTAGGCCTGGTATTCTATATTCTATAATCATATTTCAAATTGCATGGGTCCGGATGGCAGAATTCAGTATACTGTATCTACAAAACCTGCTGTTTAATCATTTTCCCTTTATTCATTTCCTTAGATGTTTTGTACATGTGATCTCAAGAAGGTGCTGAACAAGCTACTTAACCACTTAATTGATGGGCACATTCTTCAGAAAATGCCTGAAAATTGCATACCCAAAGTAATCTGCAATTTATTATACTTTATACTTATAGCACATGCATGACTCTGGTCTCTTTTGAAAGGAAACATTCTGAATTTTCATCCACAACTGGAAGAATCACTCTGAATGCTTTTTAAACTTTGAAGTTAAGTTAAGTTAACTTAAGTTTTTACGTATGTTTTTACTTCCATTTGAATTATCTTGCAAACAGAGGCCTCTTGCAGGTTCCAGCTGATATGACCTGGAAACCACAATGGGTCCATAGCCTAAAGCCTTATCTAGTACAGGTCCAAAGTTGATAACAATACCATAGAAAATTAGAATGGTATGTCTATACGTTTTTCCAAAATGGCCGCTCGGAGTCTCCAAATACAAAATACAAGATACACGATACAAGATTCATTTATTGCCAAACAACCAGTTTGGTGGTATTTGTGATTGGTACAGATTGTATTGAAGCTCTACAGTACATAAAACTGGACCATAGATACCCCCCCCCCCCCCTTCCCAGCAGAAAATAAAAAAAAATGTGGCCACTTGGAGACCCTATGTCTCAAAATGCTTTTAACCTGGCACGGCTGCGGGCTTCGCCGCATCACCAGATCATGTGGCCGTCTGACGTTAACCTGGCACGGCCTGCTGGCTCATGTGAGAACACATCTGGTCAGGCTTCGATTTAGATTAGATTAGATTCAAATGTATTGTCATCACACGGCACAAGTACAGTACAACGAAATTAAGTTGGCTACAAGCTACTGAGTAACTATGCTAAACTAATATATGTACAGTATAATTATGGACAGTGATACAGGTATAGATATACTATGATAGTAAGCCAGACTGGCCAGTGGTATAACTAGTAAGAGTAGGTATGGGATATATACAGTAATAGATATAATATAGTAATATATAGTGAACAGTATATGGGTAGACTACAGGTTGCTGTGCTTGTGCCCCAGAGACAGAGGTTCAGACCAGAGGAGCTACTGACCAGCCTCCTTAGAGGAGCTACTGACCAGCCTCCTCAGAGGAGCTACTGACCAGCCTCCTCAGAGGAGCTACTGACCAGCCTCCTTAGAGGAGCTACTGACCAGCCTCCTTAGAGGAGCTACTGACCAGCCTCCTTAGAGGAGCTACTGACCAGCCTCCTCAGAGGAGCTACTGACCAGCCTCCTTAGAGGAGCTACTGACCAGCCTCCTCAGAGGAGCTACTGACCTTAGAGGAGCTACTGACCAGCCTCCTCAGAGGAGCTACTGACCAGCCTCCTCAGAGGAGATACTGACCAGCCTCCTCAGAGGAGCTACTGACCAGCCTCCTTAGAGGAGCTACTGACCAGCCTCCTTAGAGGAGCTACTGACCAGCCTCCTCAGAGGAGCTACTGACCAGCCTCCTTAGAGGAGCTACTGACCAGCCTCCTTAGAGGAGCTACTGACCAGCCTCCTCAGAGGAGCTACTGACCAGCCTCCTTAGAGGAGCTACTGACCAGCCTCCTTAGAGGAGATACTGACCAGCCTCCTTAGAGGAGCTACTGACCAGCCTCCTTAGAGGAGCTACTGACCAGCCTCCTTAGAGGAGCTACTGACCAGCCTCCTTAGAGGAGATACTGACCAGCCTCCGCAGAGGAGCTACTGACCTTAGAGGAGCTACTGACCAGCCTCCTTAGAGGAGCTACTGACCAGCCTCCTCAGAGGAGCTACTGACCTTAGAGGAGCTACTGACCAGCCTCCTTAGAGGAGCTACTGACCAGCCTCCTTAGAGGAGCTACTGACCAGCCTCCTTAGAGGAGCTACTGACCAGCCTCCTTAGAGGAGCTACTGACCTTAGAGGAGCTACTGACCAGCCTCCTCAGAGGAGCTACTGACCAGCCTCCTCAGAGGAGCTACTGACCAGCCTCCTCAGAGGAGCTACTGACCAGCCTCCTTAGAGGAGCTACTGACCAGCCTCCTTAGAGGAGCTACTGACCAGCCTCCTTAGAGGAGCTACTGACCAGCCTCCTTAGAGGAGCTACTGACCAGCCTCCTTAGAGGAGCTACTGACCAGCCTCCTTAGAGGAGCTACATACCTTAGAGGAGCTACTGACCAGCCTCCTTAGAGGAGCTACTGACCTTAGAGGAGCTACTGACCAGCCTCCTCAGAGGAGCTACTGACCAGCCTCCTTAGAGGAGCTACTGACCAGCCTCCTTAGAGGAGCTACTGACCAGCCTCCTCAGAGGAGCTACTGACCAGCCTCCTCAGAGGAGCTACTGACCAGCCTCCTTAGAGGAGCTACTGACCAGCCTCCTTAGAGGAGCTACTGACCAGCCTCCTTAGAGGAGCTACTGACCAGCCTCCTTAGAGGAGCTACTGACCAGCCTCCTTAGAGGAGCTACTGACCAGCCTCCTTAGAGGAGCTACTGACCAGCCTCCTTAGAGGAGCTACTGACCAGCCTCCTCAGAGGAGCTACTGACCAGCCTCCTTAGAGGAGCTACTGACCAGCCTCCTTAGAGGAGCTACTGACCAGCCTCCTCAGAGGAGCTACTGACCTTAGAGGAGCTACTGACCAGCCTCCTCAGAGGAGCTACTGACCAGCCTCCTTAGAGGAGCTACTGACCAGCCTCCTCAGAGGAGCTACTGACCAGCCTCCTTAGAGGAGCTACTGACCAGCCTCCTCAGAGGAGCTACTGACCAGCCTCCTTAGAGGAGCTACTGACCTTAGAGGAGCTACTGACCAGCCTCCTCAGAGGAGCTACTGACCAGCCTCCTCAGAGGAGCTACTGACCAGCCTCCTCAGAGGAGCTACTGACCAGCCTCCTCAGAGGAGCTACTGACCAGCCTCCTTAGAGGAGCTACTGACCAGCCTCCTTAGAGGAGCTACTGACCTTAGAGGAGCTACTGACCAGCCTCCTCAGAGGAGCTACTGACCAGCCTCCTCAGAGGAGCTACTGACCAGCCTCCTTAGAGGAGCTACTGACCAGCCTCCTTAGAGGAGCTACTGACCAGCCTCCTTAGAGAAGCTACTGACCAGCCTCCTTAGAGGAGCTACCGGCAAAGACAGTATCTTTTTAACCCCTAGACACCATTCTGTTGTGACTCCCACCTCGTCACAACTCGTCAAAGCCTAATCAGACGCAATCGGAAACAGCTGGGCGCATGCAGAGACAGAGACACCTGCCCCATAAGAAGCGCGACAGCCTGTCTCTCAGTGCTTGTTCGTACTGATCACTTGTGGATACCCCACCCCCACCCCCGGCAATCACTGTGTCGCTCCCCGCGCGCTCTCTCTCTCTCTCTCTCCCACTCTGGACTTCTCCCCCGTTCCTCACGGATGGACAAACTCCCTGGATAAATCCCCCTCCCTCTGTTACTGGACTGGTTAGTACACACAAACGAACAAAAGCCCTACACATCTACATATTACACCACATTAGTGTCACACGCTAGACACACGCATCCATACACATACGATAAACTGTCTTACACACCTCATTCACATTTTCGCCGCTGGCATCCACACACTCCCCTCACTTAGGTCCCGTTAATGTAGGATAGTTTATTCCCCTTTTATTCTATTTGATTAAATCTGGTTTATTTATACTTCTGTCTCCTGTGTCTGTCTGTTCTGGGGCACTGCCACATTTGACCACTTTGTTAGACCGTAACACATTCTGCTCTTAGAGGAGCTACTGGCAAAGACAAGTATCTCTTTAATTCAGGCCGGGAGTCACTGGGTGGGGTCCAGCTGACTGTATAAACGTCTCCACACACATCAGAGGAGTTCAGGCTCCGTCCTGAGCGCTCTCTCATTCCCGCAGCACTCGCCCGTTAGGAAGATGCCAATTACGCCATTTTTAAACTCTGTGAGTCTCTCATTTGAGCCCTGTGTCGTTTGCTGGCCTGTGATGCAGAGCTCCTCGGAGACGAGAGGTGAGACACACCCTGCTGTGAGCCAGAGAGTTTAGTCTGGACCGTCTGACGTTAACCTGGCCGTCTGACGTTAACCTGGCCGTCTGGCGTTAACCTGGCACGGCTCCTGGACCGTCTGACGTTAACCTGGCCGTCTGACGTTAACCTGGCCGTCTGACGTTAACCTGGCCGTCTGACGTTAACCTGGCACAGCTGCTGGCCGTCTGACGTTAACCTGGCCATCTGACGTTAACCTGGCACGGCTGCTGGCCGTCTGATGTTAACCTGGCCGTCTGACGTTAACCTGGCACGGCTGCTGGCCGTCTGACGTTAACCTGGCACGGTTGCTGGCCGTCTGACGTTTAACCTGGCCGTCTGGCGTTAACCTGGCACAGCTGCTGGCCGTCTGACGTTAACCTGGCCGTCTGGCTTTAACCTGGCACGGCTGCTGGCCATCTGGCGTTAACCTGGCCATCTGACGTTAACCTGGCACGGCTACTGGCCGTCTGACGTTAACCTGGCACGGTTGCTGGCCGTCTGACGTTAACCTGGCCGTCTGGCGTTAACCTGGCACGGCTGCTGGCCGTCTGACGTTAACCTGGCCGTCTGGCGTTAACCTGGCACGGCTGCTGGCCGTCTGACGTTAACCTGGCACGGCTGCTGATCGTCTGACGTTAACCTGGCACAGCTGCTGGCCGTTAACCTGGCACGGCTGCTGGCCGTTAACCTGGCACGGCTGCTGGACCGTCTGACGTTAACCTGGCACGGCTGCTGACCGTCTGACGTTAACCTGGCACAGCTGCTGGCCGTTAACCTGGCACGGCTGCTGGACCGTCTGACGTTAACCTGGCACGGCTGCTGGCTGTTAACCTGGCACAGCTGCTGGCCGTGATTGATGTGCTTGTGCCCGAGACACAGAGATTCAGATGAACTGCTGGCAAAGACAAGTATGTAACTGTTTTCAATTTAAGAACATGATCACAAACCTCTCTACCTCAGTGTGTAACTGTTTTGAAATTTTATCTTATTTCTTTGTTTTCTTCTCTTTTGTTTTTATCCTATTTATGCAAATATGTTTACCTCTTTTATGAACATAGGAACTGAACTGTTTGTATTTGTAATCTCGACCGCATTGCAAATGAGGGTCAAACATCACCGTTCTGTGTAACACACCAGACCAGGTCAGCTTGTTGAGGAGCCTTTGAGACTACTGAGTTATTTTCACACAGAAACAATCCTGTGGTAGGAGGCTTCCTGCTGTCTGCTCAACACAGCTGTCATCAACATGTATTCTCCTTTTCATTTCATAACTCACAAATCTGATTTCCTTGGACATTTCTCTAACAGTTCTAACAGTTCTAACAGTTTTTTTTACTTTTATTTATAGCATTTTCAGCTTTTTCTGGCCACGCAGGACCGATAGAAGGAGAGAGGGAGAACGGGAGGAGAGGTAGGGAAGACATGCAGCAAATGGTCGCCGGGACTGGGAAACGAACCCGGGACGACCGCTTCGCGACTCAGCGCGCTATGTGGTGTGCTACTGGAGCGCCCCCAGTTCTAACAGTTCTAGCCCAATGGTGAGATGGGCTTAGCAGAGAAACACTAGCTAGATGCTACTTGAATATCAGTGTTCACTAGTCCACTAGTCCAGGGGTTCCCAAACTTTTCAGGCCGGGACCCAGAAAATAAGGCGTCAGAGAGCCGCGGCCCAATGCACAACGTCAGGCTTTTTTTTTTTTTTTTATTGCCAGGCGACCGATTTTTTAAGCCAAATATCACTTCAATCCTATTAAGTTAGTTCAAGTTAGTTATTCATTTATATGTGCTATTTATGAGAGGGCTAACTTGTTGCAAAATAATAATGATAATAATAATAGCCTCATTAAAATACTATTGTTGCTTCGGTTGTTTTCAGCGTTTTATGTGCATAATCTGTTATTTAGTTTGAAATGTTCGTTGAAATAAGTAGATTTTTCGTTTTTGTTTATTTATTAAGTTAATATAAAACCATATAGTCACATTTTAGAATACAATAGAATAGAATTTTAGAATACAACTAGAAACACTGTCCTGGCCTGCTTCTAAGTTCAGTGGCCTGACAAAAAAAAAAAAAGAAGAAAAAAAAAACGTTTTGGGTCGCGACCCATACTTTGGGAACCACTGCACTAGTCCACTAGTCCAATAGTCTACTAGTCCACTAGTCCACTACCCCACTAGTCCACTAGTCCTCTCCACTGGTCTCAAGCTACTGTAGCAACACAGACCTGTTTAAAAAGCTCTGAGCCTCATCCAGAGTGGTGTGGATCCACTTAAAGATACCTATACAGCAGCAGGCTCAGCACAGGCACCATGATGCAGCAGAACAGTATAGAGTTACCATGATGCAGCAGAACAGTATAGAGTTACCATGATGCAGCAGAACAGTATAGAGTTACCATGATGCAGCAGAACAGTATAGAGTTACCATGATGGAGCAGAACAGTATAGAGTTACCATGATGCAGCAGAACAGTATAGAGTTACCATGATGCAGCAGAACAGTATAGAGTTACCATGATGCAGCAGAACAGTATAGAGTTACCATGATGCAGCAGAACAGTATAGAGTTACCATGATGCAGCAGAACAGTATAGAGTTACCATGATGCAGCAGAACAGTATAGAGGCACCATGATGCAGCAGAACAGTATAGAGTTACCATGATGCAGCAGAACAGTATAGAGTTACCATGATGCAGCAGAACAGTATAGAGTTACCATGATGCAGCAGAACAGTATAGAGTTACTATGATGCAGCAGAACAGTATAGAGTTACCATGATGCAGCAGAACAGTATAGAGGCACCATGATGCAGCAGAACAGTATAGAGTTACCATGATGCAGCAGAACAGTATAGAGTTACCATGATGCAGCAGAACAGTATAGAGTTCCTCACAAAACACAATCTAGAA
>NC_140170.1:55058396-55236200 GCF_963971535.1 Notolepis coatsorum
AACTTTGACAGCTGCAGGTGACACTTTGGGGTTCTAAGGCCGTTCTTTGTACATTTATATTGGTAGACCACAATCTGGCACCAAAGACACTGACTGCACTTCCTTGGGTCCTCACTAACACACTTACAGAGAGACACACACACACACACACACACACACACACACACACACACACACACACACACACACACTTACAGAGAGACACACAACACACAGAGAGACACACAACACACAGAGAGACACACAACACACTTACAGAGAGACACACAACACACTTACAGAGAGACACACAACACACTTACAGAGAGACACAGACACACACACACGTACAGAGAGACACACACACACACACCTTACAGAGAGACACAAACACACACACACACTTACAGAGAGACACACACTTACAGAGAGACACACAACACACAGAGAGACACAGACACACAACACACTTACAGAGAGACTAGACACACAACACACTTACAGAGAGACAGACACACAACACACTTACAGAGAGACATAGACACAACACACTTACAGAGAGACACACAACACACTTACAGAGAGACACACACACTTACAGAGAGACACAGACACACAACACACTTACAGAGAGACACACACACACTTACAGAGAGACACAAACACACACACACACTTACAGAGAGACACACACTTACAGAGAGACACAAACACACACACACACTTACAGAGAGACACACACTTACAGAGAGACACACAACACACAGAGAGACACAGACACACAACACACTTACAGAGAGACATAGACACACAAACACTTACAGAGAGACAGACACACAACACACTTACAGAGAGACATAGACACAACACACTTACAGAGAGACACACAACACACTTACAGAGAGACACACAACACACTTACAGAGAGACACACAGACACACACACACTTACAGAGAGACACACACACACTTACAGAGAGACACAAACACACACACACACTTACAGAGAGACACACACTTACAGAGAAACACACAACACACTTACAGAGAGACACACAACACACTTACAGAGAGACAGACACACAACACACTTACAAAGAGACACACAACACACTTACAGAGAGACAGACACACAACACACTTACAAAGAGACAGACACAGAACACACTCACAGAGACACACAACACACTTACAGAGAGACAGACACACAACACACTTACAAAGAGACACACAACACACTTACAGAGAGACACAGACACACAACACACTTACAGAGACACAGACACACAACACACTTACAGAGACACAGACACACAACCCACTTACAGAGAGACACACAACACACTTACAGAGAGACATAGACACACAACACACTTACAGAGAGACAGACACACAACACACTTACAGAGAGACAGACACACAACACACTTACATAGAGACACACATATCTCACTAGATGTTCCCTGTGTTAACACTTCCTCCTCCTTCCAATGTGCTGCTCCCAGCAGTTGGAACAAGATGCAAAAGACTTGCTTGACTCAAAATGGACAAATGTATACCCTCACTTACTACTATTAAGGACTCTATTGCACAGTTGTTTATACACACACACACACAACTGTCACCCGGCCTTTTAACTGTAATATGTCTGTTTTGCTTCAAGTATTACATACCTTGTAATTGCATTTGGTTGTTTGTTTGATGTGTGTTGCAGTTATTTCCCTTACCTCTGTGTATCGTCTGTCTCTTTTCTGTTTATTTATTTTGTCCCCTTTCCCTGTTACCCTTCAAGAGGTCCATTGGTCTTCTCACCAGGCCGTCATTGTAAATAAGTGTTCTTAATTGACCTGCCTGGTTACGTAAATAAAGGTTAAATCAAATAAAACAATATATATATATATTAACCCATTCAGTGCCAACCACGAGTATAGTCGGGTTAACTCGCCATCGCTTCGGTGCCAATCACGAGTATAGTCGGGTTTTAATCATTATTTCTTCATTTTCATCCATCCAACCTGATGTTATCGTTGGGAATGGGTTTGAGCTCGGAAAAGGGCAAATACCGCCGCCTATCGTCTCCCGGATGGTATTGCACATCATTGGATTGGATTGGCTGGGTATGTGCATCAGAAGAAAAAAAACTCTGGTCCAGGTTTCCCTTATCGGGCATGCAGCTGGATACTATTGCAGCTTGGTCGAGTCAGGGGGGCAGCTTGGATTATGTGTTTTGGACTATAACGTTGAATCAATGGACGCGATCGATATTTGGAATGGCAATCAGGAATTGGATTAATCTTTTTGCATGACATCAGATGTGAGGTAAGGCCTTTATGTTACGAATCTTGGGGTAATCAGATGTTCCTTTCTCCGCCATCGGAGCGTGTGTGTGTGTGTGAGTGTGAGGTTTGCGCCGACCAAAGTACGGAGAAGCGATTTTTCAGACCCCGCTTCTCTTCGTGCATGAGGACACATATACTATTGATAATCTAGCGTTTATTTGACAACGATTCATAAATCAAGCGACAAATGGCATGCTTTCTAAGGAAATACATTTAAGCTCGATTTGCTGGAGTTTATTAAGATGAGAGAGAACACCCTAGAAATATATTGATATTCATCACGGTATAAAAAGGAAATGTATGTATGAAAAAATTATCTGTTTCGTGCATGTTGACTGGAAGCAACTCATTGACGATCACTGTGTTATTTAGATCTATTGCTATTATATTTGATATGTTTTATGCACTCGCAAATAAGTCCTATTCTCCATTGGATAAAGTGTTGGCACAGAAAGGGCCTTCAGCAGAGGGCACTGTTGGCCCGGCATGAGTTAAGGCTGTCAATCGATTAAAATATCTAATCTGATTAATCGCATGATTGTCCATAGTTAACTCGCGATTAATCGCAAATTAATCACATATTTTGTATCTGTACCTTAAAGGTCAACCTTCACGTTGTATTTTTGTTCAATAAACAATGTGGACTAGGCCAACAGTGACTTTCATGAAGAATGGAAAAGAAAAGTATTGAAATTGACCCAGTTTTAGCGTTTTTATCAAACATTTTGTCTGCCCAACACAATCACCACGCACGTGCATATTTTAATCAATGGTTCATAACGTGCGTGTGTAATCGAAATGATCGTCACAACAGGTGCAGGGCACCAGGGGGCTCACCAGGGGGCGCTGAGAGTCACACACAGCTAGTGGCAGGCACTGATATATGCTTGCTACTACTAGCTGAATGAAAATGTATCTGTTTCACCTAACACTATTGCTCCGTGATTATAGCCACCCATCTCTAAAGCCACAACCACGTTACCATATTTGTAATAATGTAAATCATTGTGTCGTTGTACACATATTGTGTTTATAACGTTAGTAGCTAACATAGCTTAGCTTGGTAGCTATTGTGCTAACAAAATATCCCGACATCCGGCTCGCTGGCCGGCATGAACGGCCGACCCAAAATGGTTCTCTCCTCTCTGTACACCCCGTCCCCACGGGTACCCTGCCGGGGGGCCCATGGACGCGACACCGGCGACAATGGTGGCAGCCTGTAGGGTGCTCGAGCCCGTAAAGGCTAGTGGTACACGATAGCTATGAGGTAACAACGGCCGCCGCTGTTGTCGCGTCCACAAGCTCCTCCGCTGGACACCCGCGAGGACGGGGGCACACAAAGAGGAGAGAACCATAGGCTAACGTCAGTGTAGTGGTCCCGACTGTAGGCAGCAGGGACGGCGGAGCTATATAGGCTAACTGTGATGCACCGAGTGGGCCACCATTGAACTAGTACTATGACCCGGACGGGCAAGGCATTTCCTGAAGTGACGTCACGGCCGTGCTAGCGTCTGATAAGCTTTTAGATTCGGCTCATTAATATGCACCTGTAGTGACGTCGGCGTTTGATAAGCTTTTTTGATTCGCGCGTGCATGTTATTCATGCGTGGACCTTTTTAACTCTTTCACAGTGGCATTTCCGGTGTCAAATGGAAAAAAATAAATAATGAAATTATATACCAATGATGTAAACTACCCATAATTGATCAGTAGGGTTTAACCTGGAGGTTGGGCTTTAAACAGATATTTTTCAAGTTTTAATACTCTTATCAACATGAGAGTCAACAAATGCTTGCTTTATGCAGCCATTTAACACAAAAGGATGACCCTCATGGATTTCAAATTTGCATTAAATTCGAAAAAGCTAAATTTTGTCAGAAACAAACATACCGGTAGTATCAATGAGAGTATCAATAATACACCTGAGTGAAGTCTAGAAAAAAAGAATAACTAAAAAAAATAATATATATACGTTTATTTTAATTTTAATTTTTTAAACGTTAATCTCGCAATAAAAAAACATGTGGCGTTAAAAGAATTGTGCGATAAAGCGTTAATAACGGGTTAACTTTGACAGCCTTAATATAAAGTATATATATATATATATTAGATTAGAAGGATTAACTCACAATATGTATGATAATAAATCAATTGAAGGAATTGTAGCCCTGTACTGAGTGTGTAGTGAAGTTGTGTACTGAGTGTGTAGTGAAGTTGGAGACCTGGTTCACCACCCAGGGGACACAGGGGCCTCGTCCTCCACAGACCTGGTTCACCACCCAGGGGACACAGGGGCCTCGTCCTCCACAGACCTGGTTCACCACCCAGGGGACACAGGGGCCTCGTCCTCCACAGACCTGGTTCACCACCCAGGGGACACAGGGGCCTCATCCTCCACAGACCAGGTTCACCACCCAGGGGACACAGGGGCCTCGTCCTCCACAGACCAGGTTCACCACCGAGGGGACACAGGGGCCTCGTCCTCCACAGACCTGGTTCACCACCCAGGGGACACAGGGGCCTCGTCCTCCACAGACCAGGTTCACCACCCAGGGGACACAGGGGTCTCGTCCTCCACAGACCTGGTTCACCACCCAGGGGACACAGGGGCCTCGTCCTCCACAGACCCGGTTCACCACCCAGGGGACACAGGGGCCTCGTCCTCCACAGACCTGGTTCACCACCCAGGGGACACAGGGGCCTCGTCCTCCACAGACCAGGTTCACCACCCAGGGGACACAGGGGTCTCGTCCTCCACAGACCTGGTTCACCACCCAGGGGACACAGGGGCCTCGTCCTCCACAGACCCGGTTCACCACCCAGGGGACACAGGGGCCTCGTCCTCCACAGACCAGGTTCACCACCCAGGGGACACAGGGGCCTCGTCCTCCACAGACCCGGTTCACCACCCAGGGGACACAGGGGCCTCGTCCTCCACAGACCTGGTTCACCACCCAGGGGACACAGGGGCCTCGTCCTCCACAGACCTGGTTCACCACCCAGGGGACACAGGGGCCTCGTCCTCCACAGACCCGGTTCACCACCCAGGGGACACAGGGGCCTCGTCCTCCACAGACCTGGTTCACCACCCAGGGGACACAGGGGCCTCGTCCTCCACAGACCTGGTTCACCACCCAGGGGACACAGGGGCCTCGTCCTCCACAGACCTGGTTCACCACCCAGGGGACACAGGGGCCTCCTCCTCCACAGACCTGGTTCACCACCCAGGGGACACAGGGGCCTCGTCCTCCACAGACCTGGTTCACCACCCAGGGGACACAGGGGTCTCGTCCTCCACAGACCTGGTTCACCACCCAGGGGACACAGGGGCCTCGTCCTCCACAGACCAGGTTCACCACCCAGGGGACACAGGGGCCTCGTCCTCCACAGACCTGGTTCACCACCCAGGGGACACAGGGGCCTCGTCCTCCACAGACCTGGTTCACCACCCAGGGGACACAGGGGCCTCGTCCTCCACAGACCTGGTTCACCACCCAGGGGACACAGGGGCCTCGTCCTCCACAGACCTGGTTCACCACCCAGGGGACACAGGGGCCTCGTCCTCCACAGACCCGGTTCACCACCCAGGGGACACAGGGGCCTCGTCCTCCACAGACCTGGTTCACCACCCAGGGGACACAGGGGCCTCGTCCTCCACAGCCTCGGGCTCCTAGAGAGTGTTTCGATCAAGGACGTGCTTCATCAGGTCTCACCTCCCAGGTGCCTCAGGGTGAGGGTTGGCGTCTGCTCTCCGACCTTTGTGACCTTCATCATGTGGCTGACTGGACTTGGCAAGGTCCAATGAGATTAGGGTTAAGGTAGGGCCAAGGTCCAATGAGGTTAGGGTTAAGGTAGGGCCAAGGTGCAATGAGGTTAGGGTTAAGGTAGGGCCAAGGTCCAATGAGGTTATGGTTAAGGTAGGGCCAAGGTCCAATGAGGTTAGGGTTAAGGTAGGGCCAAGGTCCAATGAGGTTAGGGTTAAGGTAGGGCCAAGGTCCAATGAGGTTAGGGTTAAGGTAGGGCCAAGGTCCAATGAGGTTATGGTTAAGGTAGGGCCAAGGTCCAATGAGGTTAGGGTTAAGGTAGGGCCAAGGTCCAATGAGGTTAGGGTTAAGGTAGGGCCAAGGTCCAATGAGGTTAGGGTTAAGGTAGGGCCAAGGTCCAATGAGGTTAGGGTTAAGGTAGGGCCAAGGTCCAATGAGGTTAGGGTTAAGGTAGGGCCAAGGTCCAATGAGGTTAGGGTTAAGGTAGGGCCAAGGTCCAATGAGGTTAGGGTTAAGGTAGGGCCAAGGTCCAATGAGGTTAGGGTTAAGGTAGGGCCAAGGTCCAATGAGGCTAGGGTAAAGGTCTATATACTCTTGGCCTGAGGACTTCCTCAAAGCCTGTAGTGAATAGTGGAAAAGAAGGCCTCCACATCAACTTTTTACAGGAGAATACAGTAGGAAGAAGGTGAAAAGTGCTGATTTGACGATGAGGGGAATACAGGTTTACATTTACATTTGGTCATTTAGCTGAACACTTTTATCCAAAGCGACTTAGAAGTTCTGTACGACAGGTCATCAGGAAGGGCACAACTCTATCAGCTGAGTAACAATGTTCATCAAGGTGTTGAGTGCTACAGTGTAGGTTAGTATATTAGGACAAGTATAGAATAGAATAGAATAGAAATTCTTCCAAGTTTGGCAGCCATTTTTGGATTATTTTAATCTAAAATTCCTGGCTGAGGATGCTTAGGCATAAGACAGTGATTTATTAGATAGGCAATTTCTATATGGCAAGTGACAACCTATATAGGAACAATGCAATTTTCTTTTATTATTATTATTATAATTTTTATTTTTATTTTTCTCTTTTTGTCTATTTAATTTTTCATTTATTTTAGGTATTGTGCGGTTATATATAGTCATGTATTGTATGTATGTTTGTACGTATATAATGTTGTTGAACCTTTAAAAAACCAATAAAAACAATTTAAATAATAATAGAAAAGAATAGAATAGAATAGAATAGAATAGAATAGAATAGAAATACTTTTATTATCCTGAGGGAAATTTGACACTACACATTGCTCACATTAAACATTTAGACAGAACAAGTCACGAATAAGAATAACAAAACAAATGCCCTAAGAATAAGAATAGAATAAAATATACAGTAAATAAATACAGTAAAAATATACAGAAGTCTGCAGTATAAGTGTAATATTGCACAGTGCTGTTTCAAAAGTAAGAGTCCAGGAAGATGGTAACTGTCACTCTGTGCTCAGTGATGCAGTGAGGCACAGTGAAGCATTGTATAGTCTGATGGCTGTCGGAATGAAGGACTTCCTGTGCCGTTCAGTGTTACATTTAGGGAGTGTGAGCCTAGCACTGAACAAGTGCATGACAATAAGGTTAGTTAGGGTTAGATATATATTTTTTTTTTTTCTTTTTTTTTCATTTCAGATAATGGTTGAAGAAGTGCGTCTTTAGTTGACGGCAAAATATTGGACGGGTCTCGGCTGTCCTAACTGTGGTGGGAAGTTTGTTCCACCATTGTGGGGCAAGGACTGAGAATAGGCGGCTTCTCCTTGATGACCCTCCCGGAGCTCGGATAGGAGTGGGTCTGAGGCGGCCAGAAGATGCAGAGCGTAGGGGTCTTGAGGGTGTGTAGTTAGAGACCATTGACCAGAGGTAGGCGGGAGCGGTTCCCTTTGCTGCACGGTAAAATGGACTCTGTTTTACTCAGGTGTAATAATAGTTTGTTATCAGCGAGCCAGGTGCAGATTCTGCCGAGTTCAGAGCTGAGGGTTTTTTCAACCTGTAACTTGTTCTTGTCAGAGACCAGCAGGGCTGAGTCGTCCGTGAACAGGAACAAGTTGCAGTCACAAGGTGATGACATGACATTTGCATAAATTAGGATTAGGTTTTAGTATGCTTCCTTGTGGAACACCACAGCTCACTGTGAGGGGGGGGATAGAGTACCGTTTACCTCCACCATCTGTTCTCTCCCCTCAAGGTAGGATTGCATCCAGCTCACTGATAGACTGATAGACTGATAGACTATCAAAACCAAGTACTATAGGGTACTACATGGCACTACGGGGTACTACATGGCACTACAGGGTACTACATGTCTGCTCCTTTGCAGCACCACAAACATGGGAACTCTCTAACTCTTCCCCCCCCCCCCCCCTCTCCCCCCCCCCCTCTCCCTCCCCCTTCTCTCTGAGTACCCGTCTCCTGGCGCTGACCAAGGTGATGGATGCCTCGGGGTCTTGGCCAAGCTTGTAGTGACTGCTCTACATGCACCTCCGAGGCATTGGATCAGTTATTCACCGCCGTCTGTCCGTGGTCCTGTCAACTGATTAACAGACTGTTAACAGATTAACAGTCAACGCGGTTTCATTGCTGGGTTAAGTACTTCTATTCTATTCACATAATACGCTTACTTCATATATCTACTCCATTCACATATATGCCTACCACTTGTATCTATTGCTATGTCCGCCTACTACAATCTCATGAGCTGTCTAACGCCTGTCCCGTCTCCCTGTCTTCCTATGACTTGCTGTCCTGGAGTGTTGACCGGAGTGTTGGACGTCCCGTGACGAAGGCCGGGAGATTGCGACCCCCTCTGCGTGCCCCCCTGTCTTCGGAGGTTTCGTAGTGGTGACCGGAGTGCCGGATGTCCCGCGATGATGTCGGGGAGTTCGCGACCCTCTCTGTGCCACCCCCCCTTCCCCCTGTCTCCGGCTGTCCCTGAGCAACGACCGGAGTGTTGAATGTCCCGTGACTAAGACGGGGAGGACGTGACCCTCTTGCGCCGCCCCTGTGCTTCAAATAGATCCGCTATCAACTCTATCTTTAATTTTTCAAAATGTACAGTTGCTATTGCATGCACTCATCTGTGTTTCACCACACACATGAGTGCATGCTTACCAACTGTCCGTCTGCAACACTACTATCACCGACATCTAAGAAGGGAGATCCCCCCTTGAACGGCCCTTCTAAGGTTTCTCTCCTCCACATTGCCTGTGGAGCTTTTTTCCCTATTGTTAGGTTTTAGTGAGTTTTTCCTTACCTTCGCGTGGGGTATGTCTGGGAGTGCTTGCATTCTTTCATTTATTTGCATTCATCTAAAAAATGTTTGGACCCTATGGTGTTCTTGTTCTGTTCTTGACTTATTGTTATGTTGTCTTCTTGACTTGTTTAAAGAAGACCTGTACGGCCCATGGGGACATTAACGTGTGTTGTCGGGCCCTATAAATAAATTTGATTTGATTTGATTTAGCTTGTCAATCAGAATGGATGATTGACAGTGTCGAAGGCCTTTTGGAGGTCCAGCATGACCATGCCGCAGTATTTGCCCGCGTCATCAGCTCATGATATTGCGTTGGAAGTTGACCCGGAACGTCGGGATGAGGGGGTAACGTTGTACACATCTGGAAGAAAGAACAAGGCACATTACATTCGATTAAAATGTATTGTCATCATACAGCACAAGTACAGCACAACGAAAATCTTGTTTGACATCCAAACAGAGTGTAAATGTAACAGTAAAGTGCAATAGTAAATATACAATGTATACAATATATAAATTAGTACTGCTGAGTAATAGTGCTAATCAGATGTATGTACAGAGTTGTAATATTAATATGTACAGTGATACAGGTATAAACACACTATGGTAGTAACTAATCATACTGGCCAGCAGCATAACTAGTAAGCGTAAGTAACGGGTAGGCCTACAGATATATAGTATCTACAGATATGTAAAAAGGATTATATGCAGGATATTATATCCACAGACAGGTGTATACAGTATATATATACAGTAAGAATAAATATATACACTGCTACTACTGCTAGCTAAAGAGAACACATGCTGTACCTAAACACTGCTACTACTGTAGACCATGGCTAGCCCCAGCCAGGCTGAACATAGCTAATGGAGACACCAACACAACCATACCACACTAGACCAGGGCTAGCCCCAGCCAGGCTGAACATAGCTAATGGAGACACCAACACAACCATACCACACTAGACCAGGGCTAGCCCCAGTCAGGCTGAACATAGCTAATGGAGACACCAACACAACCATACCACACTAGACCAGGGCTAGCCCCAGTCAGGCTGAACATAGCTAATGGAGACACCAACACAACCATACCACACTAGACCAGGGCTAGCCCCAGTCAGGCTGAACATAGCTAATGGAGACACCAACACAACCATACCACACTAGACCATGGCTAGCCCCAGTCAGGCTGAACATAGCTAATGGAGACACCAACACAACCATACCACACTAGACCAGGGCTAGCCCCAGTCAGGCTGAACATAGCTAATGGAGACACCAACACAACCATACCACACTAGACCAGGGCTAGCCCCAGCCAGGCTGAACATAGCTAATGGAGACACCAACACAACCATACCACACTAGACCAGGGCTAGCCCCAGTCAGGCTGAACATAGCTAATGGAGACACCAACACAACCATACCACACTAGACCATGGCTAGCCCCAGCCAGGCTGAACATAGCTAATGGAGACACGGCAATAGTGTCTTGTCACATTGATCTATTGCAGGGGTGGGCAATTATTTTTCCCAGGGGGCCAAATGAGCAACTGAAAATATTTTGGAGGGCCGGGCCAAAATTCCAAACTCAATTATGCATAATATATTTTATTTCTATATAAAAAGCAGTAAATGGCATTGTGTTGACCACTGGTAATAGTGTATGTTATTATTTGGCAATTAAAAGGTGAGGTTATCTTTCAAAAATATAATTTATTCAAATAGAATTTCCAAATGATAAATAATAATAATGATAAACAAAATGTGAAACATTTCACTCATTTTCAGTCACATAAAAAGGGCATTTGAGTTTTATATACTATTGAAACCAGGATTTTCTTAGATTTCTAAAGACATCACATCGTCTTTGTAGCTAAAATAAACAAGACATGTCACTGAACTGTGTAACTGTGTAAAGAAAAGTGTCCCAGTTTTGTAGCCTTTTTGACTTTACATTTAATGTTTTCAGAACTGTGCAAAAAAAAAGATCATGTGTCCCATTTCACTTGTTATATTTCCACATTTTAGTGTTCTTCAGTTCTTTTTTTTACTGTGCAGAAAAAAGAAAATGATCAAGTGTCCCATTTCACTTGTTATATTCCCACATTTGAGTGTTCTTCAGTTTTTTTTTCATTCAGTGTGAGAAATCCAGTCTCTTTTGAGCTTTAACAAGTCCATCAAAGTCAGGTTGAATGTCTGAGGTGGAGATGCGAAGCACAGCTGACATGTTCATCAGTGAGAGAGGATCTGTACCTGGATTTGGTAAACTTCATGACTGAGAATGTCTGTGTTCACATATGTATGTGGATCCAAAGAGAACCAACATCTTCTGAGCATGTCTCCCCATGTTTGGAAAGTTCTCCTCCTTGAAAGCAGAGTAGAACTCTAGCAGTGATGGTGACTTAAAGTGCTCTTTCAGTAGTGAATCAGACTGCAGGTCAATGAGGTCAAGCTGAACATCAGTGGGTGCACTATCAACACTGCAGGTAAAGGGAGAGGAAACCAGCTGCATTTCATCCTCAACCTTTTTAAAATCTTGAAAACGCCTTGAAAATTCATCATGCGGTTCTCCTCTCCTAACATGGATGAGTACCTGTGCCGGTGATCATCTGATGGTTTGACTTCTTTCAGGGTTTTCATGTGTTCGAGATTGTTGCTGCCTAGTTGCCTTGAAATTAATTGCAACTTTGTCACAAAGGCTTTCTGTTCTGAAGGGCCAGATTAACACTGAGAATCTACGTTTTATTGTTTTATATAACTTGTATATTATTTATATATATAAGCTATATCCCTTTAAGCCTCCGTTTGAATCATAGCATTATTCGCTTTCCTCATTGGATAACGCCCTTGACACTGGCGGCGCCAACAATCGTGCCCCCCAGACAAGTTCAAAGACGAGTCTGGACAAGTTGAGACATGCCCTTGGCCAGTGCATTGATTCCGGACAAGAGATTCGGTTGCGCCCTAGAAAGCACTCTAAGTATATATTGTGGAAGGCGCAAGCCTAATCTAATGCAGCAGTAAGTTCGTCTAGTAGCAGAGTGAAGCGTGAACCTAGTAACTAGTGTGAACCTTAGCAAGTGTGTGTGGACTTAACGTAATTAGTATCAGAACACGAGGTGAACCTAGCAGCAGAACTATTGGACATGTGAGCAGTGGAACCTACCCGCGGTGTATCGTTACGGATAACTAGTAGCTCCTTAGATACGACCTTGATATTGTATAACCATTGTTGGTGGATTATAGTGACTTGTGGAAACGTGATACCGTGGAGAAGAGCATCGTTAATACCATTGTCGTTTGGATTTAACTATCCTGAAGATCTGCATCGGGCTAGCTTCAAGGACGAAGCTGGCTAGCTATCATCACTGCCGTCGGGCTTTGGATTAAGAGCTATTACCCTGCTAACGAGCACTTGGATTACAAGTACCGGATCCGTATGAGACCCCTTTCTCCAGTGACCAGCCGGAGTATCCGTCTATTCTTCAATCCTCTGGAGCTTACCACTCCGTGGGGGAAATCACCAGTCTCCAGCTATACCCTCGTTTGCCCCCCTATATCGCCATCTCACGCCATGCAGCGTTCCGGTCTAGTATCCTTAGCCTAGGAATTATTCATTCCCACTGACTTTGATACTCTGACATTCTAATATCATTCGCCATAAAAGAGCGACCAAGTAATTCTCAGTTGTATATTTGCTATTGATAATAAAATACTGTAAACGTTATCTCTTTGTCACCGTGCCGTCTATTGAGTGTCTGCCATAATTAACTGTACTGTCTGGCAAGTAATAATAATATGTAGTAGTGGTTTAATCTATCACAATCTTTAATACAGTCAGGGTTTTGTAACCCCTCAGTTACAATTGGTCCTTCGAGCCGGAGGGTATCAGTAATACTAATCATATTAATAGTAATATGGCCAGCGGCGGACACTCTCCAAACGGCTCTCCCAAACTAGAGCACCCTAGGCTCCAGCGTCAGCCCCCTCCACACTTGGAGGACTACGCTGTAGTTCTACCTCCTAGCTTATCTAAAAAGACGTTAAGCACGGATAAAACTAATAGATTAAGTATGCCCAACCTTATCGACTTGTCGGCCCCACTAGTAGAGACCCAAGCTGGTTTAAACGAAACTGACTTAGCTCACGGGGGGGGGACAAGCAGGACATGACTTGACTATGCCCAACGACCACAGCGCCACCGAGATGGACCTCGGAGCGCCAGAAGATAAAGACCGCGCATCTGAGATGGACCTCGGAGCGCAAGAAGGTACAGAACGTGCACCCGAGATGGACCTCGGAGCGCAAGAGGATAAAGAGCGCGCCCCCGAGATGGACCTCGGCGCGCACCAAAGAAAAGAGTACCGCGCCTCCGAGATGGACCTCGGAGCGCGGGAGAAGATAAGAAACAGCGCCCCCGAGATGGACCTCGGAGCGCGTAAAGAGAACAGGTCAACGCCAAGCCCTGTCAACTCCAGATCACCATCATCAGCGTCATCCCCAAGCGAAGCCGACCAGAGGCTAGCGCAAGTCCTGATCGCCATGCTGACAGCTTCAACCGAAAGAGACCGCATCCAGGGTGAGCGCGACCGTCTCCAAGCGCAACAACAGAGTGAGCGCGAATATTCTTCAACGGAAAGAGAACGTCTCCAAGCGCAACGAGAGAGCGAGCACGAACATATCAGACTGGAAGAGAGGCGCATCCAGGCTGAAGAAACCATGCAGCGCGACGCCGCCAATGCACAGCGCGAGGCGGAACGAGACCGTCTGCAGGCGCAGATGATGGAGCAAGCGCTCCAGAGGGCGACTCCCCACTCCTCCACCCGGAGCTCCCGGAGATCATCACGACAAGGGTCGAGGGCACCTTCCCCTCCCCGACCAATCTATATGGGACCCAGCCAACGGGAAGAACCTGCCTACGTCGCCGAGAAACTAACCAAGCGACTACAAAGCCTAGCGGAGGACGAGGGAGGACATAAAGCCCACACGCATGAACCCATCTCGGACCAGGAGGAACAGTACCGAGGAGCAGTACCTGGGGGCCCGGCCTCTGGTTCCCACCCGGCACGAACCCACGACCCCACGTACGGGGAGACTCGCCAAGGAGGCCTCTCCCCCTATGCGCATCAGTGTCACAGCCATCCATGGCATCTTACATTGGGACACCCACATTCCCAGACTTTACGCGTGAAGACAGAGCGCAGTATACCGAACTGCGCATGTGTTTAGAGACCATTATGTCCGGAGTACAGGACGAGTCCTACAAATATGCCATCCTCCTCAAGCACCTCAAAGTACCCAGAGCGCACAACATAGCGCTGGCATACTCTAACTCCCTACTCTGATGCCCTGGTGGCCCTCGACGCGCGTTACGGACGCACATGGGACTATGTCATTCAAAAGATACGGGAGATTGAACGTCTCCCTCCAGCTAAAGACAATAGAGCCCTGGGTGACCTATCCATTAAAGTACAATCCCTGGTAGGGATGCTCGGGTCACAAAGAGAGAAGGGGATGTACGAGTTATACGCCAACTCCAACGTGGAGCGGATATTAGAGAAGCTCCCCCCAGCCCGCCAAGAACGCTTTCGGCGGCAAAGAGATCACCGTGACCCCCACGGCCCAGAACAATCACTCCTAGACCTTGCTGACTTCTTAGCCAGAGAGGTCAGCAGCCTACGAATCGACACCTTCACGTGGGGTGGCTCTAACACTAAAGATGGGCCGAGAAGGTTTAAAGACAACAGCAGGCCCGTCACCGTGATGCACCAGGCCAAGTCGGTGCCGCGACAAAAGAGCCATAACCCCCCCCCCGCTAAGGGAAAATGGAAGATCGCATGCCAATATTGCGACCACGAACACTGGCTGTCTCAATGCGACGCCTTTAAGAAATTGACCGCCGAAGAAGTGAGTCAGTGGATTAAAGCGAACCGCCGCTGCTTCCTCTGCGCGCGCAGCCACATGGCAGCTGAGTGCCGCCTGAAGAAAAGGTGCGGCAAGTGTGACGGCGCCCACCTAGAAGTCCTACACGAGAGCAACAAACAGAGACCCGCCCCACAAAGCAGCTCGAGAGCAGAAGTACTATACATAGACCCTGCGAAGAGCGGGAGCTCCCGAGTGCTCCTCAAGGTGGTCTGAGTGCTCCTGAGCTACGGGGACAAGGTACTCGACACCTACGCCGTCCTCGACGACGGGTCAGAGAAGACTCTCCTCCTCGCTTCCGCCGCGACCCAGTTGGGCCTGCGGGGTCCAGAGGAAACAATGACAATCCGTACCATTCGTCGAGACTTAAAGACAATAAAGGGTGAAAACGTCTCGTTCACCATAGCAGCGATCGAGCAGCCCGAGAAGCGGTACAGCATCACCAAGGCGTTCACAAGCCACGACATAGGTCTGTCACGCTATGACTACCCCATCCCACAGCTGATGGAGAAGTACGCGCACCTACGCCGACTGCCCATACAGCTCATCGACGGCGCCACACCGACCCTGCTCATAGGCTCCGACCACGCAGACCTCAGCGTCCCAACGGACGCGGTCCACATCGGACCCAGAGGCTGCCCAGCCGCGGTTAAGACCCGACTGGGCTGGATGCTCCAAGGCCCTCTCTCCGGGCCTTCCAACCGACCAACGTCCACACGCTGCCTTTACACGAAGGTGAGCGACCAAGACACTACCCTCTTGCAGCACGTTGAGAGACTATGGACATTAGACTCGCTGCCATTCAAGAACGAACGTAAACTAGTTCGCTCCAAGGAGGACAAGTACGCCATAGCCCTTCTCGAGCAGAAGACTAAGAGGGTCGAGGTCGACGGAGTACTAAGATACGCGACTCCACTCTTGAGGCGGGAGGGGATGCCCACCCTGCACGCATCAAAGGAAGTGACACAACGCTATCTACAGAACACCGAGCGGCGTCTCGCCAAAGACCCCCCTCAAGCAACGATATATCACGCCGAGATCGACAAGCTGATCACGGCTGGCCATATAAAGAAAATCGACGACCACGAGGCAGACCAGACGACTGAGTCCTGGTACGTGCCCCACCACAAGGTCCACCACAACGGCAAGAACCGCATCGTATTCAACTGCAGTTATCAGATTGGACTACAGAACCTGAATAACTTGCTCCTGCCCGGCCAGACACTCGGCCCCTCCCTCCTCGGCGTACTGCTACGTTTCCGCCAGGACAAAGTGGCCATCAGCGGCGACATCAAGGGAATGTTCCTACAAGTGCGACTGATGGAGGAAGACAAGCCCCTGCTGCGGTTCCTGTGGAGAGAGAGGCTCGACGATGAACAACCCTCAATCTACCAATGGGAGGTCCTCCCATTCGGCACCACCTGCAGCCCGTGCTGCGCCACGTTCGCGCTACAGAAGCACATGGCCGAAGACCCCGGAGCCGACGAGGAGGTCAGACACAGCGTGGAAAAGAGTTTCTACGTGGACAACTGCCTACAGAGCGTATCTACGCCAGAAGAAGCCGAGAGCATCTTACTGAAGCTACGAGCCTCCCTGGTCAAAGGTGGATTCGACCTCAGGCAATGGGCCAGCAGTGACCCTCAAGTCCTCCGCAGCCTCCCCCCAGAGACAAAGGCAGCAAGCAGCGAGACCTGGATGGCGACCACCCCAGGTGAAGCGCAGGAAATTACATTGGGCCTCGTCTGGCGTTTCAAAACAGACTCGCTCCATTACAAGCACACACCCCTGACCACGGATCAGGGAAGGTCCACCACTCTACCGACCACTCGGCGGAGTGTGTACCGAACACTCGCCAGCCAATACGACCCAATGGGGTGTATCCTACCTTACACCACTCGGGCGAAGATGCTGGTAAGAGAACTGTGGGACAAGGAGCAGGGCTGGGACAACCCCATACCCGAGCACCTGGCTTCCACCTGGAGAGAATGGGAGGGAGAACTCGACTCACTCCAAGATGTGACCATTCAACGGAGCTACTTCCCCCCTACAGTGCGGCTGGAGACGTGTCAGATAGACCTGCACGTCTTCAGTGAAGCCTCTGAAGTGGCGTACGGATCGGTGACTTACCTGAGAGCCCGAGAAGAGGGAGGAGAAGTACACGTAGCCTTCGTCCTGGCCCGCTCGAGGATAGCTCCCCGCAAGCAGCAGTCGATCCTGCGACTAGAGCTCTGCGCAGCTCTGGTAGGCGCGCAACTCGCCACGATGATACAAAGTGAACTCACCATAACGGTGCGAGAGACCATCCTGTGGTCAGACTCTATGACTGTGCTCACCTGGATCCAGTCCGACTCCTGTCGGTACAAGGTTTTCGTCGGAGTCCGAGTCACCGAGATCCAAGACCTGGTAGGAGCAGCATGTTGGAGATACGTTGACACCAAGCAGAACCCAGCGGATGTCATCACACGGGGGATGTCCTTAGACGATCTCACACATCCTAACCCTGACGGTCCTGAGTTCCTCAAGCTCCTGGAGGAGAAGTGGCCTACCCCCACACCACGGGAGGCGAGCCAAGATGAGTCAGAGATCAAGAAGTCTATGTTCTGCGGGCTGACGCACGCCCCGGCTCCAACGGACCCGAACCTAGACGACTGCTTAACTCTTGAGAGTGCTCAGAAAAGGACATTCTTATGGCACCACCCTGAGACTCCCCCCACCACAGACCTCGACGCATCGAACTACAAAGAAGCCGAACTTCTTCTGCTAAGGAGAGCCCAAAGAGACTCATTCCCAGAAGAACTAGACTGCCTGACAGGGGAAAAGCCAGTCCCATCAGACAGTCGACTCCTCACCTTGGCCCCAGAGCTCGACGCCCAGCACCTCATCAGGGTGGGTGGTCGATTGAGACGGGCCCCGGACGTGACTGACGATGCTAAGCATCCCATCGTCCTCAACAGCCGACACAAGATAACCGAGCTGATCATCCAGAAGTACGACGAGGTGGTGCACCACGCGGGGGCCGAGAGAGTCTTCGCTGAGATCCGACGACGCTTCTGGATACTCCAAGGGAGAGAAGCTGTACGTCGCTTCCAACGGACTTGCTTAACCAGTCGCAAGTGGAGAGCACAGCCTAGTATCCCGATGATGGCCGACCTGCCTCCCTGCCGCCTCTGACTCGGCGAGCGGGCCTTCCACTCCACGGGCGTGGACTGCTTCGGCCCATTCAACGTCAAGAAAGGAAGAGGGACAGAGAAGAGGTGGGGCATTGTGTACAAGTGCATGACCACCCGAGCTGTTCATATTGAAATCCTCCAGACCATGAGTACGGATTCATTCCTCATGTCCTTCCGGAGATTCCAAGCCCGGAGAGGAACCCCATCAGTGTTGTTGTCCGACCAAGGGACAAACTTCAGAGGAGGAGACACAGAGAGAGAGCTTCCTGGCTATGGGTGAAGAACTCAAGACCCGCCTCGCTCCCGCTCAGATCACATTTCAGTTCAACCCCCCGAATGCCCCTCATTTCGGGGGAACCTTGGAGAAAGAGGTCCGTTCCATAAAGACTGCTATGTACACCGTACTTGGGGCCCAGACCGTGGTTTAGGAAGTCCTGATGACAGTCCTCACGGAGATCGAGGGCGTCTTGAACTCTAAGCCCCTCGGTTACGTCTCAAGTGACGTAGCAGACGTCGACCCAGTCACCCCAAACTACCTCTTGATGGGGCGGCTGGACCCTGCCCTTCCACAGGCGGTGTACAGACAAGATGAGATGAACGGCCGGAGAATGTGGAGACACAGCCAAGTACTGGCCGACCAGTTTTGGACCCGCTTCCTCCTCCACTATCTACCATCCCTTCAAGCCCGTCAGAAGTGGGTAAAGGACAGGGACAACCTGAAGGTGGACACAGTCGTCATGATAATAGACCAGTCACTACCCCGAGCTACGTGGCCGGCCGGCCGCGTGAGCAGAGTGATTACTGGTGCCGATGGGAAGGTCAGAGCGGCAGAAGTCATCGTCCAAGGGCGGACTTACACCCGACCTGTGGCTAAGTTGATAGAGCTGCCGGAGATCCCTGACTCCCCTGACGACGACCATGACCCACTGACTTTGTAGATTGTTCCAACTCCTCATAACAAAGTATGGAGAAGTTGACTGGACACTAATATTAATCTGTGCCCCTTTACTAATTAGGTGCAGACTAATTAGGAGGCGGCTGTTCTGAAGGGCCAGATTAACACTGAGAATCTACGTTTTATTGTTTTATATAACTTGTATATTATTTATATATATAAGCTATATCCCTTTAAGCCTCTGTTTGAATCATAGCATTATTCGCTTTCCTCATTGGATAACGCCCTTGACACTGGCGGCGCCAACAATCGCGCCCCCCCAGACAAGTTCAAAGACGAGTCTGGACAAGTTGAGACATGCCTTTGGCCAGCGCATTGATTCCGGACAAGAGATTCGGTTGCGCCCTAGAAAGCACTCTAAGTATATATTGTGGAAGGCGCAAGCAGCAGCAGTTCGACCTAATCTAATGCAGTAGTAAGTTCGTCTAGTAGCAGAGTGAAGCGTGAACCTAGTAACTAGTGTGAACCTTAGCAAGTGTGTGTGGACTTAACGTAATTAGTATCAGAACACGAGGTGAACCTAGCAGCAGAACTATTGGACATGTGAGCAGTGGAACCTACCCGCGGTGTATCGTTACGGATAACTAGTAGCTCCTTAGATACGACCTTGATATTGTAGAACCATTGTTGGTGGATTATAGTGACTTGTGGAAACGTAGTACCGTGGAGAAGAGCATCGTTAATACCATTGTCGTTTGGATTTAACTACCCTGAAGATCTGCATCGGGCTAGCTTCAAGGATGGAGCTGGCTAGCTATCATCACTGCCGTCGGGCTTTGGATTAAGAGCTATTACCCTGCTAACGAGCACTTGGATTACAAGGACCGGATCCGTATGAGACCCCTTTCTCCAGTGACCAGCCGGAGTATCCGTCTATTCTTCAATCCTCTGGAGCTTACCACTCCGTGGGGGAAATCACCAGTCTCCAGCTATACCCTCGTTTGCCCCCCTATATCGCCATCTCACGCCATGCAGCGTTCCGGTCTAGTATCCTTAGCCTAGGAATTATTCATTCCCACTGACTTTGATACTCTGACATTCTAATATCATTCGCCATAAAAGAGCGACCAAGTAATTCTCAGTTGTATATTTGCTATTGATAATAAAATACTGTAAACGCTATCTCTTTGTCACCGTGCCGTCTATTGAGTGTCTGCCATAATTAACTGTACTGTCTGGCAAGTAATAATAATATGTAGTAGTGGTTTAATCTATCACAATCTTTAATACAGTCAGGGTTTTGTAACCCCTCAGTTACACTTTCACATGGCTATGCATTTCATGAGCAAAAATGACCTTGCCCTGCAGTTGTGTGCTCAGTAGGATGGGTACCGTTCACATTTGAACCGATACGGTACCGGTACCTGTGAATCGATACCGGTACCCAATGGTACCTTTTTCTGTACTTTGGTCTCTAAAAATGTAATCTACATAAAAAAAATTATTATGATGTAATCTTTTGCGGGCCGGTCAGAATCATCCCGCGGGCCGTATTTGGCACGCGGGCCGTACAATGCCCAGGTCTGATCTATTGTGTGTGTGATGGTGAGAGCAAGTGAGAGAGAGAGAGGTTTGCTTAAACGGGTGGCTGCAATTAGAAACTGGCCCCGGTAAATGTCAAAATCACCACCCACCCAATGTACAGTTTCTTCCCCTTCGGATGTATATTATTTTTTTATGATCTCTTTTCCTTACACAGTACCGTATATTTGTATGTCTTGTATGTCATAAATCTCTTGATGAATTGAAAATGGAGGACCCTTATGTAAACACGACAAAAGTCTTGTTCTGGTCTGCATCCTCTTAGCAGTTGTTAGTATTGAGCTGTACTGTATTGTACCGATTCTGGAATCTGTTATTAAAGTTTTCAATCAATCAATCAATCAATCAATCAAAACCAGAGTTATTTTTCGTATAGCTTTGCGCTCTGCTCTATTGAAACTGTCCCTTTAATCATATGCTATCATGAAAACTTTCAACCACATGCACGCTTCCCACCTGCCTAGCCACGCTCACATCCGCTCATACATAAGCGGGGCCATGGCCATACTACCAGCTCCTTCCCTACTTTCACCATGTGAAGTCTGTGTATAGCACCGCTTCAAGTTTAGTGCTTTAAAGTAGTTCGTTTAGTTATAGGAGCTGTGTTGGCGTTGTCTTTTGTTTCTCCCTCTCTCACTAATTTACGGGAGAAAGAAAGGATAATGTCGTCACCACCGGAGAGATTAGAGGATTATTCTGACCTCCACCGGCGCTTCACATTTGGGGAGTGCCGGTCGCTGGGCTGGCCGACGGTCTCTCTAGGTGGATGGTGTCTTGCGACGCCAGCTCTCCGACACAGATGTGTCAGTTGTGCGGGGTCGGCTGCGCAGGCTTGCGGCCCCGCAGAACAGCTGGCTCCAAGCGAGGATTCCTCCGTTACCTCTCCATCGCGGGTGTATGGACGGGACGGGGGGTTCTTGTTTGACGCCCCACGAAAACAGAGGCTTTGTTTTCCTGGGAGCCACGATTCTGAGTCTGGGTTCGAGTCCCAAGTCTCTGAGGAGGGATGCCCTCTGCCAGCCGCACTGGACGTTGGCCCCCGCCTTTCAAAAAGAAAGTGGGTTGTGCTTCCTGGCGCGAGGGGTGCAAGCTTGAGTGTTTTTTAGCTCGAGCTCAAGGCGGCAGCAGCCCGCATAAAACGGGGCTTGCTGCCGACGCCACTGTATCTCTGGCAACGCCGTCCTGTGAGGGAGGCGGGTGTTGTCTGCCTTTTTTTCTTTGGGCTAAAGAAGAGGCAGTCGGCTGTCTGAAGTGATCAGGCCTGCATCGCTATTCCTCACATTACACAGCTTCAGTCGTAGCCGGTAGCTAACAGTGGGCCTGTGAGAACTAGCCGTTAGCTTGCTGCTGCGTTAGCCGGTAGCTATCGGTGGGCCGGTAAGAGCTAGCTGTTAGCCGGTAGCTGGCCGTTGGTCGGAGCCGATGGTGGGCCTGTGAAGGCTAGCCGTTAGCTTGGTCCTAACCGTCAGCCTGGAGTTAGCCGTTAGCTTGTGCTAACCGTTGCGTTAGCCGTGGGGAGGTAGCGGGCCCTGAACACTCTGATTCGGCATCATCTCTGGCAGAAGATGTCGTCAACCTGCACCATGGCCGGCCGCAGGATGTGGGCGAAACGCCGGAGCGAGACTCCAGCCGTCGCCACTTCTGGCCCCGCCAGCAAGAGGCCTCGTCAACGAGGTGGACCAGCCATTGTTGCGGCCATTCATCCTGCGTCCGGGGGTCAGGTAGGACACGTTAAAACCGCTATGCCCCACTCTCCCCCAGAATGTATATGGTTAATAACAATTTTTTTGTTTAACAAAACGTGTGTTTACTTCACTGTATTTTGGGGGATATGACGTGTGCTATGTGAACCCACAGCTACAAATGCTGGGGGCGCCTTCTTGCTTGGAGTTTGTGCAGATTTCTCTGAAATATGCTTGGTTGCTGTTGTATAACTTGCAAGGCTGTGTTCTAGCACTTAGCCGGTGCTTATGTCCTTTCTCTACCTAAGCCAGTGTTTTTTCTTACATGGTAAGAGTGAACTTGACGGCTTCATTGTATGATGAGGGTTGTGTGTGTTTCATGAAATAAGTTTTTAGGTTAAAACGTAGCATTTGAGTCTGCAACTGGTGTGCTAGTGTTAGCTTACAGAGTTATACGTATGTAGCATGTGAACCAAGGACTTTTGGTCCCTCTCTTCAGTCTGTTAATTTTTTCTTTGCTTAAGGGTAAAGGTAAAAAATAGCAGGTGGCAAGTTTTTTCGCACATAAGAAGAGCCGTGGATAAAGCCTGTTTTTTACACAAACAAGGTTATCGGCTGAGGTTGGCGTGCATGATGTAAAGCTTTTACTCTACAGGTAGAAGTATGTGCTTTCATGTAGCGCGCTTGTCACAATCCGCCTGTTCAGCCTGGCCACGTCCCCCCGCCAATTCAGAGACCCTTCCCGGCACCCCTCTTTCCCTCAGCCTCTCTTGGACAGCTCCCTTCTCATCCTGCTCCCCCCCCAAGCATGTGCCGCCATCTAGTGGTCTTCTCCCGCTACTGCTGCTGTTGGTGGCCATTCATGTTTGTATTATCAATATGTCTTTAATGTTCAATGTAATCTCTGTCATGTTGTTCATGTTGCCCACTCTGTTTCCTGGTCTGGTCTAGTGTGTTGTCTCTGGTATTTGTATGTATTGTTATTCAGTCCTGTCATGTATTTGGTGTCACTTTGTTTTGTCAGCTTGTGTCTTCGCCCATGTGTGTCTCGTTGTTAATTAGTCTCCCTATATATGCTGTGCTTCCCTGTTACTCCCCTGTCGGTTCGTTATCAATGTTGACCTTGTTTCCTGTATCCTCTATACCTGTTTGCTGCCTTGTGAAAATACAAGTAAAGCCTTTTCGTTGAACTACACCCCGTTGTGTCCTGCCTGTCTCTCTCTCTCGTCCTGTCCTGCATTTTGGGTCCACACCACCACCGAACCGTAACAGCGCTATGCAACTGCTGTCACGGCTCTGCTTTTTTATGGCGTCGTATCAGGGGTGAGGTGTTGAGGGGGGTGGACAGAATAAACCTCCCCCCCGGATATTGTTATATCCTTTACGTAACTGATTGGCCGGGAGGTTGTGCCTTTCTACCTATCAGTTTCCCTGACGAGGGTGTTCTCTCTCTCTCTCGTCACGGGGAGGGGGGGGGGATTTCCCTGTTTCCCACACCAAATTAGTAGGTGGGACACAGGATTCCCCCGGCCATTTGAAGACGTCACAGACGTGTTTTCTTGTTGGCCAAGAGACATGTCCGTGAGTTACAGGGCCTGTGCTACAGGCTGCTGTCATTGTAAAGGAGGGGATGCAATGCAGTCGAGACTATTGGTTCTTCTGCTTTGCTCCCTACCAGTAGTGTATATTGGGCCGCTTTGAGTTTTCGGAGCTTCCTCAGAGAGTTTCAGAGCCTCCTCAGAGAGTTTCAGAGTCTCCTCCTCAGGGAGTTTCAGAGCCTCCTCAGAGGGTGTCAGAGCCTCCTCCTCAGAGAGTTTCAGAGCCTCCTCCGTAGAGAGTTTCAGAGCCTCCTCCTCAGGGAGTTGCAGAGCCTCATCAGAGAGTTTCAGAGCCTCCTCCTCAGAGAGTTTCAGAGCCTCCCTCTCAGTGAGAGAGCCTCCTCAGAGGAGCCTTCTCCTCAGAGAGTCTTAGTCTACTTAGTCCAATTGTTACATGAATCTTTTTCAATTGTTTTACTCATGTTGAGGTCTCTCTGGGAGAATCGCTGTCTTCCCCATAACCACTACATAAAGAGCAGAATTGACGCAGCTTTTATTCGCAGGCTCGAGAGGCCATTGAAGATGTCACAAGCGCATTTTCTTATTGGCCAAGAGACATGTCCGTGAGTTACAGGGCCTGTGCTGCAGACCGCTGTCATTGTAAAGGATAGATGATGCGATGCAGTCGAGACTATTGGTCCTTCTGCTCTGCTCTCTAACAGTAGTGTATATTGGGCCGTTTTGTCTACTTAGTCCAATGTGGTACATGAACCTTTTTCAATTGTTTTACTCACGTTGAGGTGTCTCTGTGAAAACCGCTGTCTTCCCCTCTTACATAAAGAACAGAATTGACGGGGTTGTTATTCCCAGGCTCGTCGTATGAGAGCCCGTGTCTGTGTCTCTAGTACCGGCTTCCTGCTGCTCGTCCCAGACAGCGAGGGGAAACATTGTGGGGCTCTTTCTTGTTAGAAATTCGCAGTCACTGTTCTCTGGTTCTTTACGAGCATACACGCTGTTTCATAAATCAGCGTTTGGTCTTACGAGACCGATCAGCGCTGGCCCAGCGTGTTTTTCAATGATTGAATCCGCTTTTTGGGACCGGCGCGCCTTGGTTGCCCAACATCATAAAAACTGCGTCGGCTGGGAAGGAGATTTTTGTCTCTACCGAGCGTCAGTGCACTAGGTTAGACTCGAGGACTCGCGTACATCTCCGGGGGGAGATGACGGAGTAGATCAAATATTGGCCGCCGGGAGCAGTGCGTTCGCGTACTGACCGTCTTGGTGGCGCCCTCTGTGATGTTTTGGATCGACACGCGTACCTACCCCCCTCTGGGACTGGGGGCGGCGGCGTGACAAGGACACAGGACTTGTCCTGGTTGCGCCGGATCGGATCAGTGTAACCCGTTGTCCGCCGGGGCGCAGATAAGTTCTGGTACCCCGAAGGACCCTGAGCTTTTCCGGGGGGGAAATGCCAGGGCGGGCCGGACGTCACAGGGGTTGATGTCATGAATGTGTGTGTCATATAGGTGCCACTACGAGTTGCCCTTAACACATTCGTGGCTACTGGGATGCGTCTAATTAATCTCAAGAGGACCGGGAAATGTAAACAGACGTGGGGCTGTTTGTAGAACTAAATCTATACTTTATAGTATTGCTATCTGTCCATTCTCTTTGTCAATTGAGTCCATAAACCGTCCCTTCAAAATGGCTTAAATAAAAAAAAAAATCATCAATACGTTCTCATTTTATAGCACCGTGAATATAAGATTTATACCGGATTTGGTCTAGTATATTTCCTGGAAGCCGAGATAATGGGCTAATAGCTACTAACGTTAAATCCAATGGCATTTCGGTTATAGATACGCTCCAGTTAAAACTCAAACTGCAAATGATCGGCACGATCCTCACACATGTATGCATGAAAGGGGGGGGGGGGGGGCGGGGGACGTCGTTTCTGATTATTGATTACCAATAACCGCGTTAGCCTCATTAGCCTCATAGGCCGAACGCCTGGATGGCTATCAAAACAAGGCCCGATCGGGATGTACTTTACGTGAAAAAGATATTACCGTGGTCCGGTGGGATCCCCCCGAACGTTTCCCCGTTATCGATCGCCATCTGGTAGATCGATATGTCCATTGGCTGATGATAAATCCCCTTATTGCATGGTGAAATCTACGATGCTAAACGTAATCCAAGCTACAGGCTGCAGATCCAGAATCGAGCTAACATAAAACTCCATTGAAAGTAAAAAGAAAATAGTCCACCGTTCGGCCACAGGGAACACTGCATTATCGCGATAGCGCTCCTAAGAGGATCTGGCCGGTATTGCACTTTGTCGAATTCAAAGAGTAGGGTACATCTGCAGTGCCGCTCGGTGACCTTGAATAGGTTATTAAAATGGAATAAAAGCAATAACAACTTGCCACGGATTTATCCGTGCTGTCCACAACGGGTGGAATCGAAACACGGATATATACGTTGTTCGTCCCCATTGTGTTAACAGTGGTGTGCATTGGTACATACTATGTTGTACCTTTTTGCACAATGTTAGGTGGGTTGGTCCTTCTCCATTCGTTTTCACCCCTCCTTCCCTGCTAAACTGGGGATGGGAGGGGGCTGTCGGGGAGGCTGCTTCTGTCAACTCCTCTATGCATCCCTGTGTAGGTGCTGGTCCTCCAGGCCCAGGCCGGGCCTCCCCCTCGTTGACCTGTTGGCCTGGGTTAACCCTTTTTAAACCTGAAATGCTTGAACTGCATTGTATAGCCTGTGTATACACGCAGTTATGTTTCCAGGGTTTCTTAGTGGGTTAAGGGAGCAACCACTTTCTGTTAATAAACATAGGGGGGTGGTTGTCTCCCCGGTGTGTTGGTAGCAGTAGTCGACTCTCTGGTTGAGCCCGGGTCTGACCCCGGCTGCCCGAGAGTATGCCCTCGCATCTTTCATGACGTCTGCCAATTGTGTCAAACTCTTTCTCTGAACCTCGACCCTGCGCGATTAATAAATTGGCAGAGTCAGGGTTCGTGGTGGAATCTGTTTGCTGGCGGAGTTGGCTAACTCCGACTCTGCAAGGTTCGTGGCCCCATGAGATTGTGACATGGTGCACGGCATACCGAACACCCTTTCCGCTGGGATACTGTTCTTACAGTAAGCCCCTTAGGCGCCTGTCTAGTCCGCAGTGCTCCAGGCGCAGGTCGAGTTCTGCTCTTAAGACCTGTCGACCTGGATTGAGGGATCAACCTCCTTGGAGGGTTATCTCACCGGCGCGCCGGCTGGCCGCACGACATTGTGGGGGGGAAGCCTCCTTGGGAGCGCTTCGGAGCGGCGTGCCAGGGGGAGAAGGGCCTTCACCTATTTTAGACTCTGTCCGATACGCTGGCGATGTGGGGGGTGGTGTCACCAGTGATCGTCTGGTGGGGTCTCGATGCCGCGGCCCCTTTTTTCAATGGGTCCTAGCCCCCGGGATGTGGCCTGGGGCTGGGACCTCCTTCGCGCCCCGCTGCTACGGCCTTGCCACGGGGTTGGGGCTTTTTGACCCCGACCCCGCGATGTTGGGGGCTGTGAAGTTTTTTTTTGCTTTACGTCCGTTCCCTGGTGGCATGCGGGATGCACGTCCGAGTAGTCGCGGGCCCTTCTATACGAAGGTAAGTCCCACGGTCTGCTCACCCTGTGCGTTTGAGGTACTGAACCCTCTTTGCACAGTCGGGTCCGGTCTCCCTCCCGTCCCTCACTAGGGGGGGCGGGGGGGACCGGATCCTCCCCGGTATTCTGATGGTTGTAGGGGACCTCAGCGGGTACATCTGTTGGGCTTTCCGCTCTGCTCCACTCTTGTGTGACAATACAGCAGAGCGCAAAGCTATACAAAAAATAACGAAGGTTATCCTATAACCCTAGTTATTTGAGTATAGCGAGCGCTCTGCTCTGACTCACTGAGGACCCCACGTGTTTTCCGTTTCGGCGGTGAAAGACTGGGGAAGGAGCTGGTAGTATGGCCATGGCCCCGCTTATGTATGAGCGGATGTGGGCGTGGCCAGGCAGGTGGGAAGCGTGCATGTGGTTGAAAGTTTTCATGATAGCATATGATTAAAGGGACAGTTCCAATAGAGCAGAGCGCTCGCTATACTCAAATAACTAGGGTTATAGGATAACCTTTGTTCATTCAGCTAGACAGTGTGGTCTTACTTCCTCTGATTCTTCTGAAGAAGTTCTGCACAGCGGTTGAGGATGATCCAGCTCTGGTGTTCTATAGATTGATGCATAAAACACAGATACATATTCACTGGGAATGAAGGAAAATCATTAGTAGATTATTTATATTTATTTTCCTGTCATGTGTGACAGTAGGGCATGTTTAGGTTTTCAGAAAATCGGAAATGAGAAGAAAATAACTTGGTTACCGTGGTGTGACCTTGGTTGGATGATGATGTGTTTGCAGATTGGCGCCTTCCTCCGAGTGTTTGGAGAATCTACACGAAGAGACCAATCATTTACTTGAACTATTTATTGAACACTTTAATATAACCATAGAAAATGGTTGAAATAACTTTCTATAGGGACGCACCGAACATTTAGATTAGATTAACTTCACAACTGCAAACACATGGGCTGTCCAAAAACGTTTTAAAACGGACGTATATGGTTCTTCAGTGCAATGGTTCATATATCTGCCCAGTTTTGCTCATCGGACTGATACCAAGTTCAAGTTTACCAATACCAATACCAATATAGAAATCACAGCTGCGGTTATGGTCATCGATATATAGAGCAGCCCTAGTTGAAATACCTTTTTATCAAGAAGTGTTCCAAACACCAGGATGAAGAAACCCTGTTGAATTACAAAAAGCCACCAGTCATCATGTGAGAGATTGCGTGTCTTATATATTATAATGTTACACTCAAAATTGTATGCACTAATATACAGTATACAGTATATATATATATAACAGTAAGAAGCATTTTGTATGAAAGTATTCTGTACTTCTGTATGACAACTATTAAAGAAACTTGAAACTTGAAACTACCTGTAGTGAGTTGAAGAAGGCAAACAGTCCTTGGATTGCAACATTTGTTGGATCCACCATGGTTCCAATTCCAAGACCCCAGGTAACACCAAAGATAGGAGTCAGAACAGCCAGCGCTCTAACGATCACCATCGCAGCGTTCCTGTCCTCTGACCCCGCAACACCTTGTCTGTTCATAATTTTAAAAATCATAAAAATAAGGATGAATATATTAATGACCACGATGGTCAAGGCCGGTATTACGAAGGCCAGGAGTGCTTTTGCCTTGTACCAATCGAGCCAGCATATTTCACCATCCCTGATATAGGCGTTTCCGGGGGCAGTGGACGCCACAGTGACAACCGCGATAATAAAAGGAGCTCCGTAGCCCACCGCGAAAGCTATACCAGTCATGGCGGACCTCGACATCTGGGAGAAGACGCTCATGGTGTGGAGTAGCAACCCTCCTGTGACCAACATCCAGAAGAACATCGCCAGGTAGAAGAAGTGGATGAAGAACGTCGCTGCATTACAAGGACCAAACGGCGTCGGGTCTTGGTCCGATATGGCAGCTCCTACGAGGAACCAGATGTCTGCGATCAGCAGAGACATGGCGATGTTCACGATGGCAACGTACCGCAAGTAGGCCGTGCTGTTACTGGTCACAGCCTTCCAGACACACGCCTCGATGACGAGACAAGCAACTAAACTTCCCAGCGATAAGGCCACTCCGATGATTGTAATGTAAAATAAAATCGCTGCAACAATTGGATTGTTTGAGACAAACGGTGACATAAGCATGGAGAAGGTGGTGAGGTGGTTGCAGTTGCAGGTCACCGTGTTATCTATATCAGACACAAACGTGCACCCCTCATCATCCCATCTACCCAGATTATTGAAAAGACTGAAGTTCCAGAAGACACACTGTGGGCTCTCTGTCAGTGAACTGTTCAACTTGTCAAACTTCAAGGTTACATTGTTAATCAAAGCGTTCAAATTGACCAGCACGACAAAGGCATTGATAACGTTATCATAGACAGTTTCGTTGCTGGTGCCGCTGGAGCTGCTGACATCGAAGCTGCTGTTCCTGGCGGGAAGAATGTTATTGAGGGAGGAGAAGGTGATGGTAGTGATGAAGAGGTTGGTGATGTTGGTGTCAGGAATGTTGATGACAATGCTGGAGTTGATGTCTGCATTGAATGAGTTGTTGAGCGCGGTTCGGTTCAGTATGGTGCGCTCTGTTTGTATAGCAAACTCCCCATCAAGCACATTCGTAATCGCCTCCAGTGAATACAAAAACGTTGAGCTGATGTTGCGGGTTTCATTTGCATTCAAAGTTACCCAGGAGCCTCTCGCCTCATCGGAGATCAGGACATCAACCGTTTTCAGGATATTCTATGGATTACAGAGATTTTATTGTAAAGGTGGAACAACGTAATACATCTTTATATCAAGATTGCATGCAAAGCACATGTATTAATGAAGTGCCAACCATCTCCAGCATGATATGTTACAGTAGTGTATTGCAGTGTAGATCAATGAAGGCTTTTCAACTTACTTCCATGACAACTTCACTGACATTCGTGGTAACTTTTGCAATCCTGTCGAGGATCACAACAATTGAAGATATGGTTGTAGTGGAATCTGTGATGTTTTGTTGTAAATCTACTGATGCAGTGCTAAGATCTGCAACAAACTTGGGGACGTCCTCTTCTTCCAAAACCTAAAAGAATTAAACAGTTTGTAAGGGACATCGTACACTGCTAAAACAGATAATTCTGGACTGCGTTTTTGTCAATCAACCAATACATTGTTGGAAAATAGAATTTGAATCAGCTGGAGCTCAAAAACAGGCATCTGGCAACAAGTAAACAGAAATGTGAGTAAACAAAACTTTTACTTCAGTGTGTTCAAACCTCTAACTCTATTACATTAGCACTCAGAGTGATTCTTCTTTTTGTGGACGAAAGTTCAGAATGTTTCCTTTCAAAAGAGACCAAACTCATGCATGTGCTATAAGTATAAAGTATAATAAATCTCACATTACTTTGGGTATGCAATCGTCAGGCGTGTTATGCAAAACTAGCCCCTTGTTTGCCTGATGCAGTGGCGGTTAGCGTGGCTGGTTTTGGAACTCTAACTAATTGCATTTGAATGATATGGCATTTAGATCGTAATTTATGACCGTTTAATATTTTTTCCTTGAAAACTGGAATAGAAATTTGAGAAAGTAATTGCTGCTGATTTGAGAGAGGATTTTTTTTATTTATACTTATAGCACATGTATGAGTCTGGTCTCTTTTGAAGAGTGCTAATGAAATAGTATAGTAGAGGTTTGAACACACTGAAGTACAAGTTTTGCTTACTCACATTTCTCCCCTCCAGATGCCTGTTTTTGAGTTCCAGCTGAGAGGTAGGAGCTGGAAAACATAGCCTGAAGTCTTATCTAGTACAGGTCCAGAGTTGATAACAATCCCACAGCTTTGTGTGCTGTGATAACTGCATTTTTGTGATACTGTGATTCATTGTGTTGCACCGTAAATAGTGAGTTATTTTACAATGAACTATAATTAATTACGTGTCATACCGAACACGTCTTTGTTGGAACTCTAATTCGTCCGTCTGCAGTCTTCCTATTCTACCGCTTGGTGACATGTACGCATGGTCCGAGCTGTGTGTAGATATACGCACAATCTCAAGCACACGTGCAAATTAATAAATCCTACACTTTGCTTAGAAATGATCGTACGCACGGTTTACGCACATATCTGTGTGTACGCAGCATTGATAAATGAGGGCCCTGGTATTCTATAGTCTATAATAATATTTCAAATAGCATGAGTCCGGATAGCAGAATTCAGTACTGTATCTACAAAACCTTCTGTTTAATCATCTTCCCTTTTTTCGATTTTTGTACATGTGATCTCAAGAAGGCACTGAACGAGCTCAGTAGCAGTTTTTCATGTCTGGTCATTTTTAGCTTGGTGTTATTCACCGTCAAAGATGCAAATACAAATCATAATTCATATTCTCCTTTGTTTCATCACAATTTAAGCAAGCCTAGTAATAGACACACTATATCTGACACTGGGAATATATTCCCTGAGGTCCATAGATGTCTTTAGATACCAAGAACATGCAAATGAACCTTGTAGAAGCGGAGCAATCTTCCATTTACTCCGGCTAGTGACGTCACTGGCGCGCCGGCTGTTGTGGAGGGGGGGGGGGGGCAACCGCGAGGGGGGGGGGACGCTCTCTCGTTGTCGGAACACAGTGTGAGAAGAGCATTTATGCAGGTGAACACCAGGAAGGCTGCTGGCCCAGATGGCATAACAGGACGTATACTCAAGACCTGTGCCAACCAGCTGGCCCCTGTGTTCACCGCCATATTTAATCAATCACTGGCGGAGTCAGTGGTCCCTGCCTGCTTCAAGATGTCTACCATCATCCCTGTGCCGAAGAAACCCTCCCCAGCATGTCCAAATGACTACAGACCGGTGGCACTCACCTCTGTGGTCATGAAATGTTTCGAGAGGCTGGTCAAGGACCACATTTGTGCCTCCCTCCCCAGTGATATGGACCCTATGCAATTTGCATACAGGACAAACAGGTCCACCGACGACGCGGTCTCCCAGGTACTGCACAGCACCCTCTCGCACCTTGACCGTCAGAAGGGGGGCTATGTGAGACTGTTGTTCATTGACTACAGCTCAGCGTTCAACACCATAGTCCCCACCAGACTGGTGGACAAGCTGATCGAGCTAGGTCTGAGCTCCGCCCTGAGCGCCTGGGTACTGGACTTTCTGAGCGAAAGACCCCAGGCGGTCAGGGTGGGGGGTCAGACCTCCAACACCATCACCCTGAGCATCGGGTCCCCCCAGGGCTGTGTTCTGAGCCCCCTGCTGTACTCACTCTACACACACGACTGTGTGGCCAAGTTCAGCTCCAACTCCATAGTGAAGTTCGCAGATGACACGGTGGTGGTGGGGCTGATCTCGGACAACGACGAGAAGGCCTACCGGGAGGAGGTTGAGGTACTGGAACGCTGGTGCCAGGACAACAGCCTGCTCCTGAACATTGGTAAAACCAAGGAGCTGATCGTGGATTATAGGAGAGGACAGCAGGAGACGCACACACCACTGATGATTAACGGGGCTACCGTGGACAGGGTGAGCAGCTTCAAGTACCTGGGGGTCCACATCTCAGAGGACCTGACATGGTCAACACACATAGACACAGTAGTAAAGAAGGCGAAACAGCGTCTCTACCACCTGAGACAGTTAAGGAAGTTCAGAGTATCGGGAAAGATACTCCAGTCCTTCTACTCAGGAGCTGTAGAGAGCATCCTGACCGGAAACATCACTGCCTGGTATGGAAACAGCACGGCACAGGACAAGAAGGCCCTACAGAGAGTGGTGCGCTCAGCCGAGCGTACCACGGGTATTGCACTACCCCCCCTGCAGGTTCTATACAACAAGAGGTGCAAATCCAGAGCCTGCAGGATAATGAAAGACCCTCACCACCCCAATAACAGCCTGTTTCAGCTGCTGAGGTCAGGCAGACGCCTGCGAACCCCAGCTACTAGGACAGAGCGGCTTAGGCTCAGCTTCTTCCCCCAGGCCATCAGAGCCATGAACAATGAACATTGAGTGCTCAGAACATTGAACTGTCCACACACAAGCACACATGAACACACACACGACACGCACACTGTGCACGCTCACACACGAGCAGCCACTTAACACTTTAACATGAGCGGGCACACACTCATGTCGCACACACGCACACTTATGGCCAAAGGAAAGGACACTTTAAATTAGAATAACAGGAACAGTGTATTGCACTACCAAAGCTAACTAGCATGTCCCACATGCTCTGTAAATAACTATGTACAGATACCGAGATGTCACTCCATGTTACCTGCTACCTGTTACTGCACAATGTTGTTTCCTTCTTATGATTCTATTATATGTACCACTGTATTGCACATCGTTGCGGGCAAGACCACCCGCATTTCATTGTATACCTGTATGCCGTGACAATTAAAACTCTTGACTTGACTTGACTTGTATGTATTTTAGGCAGATTTTCAGAAAATAGGGCTCGGGCTTAACTCAATCTGCGCCATCCACGTATACAGTGTTGCGTTCTTCATATCAACACTGGTGGCACGCATGCTAATGACGCCACATGCAAGCGTGCTCATAGGCGCGTGTGCGCGATCCCGCGCATGCGCATAAATGTTCCCTCGCTTAAGCACAGACTAAAGACAATGCCTAATTGCCTCTACGAATGGAATGTAACACATTTCATTCACAAGTTCTGTATGAATGTATCTGAGAACGTGTTTAACACACCTGACGACCGGGGCTATTGATATGCAAAGTAGGCCAGGTGGGTACTTAGCGAGTGCAGCGCATTCATGTGTGCACGCGCGTGCCGTGCACATCCGTGCGTGTGTGTGCACTCGCTTCTGCTCACAAAACGTTGGCTGCACTGCGTGCAACCCCGTCCCATGAGGAACGCATCACTGCACGTATATATACGTGTTTGCTCGACAACCGTTGAACGGCAACCACGTATATACACGTTATTTGGTCCGTTGTCCTTTTTTTCGATTTTAATATTCTATTCAGTGTCACAGACCTCTATGTTGCTGTTAAAAGGCATACTGGGACCCCGAGGGTGCAGTACCGGCCATATCCTGCTAGGTGGCAGTATAGAGAGTGCAGTAAACCCTGTTCCAGACTGTGCGTTACATCTAAACCCCTCCGGGCGGAGAATTTTCGTCCAGGTAAGTCTAGCAGTTCACCCGATCACATTGAAACGTGTCTAGGACACTCGATGCATGTGCCGGATTATGTCAGGGACCAGATGGACATCAATACTGGAAATCGCGATCAGACAATTGGAATATTTTTTTTGGAAATACCCTGATCAAAAGTATGGACTATCTGACGTCAATTCCACCTTGATCTTACAATGATTTCATATCGATCCAGCTGATCAGCGTGTGTGGTGTTCAAAACGAATGCCGTTACTGGCGATCAAAGCATAAAAAAATTACCCCCCCCCCTTTCATGCATTCATGATGAAACATAATACCTATTATATACATTTGAGTTGGAAATAGTAGCGTGTCCAGGGATGAAACGCCAATGCTTTTAGCAGAATTCACGTAGCGCCCTATAACTCAGCTTTTCAGGAATTAGCCCGGTTCACTCTGAAATTATACAATATTCACCACGGATAACGCGCAAACGTATACATGAAAAAACCATAATTTTTTGCATGTTCGACGGAAGATACTGACTGTCAAATGACCATAGTATTGTCTCCATAGCTATAATATAGAATATAGATATAGCTCTACAAACAAGGTGACACACCGCTATCTTTAAAGCATGGCCCAGTCAGAACGGGATAAGGTTAATGAACGGAATGAGTTAAGAGGTTAAGAGGTTAAAAAAGAAATAAATTATATTCTTAGACAATGCTCTGAGTTTTTAATACACAGGACAAGACAAAATGACTACTTCCATGGTTCTAGACCCAGCTATTTACTCGCAATGAGAATCCGTGCGAGCGATACATTTTCGGATATTCCCTCAATCAGAACACAACTAGGAGTAGTAACAACTAGGGATGCTCGATATTGGCTTTTTTACCGATACCGATATTCCGATATTGTCCAACTCCAATTTCCGATACCGATACCGATAACGATATCAACCGATACCGATATATGCAGGGTTTCCCCCCCAAAAAACGGAATAATTTCAGGTAACTAATAATTTCACTGGATGCATTCAAAAGGCTTTCTAAATGTAAGCATTATCTGTGCAAAATATGATAATTAAAAAAGTAAAAATGAACATTTTAAACCAACATGCATACTTTTGACAATAAATAAAATAAGAATTGGTTCTTACTTGCTTGCCTGGGTAAATAAAGGTTAAATAAATGTTAAAAAAAAAAAAAAAAAAAAAAAATTGTTATTGTTTTTTTTTTTTTTTTTACCGATACCGATATTTTCCGATATCACATTTTACTGCCGATATCGGCCGATAATATCGGTCGGCCGATAATATCGGACATCCCTAGTAACAACGGATTCAAAAAAGATGAATGAGTTTCAAGTTTCTTTAATAGTTGTCATACAGAAGTACAGAATACTTTCATACAAAATACTTCTTACTGTTACGCTCCAGAGACTGTGCTAGACAAGATAGTATCAAATAACATAGTATAGCATGTAATTTAGAAGAAGAAAATGAGGTCACAGTGTTCGGTATAGACATATGTACAATGTTCTGAGTTACCATATAATATACAATACTATGCAGTGTACTAATGTACAGTACTATATAGTGCAAAGCAGAAATGGGATGAGGTACAATTTAGGTACAATTTACAGTAAGGTGTACGAGTTGTAGTGCAATCCTTCATCAATAAATATAAAGTGTGGGGAGTGGGTGCTACAGTGTGTTTGTTTAAAGTGGGTGTGTGCTATAAAGTGTGTGGAGTGGGTGCTACAGTGTGTTTGTTTAAAGTGAGTGTGTGCGTGTGGATGTGTGTGCTATGTGCGTTTGGTGGTTGTTGTTGTTCGTTTAGCAGCCTGATGGCCTGGGGATAGAAGCTTCTTCTGTGTCTTTCTGTGCTCGCCTTGAGACTCCGGTATCGCTTGCCTGACCGCAGCAGTTCAAAGAGGCAGTTGTTCGGGTGACTGGAGTCTTTAATGATTCTCTTAGCCTTGCCCTTGCAACGCTTGTTGTAAATGTTCTGGAGGGTGGGGAGCCCCCCTCCAATTGTGCGTTCGGCTGAACGTGTCACTCTTTGTAGTCTGCTTCGGTCTTGTGCAGTGCTATTCCCAAACCAGGAGGTGATGCCCCCCTTCTGAAGTCCACAATCATCTCCTTTGTTTTGCTGACGTTCAGGGAGAGGCTGTTTTCCTGGCACCATCCCGCCAGGACCTTGACCTCTTCCAGGTAGGCCCTCTCGTCGTTGGCAGAGATCAGGCCCACCACCACTGTGTCGTCAGCAAATTTGATGATTGTATTGCTACTCCGCTGAGCCACACAGTCGTGTGTGTACAGGGAGTAGAGGAGGGGACTCAGAACACAGCCCTGGGGGGCCCCTATGTTGAGGGTGATGGATGAGGAGGTGCAGTTGCCTGCTCTCACCACCTGGGGTCTGCCAGTCAGGAAGTCCAAGACCCACTGGCAGAGGTCATAGTTCAAGCCCAGGTCCCTGAGCTTGGCTATGAGTATGGAGGGGACTATGGTATTGAATGCCGAGCTGTAGTCGATGAATAGCATTCTCACATAGTTCCCCTGCCTCTTGTCCAGGTGTGATGCTGCTGTGTGCAGCACATGGGCTATGGCGTCCTCCGTGGACCTGTCGGGGCGGTATGCAAATTGCAGGGGGTCCATGTTGATGGGGAGGGAGGAGCAGATGTAGCCCTTTACTAGCTTCTCAAAGCACTTCATGGCTATGGAGGTGAGAGCTACAGGGCGGTAGTCGTTGAGGCAAGCAGGCTTGGATTTTTTGGGTACAGGGATAATAGTGGACTTCTTCAGGCAGGTGGGGATGACAGCCTGTTCTAAGGACAGGTTAAATATGTCAGTGAATACTGGGGCCAGTTGGTCGGCACAGACTTTTAGGACGCGGCCGGGGATGCCGTCCGGACCTGCTGCCTTCCTGATATTCACTTTTTTAAAGGTCCGCCTCACCTCATGCTCTACTCACATGTATATAGTTCAGAGGAAAATTTGTATCAATCTAAATTTAAAACGTCTGCCAGCGGGCTTAAACTACCGAGGTTATCCGAGGAGGAGACCCGGTGGAATTGGGGGAGCTCTTATCGAACTTAAAGAAGCAATCACTGAGATGCAGAGGGGCAAAGCACCCGGCTGGGATGGAATCCCACCCGAATTATACTTAGCATTTTGGGACCCATTGGGCCCATTGTTACATGAGATGATTGAACACTCCATTGAACAAGGTTTTTTTTTCGAGGGATGTAAACATGGTTCTTATATCTCTACTACTCAAAAAGGACCCGAACGACTGTGGTAGCTATAGGCCCCTAAGAATGGTGCCGACCTTAAAATATTTGCCAAAGTCTTGGCCCGCTGTCTACAAAAGTATATGACGATGCTAGTACACTATGATCAAACCGGTTTTATTCTGTGACGCTTATCAGCGGAAAACCTTAATAAAAGATTATTGCGGGCGGCTAAGTGGCGCAGTGGGCAAGGCACTCGCCACTAACGCAGGAGATGCTGGGTTCGAGCCCAGCTCTCGGCATTGCTACCAGCTTGGCTGGTCGTTCATACTAACACAATTGGCAGTGTTAGGGGTGGGAAAGCTGGTGGGTGGGGATTGGACATTGTGGACAGCGACTCCTACAGGTCGGTTGGTGAGCCTGTACAGCAGAATCAGGAAGTTACGGGGGCAGCGTGAGCCTCCCACACATTACTCCTCGCCACTGAGAGATTGCGCTGTACAGGTGAAAAGATGCGACAGCTGCCTCCTCGTGCAGCCGACCAGTGGGAGGCATAGTCTAGCAACGTTCGAGACAGGGGAGGGAGGAATTGAAGGGAGAATTGGCGAGGCGAAAATTGGGATGGGAGAAAAATGGAAAAATAAGGAGAAAAAGTGGATACAAAATATATATATATTATTGCATGTAATTGACAGTAAGAACAATATAACTTCGGCCACAGTTCTGTCTTTGGATGCCACGAAGGCCTTCAATAGACTAGAATGGTCATATCTATGGACGGTACTGGAGGCTATGGGACTTGGAAAGAAATGTATACATATGATTAAAGTACTTTACGCTTCCCCATCAGCAATGATAATGACTGGCAAAATATGCTCACCTCTCTTTCCGGTCTCTAGGTCTTCTAGGCAGGGTTGTCCTTTGAGTCCCGGACTTTTCGCGCTTTCCCTCGAACCATTAGCCCAATTTATAAGACAAACAGAAAAAATCGCCCCTATAATAATCAAAGATACCCCACACAAGGCGGTCAGGTGGCGTAGCGGAGATTGTGCTTGTCACCAATGCAAGAGGCTGAGGTCTTGACTCCCGGAGAGTCAGCATTGCCTTGGCTCGGGCTAATCGCTATACTAACTCGTTTGGCTGAGTTAGGGGGAGGGGAGCCGTGGGTGTGTCCTGGGCGTTGTGGACAGCGACCCCTACAGTTCGGTCGGGGCACCTGCTCAGCGAGGGTAGGATCTACGACGAGCTAGTCAAGTTGAGAAGCTCGTTCAGCCACAGACTCATTCCCCCCCGACACTCAACTAACCGCCTCGGACAGTCCTTCATACCAGCGGCCATCAGGGTCCACAACAGTGGGCAGCGACTAGCAGCCTCCAGGCTCCACAACAGGGGGCAGCGACAGCGACTGCTACCAGACATTGACCTGGGACTCATAGGAACCCAAGGAGGACAACCTACACTACCTTAGGCTTACTGCACCTTATGTGGATACTGTGATACTGTGATACTGTGAATAATGTATATTTCAGTGGATACCGTGATACTGTGAATAATGTATACTCAGTAGATAGTAAATTATAACACTACCTTATGCATACTGCACCTTATGTGACACTGTGAATAATGTGAATATTTCTTCAGCTAGTCAGATAGTAATTATATTGACCATATTGATCAATTGTTTACACTGCCTGTGTTGTTTTTTACTACCTGTACACTGTGTTGTTTTACTACCTGTACCCCCGCCTCCCCCCCATGCTGCTATGATGCCTGAATTTACCCAAGGGGATCAATAAAGGAATATCTTATCTTATCTTATCTTATCTTATCTGGAGAGAGATAGTGCAACCTTCCACACGTTACACTCTCCCAGTGAGAATCTGAGCTGCCAGGCTGGCTGCCGGCTGGCTGCACATGTGTCGGAGGAAAGCATGTGACAGTCTCCGGCCTCTCGGACCAACAGTAGGGGGGAGTGCGCGACAACCAGGAAGGGGGTTGGGAATTGGCATAACGACTAACAGTGGGATGGGAGAAAAATCGGAAAAAGAAGGAGGGGGGAAAAAGATAATAAAAAAAATAAATAAAAAAAAGATACCCCACACAAAATTGCTCTTTATGCGGACGACTTACACATTTTTAAGCAGGACACCTCCTAATCGGCCACATATTACTCAGGATTATTTTAATTTGTATATATTTTTTGCCCTTTTTTGAGGGCACTCCATCCAACCGCCCTCTTCGGGGGACAACTTTATAATATTGTATATGTTTTAACTATTTACACTGCAAAGTCAAATAAAAAGTGTACACAGGGGTGCCGCGGAGAGCTGCCAGGGGTGCCGCTGCCGCGAGATGCCTGGGAATGTTTCTTTAAAAATATAGAATGACAACTATTTAACTAAACAAATAGTCTATCTAGTGCTTCATGTGTATACAATAATTGCCTAATCTAATAACATGAACTAAAAAAGAAATCGTCCGCGGCAGGCGTCATTACTTTTACCAACAGATTTTCCAACGCATTTCCAAAGCAGTCGCATTCGTGTGACGTCACATCACGGGTCCTATGTCCGTTATCAAGGAAATGCAAAGCGGCTACCTTTGGTAATCACGCGGCAATCGTCGTTGTGATAATAATCACTAAATGCATTCAGTGCTGGATCTAATCAAATGGATTTATCGAGACACGTTATGGAAAGTTCAAGACCGGACCACACAGCTTCTGAAAAGTGCTAATTACACGCTTCCGACAGCGATGGTCTACTCACAGAACAAGTGAGTGTATCAGCCGCTGTGTTATGATTATTATGATACAAAATGTGAATGAATGAATGAATGAAAACTGTATTTAACAGATAAACAGTAAAAGGCACTCTGCAGATTACATTTATATATAGCTGTTTTATACGTCAACATTGTATTGCTGACCATCAGGGGTGTAAAGTACTTGAGTAATTGTACTTCGTTACAATACTTAAGTACTGTTTTGGGGGATTTGTACTTTACTCGAGTATTATTAGGTTTGTATACTTTGTACTTTTACTCCATTACATTTCAGAGAAAAAAAACATACTTTTTACTCCTTACATTTAAAATGCAGACCTACAAAGTACAAAGTACAAATCTCACAAGTCCAACCATTTGAATTAGTATATTGTAATTGTTTCTCTGGCCGAACTAACGTTAACGTTATTAATCCTGCGACCGCAGGTAAACAGCCAATCAAATCCCCATCAATGGAACATGAACCCGCCCATACCCATGCTGATTGGTCCTTGTGCAACACTAGAAAGCAGGGATCTTTGATTAAACACCTGCTATCAGAAGAATAGACAGTCAGATCCACATTATGCTGTGGTTAATATTGTGATATTATTCAGGGTACTCCAGTATTCTGTCTTTAATATTGTGATATTATTCAGGGTACTCCAGTATGCTGTCTTTAATATTGTGATATTATTCAGGATACTCGTATTCTGTCTTTAATATTGTGATATTATTCAGGGTACTCCAGTATTCTGTCTTTAATATTGTGATATTATTCAGGGTACTCCAGTATTCTGTCTTTAATATTGTGATATTATTCAGGGTACTCCAGTATGCTGTGGTTAATATTGTGATATTATTCAGGGTACTCCAGTATGCTGTCTTTAATATTGTGATATTATTCAGGGTACTCCAGTATGCTGTGGTTAATATTGTGATATTATTCAGGGTACTCCAGTATTCTGCCTTTAATATTGTGATATTATTCAGGATAATCCAGTATGCTGTGGTTAATATTGTGATATTATTCAGGATACACCATTCTGTTTTTAATATTGTGATATTATTCATGCTGTGATGTGAATGCAGTCCATGTTAGTTTACCTTCAATGGAGAAGTAAGTGTCCTCTGTTCTTTCATTTCAGCATTGTCTATCGCAGAACACATTCCATTGTGGGCAGAGTGTATGCTTGGTTTCATTCCAGCCTAAATACCAGCTGATGATTTCACTAATTGGCTCACCTCTTCAACTAACTCACCTGGTACAATGTATAGTTAAAATATAAACGTGGCCCACGATGGAATGAGTTTGAGACCCCTGGTCTATCCATTAACAACAAATTTACTTTTACTTTTTAGTACTTAAGTACATTTAAAAGTAGGACTTTTTTTACTTTTACTCAAGTGTGTTTTTAGCCAGATACTTTGACTTTTACTTGAGTCAGATTTTGAGACGGTACCCATACTTTCACTTAAGTATAATTTCTGGGTACTTTTTACACCCCTGCTGACCATCAACAAAGAATGACAGGATGTGATGTCATAATCAATCGTCACCTCGCTAGAATAATATTTCCAACGTGAACCGCAAAGCTGAATTTTCACACAAAATGGACAAGTTCATATTTGTGTGAAGCTGGATTTTCATCCATGACAGCTCTGAAAACCAAATATAGGGCCAAGTTGAGCCTTGAGGATGACATGCGTGTTATCTTGTCATCGATCTCCCCACGTATTGACCGTATCATTAGCCAGCAGCAGCAGCAGCAGACCTCGCACTGAGCTAGAAATGTCCAGAGACAACAGATAGCACTTTATTGATATTTTTCTGTATTTAAAAAAATAAATACATGATTTTCTGTTTGAGAAATGGTCACACTTTTTTTTTTTTTGGAAAACAGTGCAGCTGCAACAGATAGCACTTTATTGATATTTTTCTGTATTTTAAAAAGAAGTACATGATTTTCTGTTTGAGAAATGGTCACACTATGTTATTTGTATAGAAAACAGTGCAGCTGCAACAGATAGCACTTTATTGATATTTTTCTGTATTAAAAAAAATAAATACATGATTTTCTGTTTGAGAAATGGTCACACTATTTTATTTTTATGGAATACAGTGCAGCTGCAACAGATGGCACTTTATTGATATTTTTCTGTATTTAAAAAAAATAAATATATGATTTTCTGTTTGAGAAATGGTCACATTATGTTATTTTTATGGAAACCAGTGCAGCTGCAACAGATAGCACGTTAGTGATCCTTTTTCTGTATTTAAAAATAAAATACATGATTTTCTGTTTGAGAAATGGTCACACTATTGCTATATTTATTTATACATTTAGACCTGAAATGCCTGCTAATAATGCATTATATAGCCTGCATATACACACAAATATGTTTCCCGGTTTCAATGGGTTAAATAAACGTTATTTTGAAAGCAAGCACTTTTGTCATTATTGTAGCAAAAAAAACAGGACCGGAAAAGTCTTTATCGTATGTAGGGGTGCCCTGGAATATTTTATTGGACACAGGGGTGCCTTGGCAGCAGAAAGGTTGAGAACCCCTGGGCTAGTGGATAGTATTTTTATTTTAATTTTTCTTATTTTGGAGATCGATGTCATACTGTGACACTGAAATGAAAAAATATTTCATCAACTAAGATATTTTGTCAACAAAAGGCTTACCTGTATGCCTGATATGTGGTGGGAAATTTGCGAACAACGAAAAATGTACTTTTTATTTTATAGATTTTCCACAAATAAGGGAAGGACTCTAATAGAGCTGCATAGTTAAGGGTTTTATTTCAAAGTCGGTCTACAGACATCAGTGTTTTGTCTCCTCTTCTGTGTTTTATTTAAAAATAGGTCTACACAGACAGTATTTTTTCTCCTCTTCATAAGAGTTTGAGGTTTCCCTCTGTTATAACAGGTAAAAACAGCAATAAAAAGTCAAAATGTTTATTTTTGTTGCTTTATAATCCCATTAATGCAACAAACTGTGTGCTATAAGTATAAAGTATAATACATCGCAAATTACTTTGGGTATGCAATTGTCAGGCATTTTATGCTAAATGTGGGGTATGCTTGGGGATATATAAAATGTTATACACTGTGTTATCTTCATTTTAAGGGTAAATAGGTTGTGCGGCTCCCTGAGCATTTTATTTTGTGGGACGGGGGAACAGTGGCTCTTTTGATAGTAAAGGTTGCTGACCCCTGGGCTAGTGGATAGGCTATCAGCGCTATCAACAAAGTCAGTGCGTGACGTCATAAAACCGTGATTTTTTTATGACTATTTTGTAATGTACGTTTGGAAAGATTACACCAGGGGGCAGGCAAGGGGCTTTTTTTCTGATGTTTTTTTTTTTTTACAGAAAAATTATCGCCCTTCGTGCTTATATCACTACTGACACAGTAGACACAGACACTTATATCACTACTGACACAGTAGACACAGACACTGTCCAACATTGAACTAGGGGCCTCAGCGGCCGAGAAAGTTAAGGCCATGATCTAGCGGCAAAGCGGGATCTGGGTGTTGGTCCTGAGGGGTCCTGGGGTGGGAGTGGGGGAAGGAATGGTCTTTTTTTGTTTGTCAAATGTCTTTGAATGTAGTTTTATGTTTATATTCTGTTTATATATTATTTTTATTATTTGAATTATTCTATTTATTGTCATTATTGTTATTATTATTGTTGTTGTTGTTGTTGTTGTTGTTGTTGTTGTTGTTGTTGTTGTTGTATTGTGAAGTCTTGTTTATTATTATTATTACTGTATTGTGTTTTGTCTTGTTTTCTGTAAAAAATTTAAATGTGATAAAGAAAGTAGTATTTAACTCATTCGGCGCCAGCTATTCGTCGCGGCCCGCTGTAGCTAGGCCGCACTTTAAACGATAGGAGTGAGTCACCTTTGTTTGTAGAGCTATAACTATATTCTATATTATAGCTATGGATACAATACTATGGCCCATTTGACATCACCTATCTATCGTTCAATATGTGAAAAATAATTCATTTTCCTGCGTTATAAGTATGGTTTTAGAGCGGTCTAGGGTAATTCATGAAATGCTGAGTTATAGCCTTATACGTCAATTCCACTATAGACGTTGCCGTTTCTTGCCTGTACACGCTATTATTCCGAAAAAAAATCTATATCATAGGTATTATGTTCCATCATGAATGCATGAAAGGGGGGGGGGGTCGTTTCTGATTATTTGATTGTCAGTAACGGCATTCGTATTGAACACTAAAAACGGTTATCAGCCCCGGAGACGTTTGGCCATTACACAGGCCAAGATACAAGGTTACAAAGGGTGCTCGATACGGCGTCTAGCGGGATGCGGCCGGTATTGCACTTTGGCGACCTCAGACTCATTCCCTATGAGGTCCGTGGATGAATAATGAATAGAAATATCGAATAAAGAAATAAACAACCAAAACCCGAGAAATCTCGGGTCTGGCGCATGGCGAGTTAACCCGGGTCTGGTGCCGAATGTGTTAATAGAGAGGCTTTCCTCTACCTGGGATTGAGTCAGAAGATCGTTGATTTCTTTTACGATGCAGGTGTCTTCCAGGAGCCTCCAAGTTCCATCCGCCTCACAGACCGCTGTCCTGCTCCCCTCCTGGTCACGATCACATCCTGGCTTTGACACGTCACCTTCTCGTCCACTGCCATATTGAGTATTGTTGCAGACGGACTCTTAATAAGAGAGGGTAGTTTCAAACATGATGAATTCATTAATAAATTAATACAAGTATTTCTCTCTATGCTTTTTTGTGACCTTTATAAAACCAGGAAAAGTCTCAATGAAATAAAAAATCTCTTTTAGGAGAGTGGACAAAGACGTCTTTGTCACATAACATGTTGAGTTCTTACTTGCTGTGAATATGGTCACTGTTGTATGCATCTCATATTCTGGGGGAGTTTTCACCCTACATGTAAATGTTACATCTTCTTCCGGTTGACCACAGCTCACCAGCGTGAAGTTATACATAATGCAGTTAGAGACCACATCTGTGAACACTAACAACATAAACACAAATAAATAAACAAGTTGCCCAAATTGTGCAGAGACTGAAATTATGTCTCGATTCTTACCTGGAGTTAAGACAGCGCCCCTCCTCCACCACTGGGCCTTGTAGCGGCGCTGAACACAACACTTCAGTGGTTGTATTTTTCCCACCTCACATGGGATGTTGAATTTACTCTTTGCTTGTACAAGAGGAGCTGCTTTAATGAATCCTCGTAGCAGGTCTTGTTTTTGCACAAAGTGCACCGCGTTACCCTTCAGAGTACATTCATAACGCCCTGGGATCAAATGAAGCAAACGTGAGTGAAGCGCAAAAACAAAGTGCTAATGCTATGTGACCACAGATTGTGATTCCTAAATATATGAGTTAGCGCAGAGCTTCAAAGCTGAGGCCCACCAAACCTATATGTTATGTTTGCTGAATAGTGAACCAGATAGTGTTTGGCATTATGTGGCATTATATACCCTTAGGGGGGGTATGGAAAATGTTCTCGTCATATACGGTTGGCTATGTAACTGATTGCGTAGTCATTGGTAGTTTGTTGTGAGATACTGATCATGGGGGAAATCCAAACTTTCCAGGTGGAGTTGAACAACTTTTGTGGATGTATTTGTAATAAAACGTTCTCTATTATGTCCTAGTTGCACTGATTCCAAAGTGAACTGGCTGTACTCACCACTATCAGCAGGGATGATGTTGGTAATTGACAGATTTGAGCCATCACTAGAAATCTGAAACCTTGTATTATTTCGGATTTCCCTCCCGTTGACTTTCCACTGTGAACCAATCATTTCACCGATCTGTAGGTTTTCAGGAAGAGGCCCACATGGCAGAGTTACGGTTCTACCGGAGTAAATGTCATCTGGAATTCTGATCGGAGTTTTACCTGTTTTCAAAGCATGAACAAGATCAGTACAGTGTTTTTATCCATCCAAACTGTGAATAATGTAGGTCAGATACAGTGCTTTTATCCATCCAAACTGTGAATAATGTAGGTCAGATACAGTGTTTTTATCCATCCAAACTGAGAATAATGTAGGTCAGATACAGTGTTTTGTGGACTTACTGTTGTAAAGCGAATTGACTGAACCAATGACAGTGGCCACAGGCTCCATCGCCGATGGGAGTCCATTATTTGCTTCAGCCATTTCCTCAGAATCAAAGGAGCGTGACCGTATTACAGAGTCTATAATTACACTTCCTCGTCTAGACCAAGAGAAAACGGCATTGCAAGCGTGAATATAATATAATAAGCCTCCCTTTAAATTCTGGTTAATGGGAGAAAATACTGTACCTGAATCTTGTGACGTCAGCTGACAGGAAACCTGTGATTCCTCCATACTGCTTTCGTAACTGTGCAAGGAGGTTGATGACAGAATCAGTACCACGTGAAGAACAGACGAGCGTGGCGTTTAGATTGGTACTGTAGAAAAGGGGCTCCACTTACTACTGGTTCAATCTCACTTTTGAGGACTTGATATGCGAGACTTTCTGGATCATTTAAGTCATCTATGAATCTCCTGACTATTGTGAATGACATTTCCAGACTAAAGGCTGAATGAAAGACACAATTAGAAGGTTGATTAACACTTTAGATATCAAAGTGTGGGTTGTGCCCCCCGCCCCCCCTGGGCACCCCCACTTCGCCTACCCCCCCCCCCCCCCCCCCACCCCCCACCCCACCCACCCAACCACCTCCTATGTACAGTTCCCCAACCCCACCCCACCTACCCAACCTCCTCCAATGTACAGTTTCTACGTCAAATGTATATACTCTCTTTTCTGGACTCTTTTTGTATCACAAACAGTACTGTATTTGTAAATCTGGTATGTCATAAATGTATAGATGTAGCAGTACTGTCTATCTGTATGTCATGTATGTCATATATGTTATGGTGAATTGAAAATGGGGGACCCTGATGTAAACAAGACGAAAGTCTTTCTCTGTTCTGCATCCCCTTAACAATTGTGTGTATTGAGCTGTACTGTATTGTACCCATTCTGCAATCTGTTAATAACATTTTCAATCAATCAATCAACCAATGAGAGTCCGCACTGGCAGGTGAAAAGAAGTGGCTGGCTGACTCTGCATGTATCGGAGGGGACATGCAATAGTATCTATCAACCCTCCCTAGACCGACCAGTGGGGGGCACATGCGAGCAACAACGAGGAAGGGGAGGGGGGAATTGGCATGACTAAATTGGGATGGGAGAAAAACACAGAAAAACAGGAGGAGAAAAAGTGGATCAAAAGAAAAGAAAAAATTGCATTGGTCCGGATGGGAGAATTCAGTACTGTATCTACAGAACCTTCTGTTTAATCATCTTCCCTTTATTCATTTCCTTAGATTTTTTTACACATGATCTCAGGAAGGTACTGAACGAGATCAGTGGCAGTCTTTAATGTTTGGTCATTATTAGCACGGTGTTATTCACTGTCAAAAATGCAAAGACAAATCATAATTCATATTCTCATTTGTTTCATCACAATTTAAGCAAGCCTAGTAATAGACACAATATTTCTGACACTGGGAATACATTCACTGAGGTCCATAGATGTCCCTAGATACCAAGAATATGCAAAAAAAACACTTTGTTCGACCATAACACATATTTGCTTACAACTTATTTTTGTCCGACTGTTTTTTTTTATATGGAGTCCTCTCTCCTGATTGGATAAAGTGTATTTCCTGTTTACTGCAGAGTGGAGGGACTGGGAGACCCATGTTACTGACCAGACACTCTATATCAGTGATGGCTGTTTACTGCAGAGTGGAGGGACTGAGAGACCCATGTTACTGACCAGACACTCTATATCAGTGATGGCTGTTTACTGCAGAGTGGAGGGACTGGGAGACCCATGCTACTGACCAGACACTATATCAGTGATGGCTGTTTACTGCTGAGTGGAGGGACTGAGAGACCCATGTTACTGACCAGACACTCTATATCAGTGATGGCTGTTTACTGCAGAGTGGAGGGACTGGGAGACCCATGCTACTGACCAGACACTATATCAGTGATGACTGTTTACTGCAGAGTGGAGGGACTGAGAGACCCATGTTACTGACCAGACACTCTGTATCAGTGATGGCTGTTTACTGCAGAGTGGAGGGACTGGGACACCCATGCTACTGACCAGACACTATATCAGTGATGACTGTTTACTGCAGAGTGGAGGGACTGAGAGACCCATGTTACTGACCAGACACTCTGTATCAGTGATGGCTGTTTACTGGAGAGTGGAGGGACTGAGAGACCCATGCTACCTGACCAGACACTCTATAATATCATATCAGCAGGGGTGTAAAAAGTACCCAGAAATTATACTTAAGTGAAAGTATGGGTACCGTCTCAAAATCTGACTCAAGTAAAAGTCAAAGTATCTGGCTAAAAACACACTTGAGTAAAAGTAAAAAGTCCTACTTTTAAATGTACTTAAGTACTAAAAAGTAAAAGTAATTTTTTTTTTAAAGGGATAGACCGTCTCAAATTCATTCCATCGTGGGCCAAGTTTTCATTTTAACTATACATTGCACCAGGTGAGTTGTTGAAGAGGTGAGCCAATTAGTGAAATCATCAGCTGGTGTTTAGGCAAGGCTGGAATGAAACCAAGCATACACTCTGCCCACAATGGAATGTGTTCTGCGATAGACAATGCTGAAGACAGACAGAAGACAGAATACTGGAGTACCCTGAATAATATCACAATATTAACCACAGCATAATGCGGATCTGACTGTCTATTCTTCTGATAGCAGGTGTTTAATCAAAGATCCCTGCTTTCTAGTGTTGCACAAGGACCAATCAGCATGGGTATGGGCGGGTTCATTTTCCATTGATGGGGATTTGATTGGCTGTTTACCTGCGGTCGCAGGATTAATAACGTTAACGTTAGTTCGGCCAGATAAACAATTAAAATATACTAATTAAATGGTTGGACCTGTGAGATTTGTACTTTGTACTTTGTAGGTCTGCATTTTAAATGTAAGGAGTAAAAAGTATGTATTTTTTCTCTGAAATGTAATGGAGTAAAAGTACAAAGTATACAAACCTAATAATACTCGAGTAAAGTACAAATCCCCCAAAACAGTACTTAAGTATTGTAACGAAGTACAATTACTCAAGTACTTTACACCCCTGCATATCAGTGATGGCTGTTGGAATGTAGAGCTACAGCATTTAACACGTATTTTAACAAAGGAAATACCACTTACAGCACCTTTAAATTACAAACGTTTGGTAACTTTAATCAGTTACACTTACAGAGAAAAGCATTGCAATCAGATTACAGATACCTTTGGACAAAACGGGTGGAGTTAGTAAAAGGCATGTTTGAAAGGAGAAGAGGCGCCCTCTGGTGGTGAGATTAGGGGAGAGGTTTCTCCCAAAACTAGAAAGCATTGATTGATTGATTGAAAACTTTATTAACAGATTGCAGAATGGGTACAATACAGTACAGCTCAATACACACAATTGTTAAGGGGATGCAGACCAGAGAAAGACTTTCGTCTTGTTTACATCAGGGTCCCCCATTTTCAATCCATCAGGACATATATGACATACATGACATACAGATAGTCAGTACTGCTACATCTATACATTTATGACATACCAGATTTGCAAATACAGTACTGTTTGTGATACAGAAGGAGTCAAGAAAAGGGAGTATATACATCTGACGTAGAAACTGTACATTGGAGGAGGTTGGGTGGGGGGGTTGGGTGCATTGGGATATTGACAACCATACTGGGTAATTTACATTGGAGGTGGTTGAGGGGGGGGGGAGACACACTGTATAAACAAGCAAGACTGTACATTGAGGGGGGGGGGAGGAGACACTGTACAAACAAACAAAATTGTACATTGGACTATTGACAAAACCATACTAGGTAAATTACTGTACATTGGAAGGGGTTGGGTTAGGATATTTACAGGGGCCAGTTTTGAATTGCAGTCTCCCGTAGGTGTCCCTTGAGAGAGGTTTTGAAAGTGGGTAGTGATCCACATTCCTTTACAGCTTTGGGTAGGGTGTTCCACATTGATGTGGCATAATTGCGAAACGTGTTTAGCAGAGGTTACATCATGTCTTTATCTGCTCCACAGACACTGAGCAGGCTCTGCTTTTACGAGGCTGTTTTTTTCTTACACCAACATCTGTTTTACTTTAGGCTATTATGATATTGTTATAATCAGGGGTGTAAAGTACTTGAGTAATTGTACTTTGTTACAATACTTGGGGATTTGTAATTTACTCAAGTATTATTAGGTTTGTATAATTGTACTTTTACTCAAATACATTTCAGAGAAAAAAAAACATACTTTTTACTCCTTACATTTAAAATGCAGACCTACAAAGTACAAAGTACAAATCTTGCAGGTCCAACCATTTTTATTGGTATATTTGTTTCTCTGGCCGAACGTTATTAATCATGTGGCCGCGCTTTATTTAAAAACAGCCAATCAAATCCCCATCAATGGGAAATCAACCCGCCCATACCCATGCTGATTGGTCCTTGTGCAAGACTAGAAAGTGGGGATCTTTGTTTAAAAAAAAGTTTTAACTTTTACTTTTTAGTACTTAAGTACATTTAAAAGTAGAAACTTTTTTACTTTTACTCAAGTGTGTTTTTAGCCAGAAACTCTGACTTTTACTTTAGTACGATTTTGAGACGGTACCCATACTTTCACTTAAGTATAATTTCTGGGTACTTTTTACACCCCTGGATAGCTATATTGTAACTTATTATACTGTACATTTCTCCAGAGCGCTCTTGGTAGAGCCTGAGGTCTGGCCAGCAGCAGCAGCCCCTTCCCTGTACCCAGAGAGCAATACAAACATCACTATACACTACTTGAAATACTGTCAATAAACCATAATAACATTCATCAAATGAGAGTCTAGATTGTCTTCGTTTTTTTTTGCCTTTCTATCTTTTCTCCCACCCAATTTATTCATTATGCTGTGCTGCCTTACCGTTGGTCTGGGGAGGGTGTAGACCACCCTACTGTTGGTCTGGGGAGGGTGTAGACTACCCTACTGTTGGTCTGGGGAGGGTGTAGACTACCCTACTGTTGGTCTGGGGAGGGTGTAGACCACCCTACTGTTGGTCTGGGGAGGGTGTAGACCACCCTACTGTTGGTCTGGGGAGGGTGTAGACTACCCTACTGTTGGTCTGGGGAGGGTGTAGACCACCCTACTGTTGGTCTGGGGAGGGTGTAGACCACCCTACTGTTGGTCTGGGGAGGGTGTAGACTACCCTACTGTTGGTCTGGGGAGGGTGTAGACTACCCTACTGTTGGTCTGGGGAGGGTGTAGACTACCCTACTGTTGGTCTGGGGAGGGTGTAGACTGTTATGGTTTGTAACCGACCCCAATCGCACAACACAAGACAGGTATGAGAGTAAGCCAAAACAGGGCAAATATTTATTATAGAACAAAAAGCGGCACAGTCCCTTTAAGGGAAAACACAAAAACACTAGAGTCAAGGAATTATGGAAAATGCGGCACTGTGCCTTTAAGAGGCGAACAGGCTAAGGGACTAAGGCTAAGGGCCAGGGCTAAGGACCAGGGCTAAGTGTCAGGGCCAGGACCAGGGGCACTGGAGAGGGCGACAGGGACAGAGGCCCGGAGAGGCGGGCTGGAGACAGGGACAGAGAACAGGGTTAAGGCCTTGGACAGGGCGAGGGCCAGAGCTGCTTACAGGGATGAGGACAGGGTTCCGACAGCGGAGGCCTGGCACGGGGACAGGGGCCCGACGGCGGAGGCCTGGCACGGGAACAGGGGCCCGACGGCGGGGCCTGGCACGGAGATCCTCCTCCTCCTCTTCGGATGCTACAGACGGGCAGCGCAGAACAAAGGGGGTCCCAGGGGACCGGGATGGGAACACGCCGTCCTCCCGTGGAATACTAGGGAGCGACGACGAGCCTGGGTCCAAGGGGAACGGGATGGGCACACGCCGTCCTCCCGTGGAATACTAGGGAGCGACGACGAGCCTCACCCCCAGGAACGAGGATCACGAAGAGACGCCTTCCTCCCGTGGAATCGGGAGCGATGACGAGCCGGCTTGACGTCTGGAGTGGGAACACTGGAAAACCTCCCGTAGAGATTTAGAGAGCGAAGACGGTGTCCCACTCCAGGCAAACGGCGACAGGTGGTGATGGCTGGCACGTCGTCTCACGCCGGAGACGCGGCAGGTGATGGTAACGTACAGGATGGTAATGTACAGAACTCCATGAACACAGAGTGTACACAGATACAGATACAGAACGAACACAGAGTCCAGAACACAGAACGACCCGACAAGGACTGGAGGGGAGTCTGCAACCTATGTACTCTCCCGAGGTGATTGCAAACTCCCAACAGGTGCGTGAAGGTAGAGGATCAAGGATGTCCAAGGGTGGGGGCTGGTGAAGAGTAGAGGAGAGTAAATCATCGCAAGGGTGGGGGCTGGTGAAGAGTAGAGGAGAGTAGACAGGGAAAACACAGGAAAAAGGTCCAGGGACAGGCGAATCCTCACTGTAGACTACCCTACTGTTGGTCTGGGGAGGGTGTAGAGCAGGGGTCAGCAACCTTTTTGACATGGAGTGCCTGTTTGAAATATAGTTGTAACTAGTGTGCCTCAACAATATTCCATGCATCGTCCATGCAATTTTTTTTCTCATAATCAGGTATTTTTAATGATAATTTTTACATTATTACATCATTATTGTTATTGTTATTATTAACAATATTATTATGATGGTTGTATCAACCCTAAATCTGAGTTGGGGGGGGGGGGGGGGGGGAGATGCAATGCAGACAAACAGCTGCATACAGTGCAACCATTTCACTCACATTTGCCCATTCATTTTTGGACACATCACACACTATCGGTGTGTGTACTGTACGTGTGCGGTCATAGCTCCACCTACAGGCCTAATGGAGAACACCAGGAGAACACCAGGATGTGAATGGAGGGTGAATGTGAGGTATATCGTGTAAATAAGTTTTGATTGATTGCAAGACTACACTGTAAAAAAAAAAATAATAATAATAAGTTACCAGAACTTAAAAATATTGAGTTCAGTTACTGTGCATTAAGGTTTTCAGTTTTCAACCCATAATAAGTTAACAGAAAAATAAGTACACAACCACATTATTTCAACCTAATAAAACTATGTTTATTGTCATTGTTTTAAGAACACAAGTTGACTTGGTAATAATCAAATTGAGTAAAAATAATTGCTTTTAACATGTGCAATGTTCAATGAAATAGAAAAATAAATAATAAAATGTGTTGATTAATCCCACTGGTCACAATGGTGACCGTAATAATGTTTTTGTTATAAGGCTCTGCAAATGTTACTGAATGTTGTAGCAATGTATTTCCAGCTAAATTGAAATAATAAACAAATAAAGGGTCTCAATTAAATATGTGGTAGTAAAAATAACCTGTGGGAGTATTTCAACAAGATAAATGCGACAACAGTGCAAAATATTTCACTATAATATTTCAAAGCAAAAAAAAAAAAGAAAAAAAAATTATAATATTTCTTTTATTTTTTTTATTTTTTTTTATGCTGCCCCCTGTGCCTATGAAAATGCCCCTGCGTGCCTATGCAGGCACGCATGCCTAGGGTTGCCTACCCCTGGTGTAGAGACTACCCTACTGTTGGTCTGGGGAGGGTGTAGACCACCCTACTGTCTGTCTGGGGAGGGTCCAGACTACCCTACTGTTGGTCTGGGGAGGGTGTAGACTACCCTACTGTTGGTCTGGGGAGGGTGTAGACTACCCTACTGTTGGTCTGGGGAGGGTGTAGACTACCCTACTGTCAGTCTGCGGAGGGTGTAGACTACCCTACTGTCGGTCTGGGGAGGGTGTAGACTACCCTACTGTCGGTCTGGGGAGGGTGTAGACTACCCTACTGTCAGTCTGCGGAGGGTGTAGACTACTCTACTGTCGGTCTGGGGAGGGTGTAGACTACCCTACTGTCGGTCTGCGGAGGGTGTAGACTACCCTACTGTTGGTCTGGGGAGGGTGTAGACTACCCTACTGTCGGTCTGAGGAGGGTGTAGACTACCCTACTGTTGGTCTGGGGAGGGTGTAGACCACCCTACTGTCGGTCTGGGGAGGGTGTAGACTACCCTACTGTCAGTCTGCGGAGGGTGTAGACTACCCTACTGTCGGTCTGGGGAGGGTGTAGACCACCCTACTGTCGGTCTGGGGAGGGTGTAGACTACCCTACTGTTGGTCTGGGGAGGGTGTAGACTACCCTACTGTCGGTCTGGGGAGGGTACTTTTGGTCTGGGGAGGGTGTAGACTACCCTACTGTCGGTCTGGGGAGGGTGTAGACCACCCTACTGTCGTCTGCGGAGGGTGTAGACTACCCTACTGTTGGTCTGGGGAGGGTGTAGAAAACTGTTAGTCGGGGGGGGGGGGGGGGAGCATGTAGACTACCACATGTCTCCTCTGCTGGTATGGGGAGCATGTAGACTACCACATGTCTCCTCTGATGGTATGGGGAGCGTGTAGACTACCACATGTCTCCTCTGCTGGTATGGGGACCGTGTAGACTACCACATGTCTCCTCTGCTGGTATGGGGAGCGTGTAGACTACCACATGTCTCCTCTGCTGGTATGGGGAGCGTGTAGACTACCACATGTCTCCTCTGCTGGTATGGGGAGCGTTTAGACTACCACATGTCTCCTCTGCTGGTATGGGGAGCGTGTAGACTACCACATGTCTCCTCTGCTGGTATGGGGAGCATGTAGACTACCAAATGTCTCCTCTGATACATGTGGAGTCACCAGCCGATTCTTTTGACAGTGAGTTTCACTGGGAGAACATAACGTGCATGGAGGTTTACACTAACTCCCCCAGATCCCAGAACAGGCCAGTAGGAGTCGCTATTTGAACGACCAGGACTTATACCCCACTGGCTTCCTCCCGCGAACACTACCAATTGTGTTCATACGGATGATGACAAATGATGACCAAGCTGGAGGCACAGTTGCCAGTGGTGATGTTCATCAAAGTGTTGAGTGCTACAGTGTAGGTTAGTATATTAGGTGCATGACAGTAAGGTTAGTTAGGGGTAGATTTATTTTATTATTATTTCACACATCACTAAATTATATGGTATGACATGGTTATTTCACAAGCATAATGTACTCAACATAAAGCATTAACAAAGTAGGATCTGGGGTAAAATGTTACATACCTGTAGTAGTTGTAGGTGGTGTTGTAGTAGTTGTAGGTGGTGTTGTAGTAGTTGTAGGTGGTGTTGTAGTAGTTGTAGGTGATGCTGTAGTAGTTGTAGGTGGTGTTGTAGTAGTTGTATGTGGTGTTGTAGTAGTTGTAGGTGGTGTTGTAGTAGTTGTAGGTGGTGTTGTAGTAGGTGGTGTTGTAGTAGTTGTAGGTGGTGTTGTAGTAGTTGTAGGTGGTGCTGTAGTTGTTGTTGTAGGTGGTGTTGTAGTAGTTGTAGGTGGTGTTGTAGTTGTTGTAGGTGGTGCTGTAGTAGTTGTATGTGGTGATGTAGTAGTTGTAGGTGGTGCTGAAGTAGTTGTTTGTGGTGCTGTAGTTGCTGTTGTAGGTGGTGTTGTAGTAGTTGTAGGTGGTGCTGTGGTTGTTGTTGTAGGTGGTGTTGTAGTAGTTGTAGGTGGTGTTGTAGTAGTTGTATGTGGTGATGTAGTAGTTGTAGGTGGTGTTGTAGTAGTTGTAGGTGGTGCTGTAGTTGCTGTTGTAGGTGGTGTTGTAGTAGTTGTAGGTGGTGCTGTAGTAGTTGTTGTAGGTGGTGTTGTAGTAGTTGTAGGTGGTGCTGTAGTTGTTGTAGGTGGTGTTGTAGTAGTTGTAGGTGGTGTTGTAGTAGTTGTAGGTGGTGCTGTAGTTGTAGGTGGTGTTGTAGTAGTTGTAGGTGGTGCTGTAGTAGTTGTAGGTGGTGCTGTAGTAGTTGTAGGTGGCGTTGTAGTAGTTGTAGGTGGTGCTGTAGTTGTTGTTGTAGGTTGTGTTGTAGTAGTTGTAGGTGGTGCTGTAGTAGTTGTTGTAGGTGGTGTTGTAGTAGTTTTAGGTGGTGTTGTAGTAGTTGTAGGTGGTGTTGTAGTAGTTGTGGGTGGTGCTGTAGTAGTTGTAGGTGGTGTTGTAGTAGTTGTAGGTGGTGTTGTAGTAGTTGTAGTTGGTGTTGTAGTAGTTGTAGGTGGTGTTGTAGTAGTTGTAGGTGGTGTTGTAGTAGTTGTTGGTGGTGCTGTAGTAGTTGTAGGTGGTGTTGTAGTAGTTGTAGTTAATGTTGTAGTAGTTGTAGGTGGTGCTGTAGTAGTTGTAGGTGGTGTTGTAGTAGTTGTTGGTGGTGCTGTAGTAGTTGTAGGTGGTGTTGTAGTAGTTGTTAGTGGTGCTGTAGTAGTTGTAGGTGGTGTTGTAGTAGTTGTAGGTGGTGTTGTAGTAGTTGTAGGTGGTGCTGTAGTAGTAGTAGGTGGTGTTGTAGTAGTTGTAGGTGGTGTTGTAGTAGTTGTAGGTGGTGCTGTAGTAGTTGTAGGTGGTGCTGTAGTAGTTGTAGGTGGTGCTGTAGTAGTTGTAGGTGATGTAGTTGTAGTTGTAGGTGGTGCAGTAGTAGTTGCAGGTGGTGTTGTAGTACTTGTAGGTGGTGCTGTAGTAGTTGTAGGTGGTGTTGTGGTAGTCGTAGGTGGTGTTGTAGTAGTTGTAGGTGGTGTAGTAGTAGTTGTAGCTGGTGTTGTAGTAGTTGTAGGTGGTGTTGTAGTAGTTGTAGGTGGTGTTGTAGTAGTTGTAGGTGGTGTTGTAGTTGTAGGTGGTGTTGTAGTAGTTGTAGGTGGTGTTGTAGTAGTCGTAGGTGGTGTATTAGTAGTTGTAGGTGGTGTTCTAGTTGTTGTAGGTGGTGTAGTAGTTGTATGTGGTGTTGTGGTAGTCGTAGGTGGTGTTGTAGTAGTTGTAGGTGGTGTAGTAGTAGTTGTAGGTGGTGTTGTAGTAGTTGTAGGTGGTGTTGTAGTAGTTATAGGTGGTGTTGTAGTAGTTGTAGTTGGTGTTGTAGTAGTTGTAGGTGGTGTTGTAGTAGTTGTAGGTGGTGCTGTAGTAGTTGTAGGTGGTGTTGTAGTAGTTGTAGGTGGTGTTGTAGTAGTTGTAGGTGGTGTTGTAGTAGTTTTAGGTGGTGTTGTAGTAGTTGTAGGTGGTGTTGTAGTAGTTTTAGGTGGTGTTGTAGTAGTTGTAGATGGTGTTGTAGTAGTTGTAGGCGGTGTTGTAGTAGCTGTAGGTGGTGTTGTAGTAGTTGTAGGTGGTGCTGTAGTTGTTGTAGGTGGTGTTGTAGTAGTTGTAGATGGTGTTGTAGTAGTTGTAGGCGGTGTTGTAGTAGTTGTAGGTGGTGTTGTAGTAGTTGTAGGTGGTGTTGTAGTTGTTGTAGGTGGTGTTGTAGTAGTTGTAGGTGGTGTTGTTGTTGTTGTAGGTGGTGCTGTAGTAATTGTAGGTGGTGCTGTAGTTGTTGTAGGTGGTAATGTAGTTGTATGTGGTATTGTTGTAGTTGTAGGTGGTGTTGTAGTTGTTGTAGGTGGTGCTGTAGTAGTTGTAGGTGGTGCTGTAGTAGTTGTAGGTGGTGTTGTAGTAGTTGTAGGTGGTGTTGTAGTTGGTGTACGTGGTGATGTAATAGTTGTAGGTGGTGATGTAGTTGTTGTAGGTGGTGTTGTAGTAGTTGTAGGTGGTGTTGTAGTAGTTGTATGTGCTGCTGTAGTTGTTGTTGTAGGTGGTGTTGTAGTAGTTGTAGGTGGTGTTGTAGTAGTTGTAGGTGGTGCTGTAGTAGTTGTAGGTGGTGCCGTAGTAGTTGTAGGTGGTGCTGTAATAGTAGTAGGTGGTGTTGTAGTAGTTGTAGGTGGTGTTGTAGTAGTTGTAGGTGGTATTGTAGTAGTTGTAGGTGGTGTTGTAGTAGTTACAGGTGGTGTTGTAGTAGTTGTAGGTGGTGCTGTAGTAGTTGTAGGTGGTGTTGTGGTAGTCGTAGGTGGTGTTGTAGTAGTTGTAGGTGGTGTAGTAGTAGTTGTAGGTGGTGTTGTAGTAGTTGTATGTGGTGTTGTAGTAGTTGTAGGTGGTGTTGTAGTAGTTGTAGGTGGTGTTGTAGTAGTTGTAGGTGGTGCTGTAGTAGTTGTAGGTGGTGTTGTAGTTGTAGGTGGTGTTGTAGTAGTTGTAGGTGGTGTTGTAGTAGTCGTAGGTGGTGTATTAGTAGTTGTAGGTGGTGTTGTAGTTGTTGTAGGTGGTGTAGTAGTTGTAGGTGGTGTTGTGGTAGTCGTAGGTGGTGTTGTAGTAGTTGTAGGTGGTGTAGTAGTAGTTGTAGGTGGTGTTGTAGTTGTTGTAGGTGGTGTTGTAGTAGTTGTAGGTGATGTTGTAGTAGTTATAGGTGGTGTTGTAGTAGTTGTAGGTGGTGTTGTAGTAGTTGTAGGTGGTGTTGTAGTAGTTGTAGGTGGTGCTGTAGTAGTTGTAGGTGGTGTTGTAGTAGTTGTAGGTGGTGCTGTAGTAGTAGTAGGTGGTGTTGTAGTAGTTGTAGGTGGTGTTGTAGTAGTTGTAGGTGGTGCTGTAGTAGTTGTAGGTGGTGCTGTAGTAGTTGTAGGTGGTGCTGTAGTAGTTGTAGGTGATGTAGTTGTAGTTGTAGGTGGTGCTGTAGTAGTTGCAGGTGGTGTTGTAGTAGTTGTAGGTGGTGCTGTAGTAGTTGTAGGTGGTGTTGTGGTAGTTGTAGGTGGTGTAGTAGTAGTTGTAGGTGGTGTTGTAGTAGTTGTATGTGGTGTTGTAGTAGTTGTAGGTGGTGTTGTAGTAGTTGTAGGTGGTGTTGTAGTAGTTGTAGGTGGTGTTGTAGTTGTAGGTGGTGTTGTAGTAGTTGTAGGTGGTGTTGTAGTAGTTGTAGGTGGTGTTGTAGTAGTTGTAGGTGGTGTTGTAGTTGTAGGTGGTGTTGTAGTAGTTGTAGGTGGTGTTGTAGTAGTTGTAGGTGGTGTTGTAGTTGTAGGTGGTGTTGTAGTAGTTGTAGGTGGTGTTGTAGTAGTTGTAGGTGGTGTTGTAGTTGTAGGTGGTGTTGTAGTCGTAGGTGGTGTTGTAGTAGTTGTAGGTGGTGCTGTAGTAGTTGTAGGTGGTAGTGTAGTAGTTGTAGGTGGTGTTGTAGTAGTTGTAGTTGGTGTTGTAGTAGTTGTATGTGGTGTTGTAGTAGTTGTAGTTGGTGCTGTAGTAGTTGTAGGTGGTGTTGTAGTAGTTGTAAGTGGTGTTGTCGTAGTTGTAGGTGGTGCTGTAGTAGTTGTAGGTGGTGTTGTAGTAGTTGTAGATGGTGCTGTAGTAGTTGTAGGTGGTGTTGTAGTAGTTGTAGGTGGTGCTGTAGTAGTTGTAGGTGGTGATGTAGTAGTTGTAGGTGGTGTTGTAGTAGTTGTAGGTGGTGTTGTAGTAGTTGAAGGTGGTGTTGTAGTTGTTGTAGGTGGTGTTGTAGTAGTTGTAGGTGGTGTAGTAGTAGTTGTAGGTGGTGCTGTAGTTGTTGTAGGTGGTGTAGTAGTAGTTGTAGGTGGTGCTGTAGTTGGTGTAGTTGGTGCTGTAGTAGTTGTAGGTGGTGCTGTAGTAGTTGTAGGTGGTGTTGTAGTAGTTGTGGGTGGTGCTGTAGTAGTTGTAGTTGGTTCTGTAGTAGTTGTAGGTGGTGCTGTAGTAGTTGTAGGTGGTGTTGTAGTAGTTGTGGGTGGTGCTGTAGTAGTTGTAGGTGGTGTTGTAGTAGTTGTAGGTGGTGTTGTAGTAGTTGTAGTTGGTGTTGTTGTAGTTGTAGGTGGTGTTGTAGTAGTTGTAGGTGGTGCTGTAGTAGTTGTTGGTGGTGCTGTAGTAGTTGTAGGTGGTGTTGTAGTAGTTGTAGTTGGTGTTGTAGTAGTTGTAGGTGGTGCTGTAGTAGTTGTAGGTGGTGTTGTAGTAGTTGTTGGTGGTGCTGTAGTAGTTGTAGGTGGTGTTGTAGTAGTTGTAGGTGGTGTTGTAGTAGTTGTAGGTGGTGCTGTAGTAGTAGTAGGTGGTGTTGTAGTAGTTGTAGGTGGTGTTGTAGTAGTTGTAGGTGGTGCTGTAGTAGTTGTAGGTGGTGCTGTAGTAGTTGTAGGTGGTGCTGTAGTAGTTGTAGGTGATGTAGTTGTAGTTGTAGGTGGTGCAGTAGTAGTTGCAGGTGGTGTTGTAGTACTTGTAGGTGGTGCTGTAGTAGTTGTAGGTGGTGCTGTAGTAGTTGTAGGTGGTGCTGTAGTAGTTGTAGGTGATGTAGTTGTAGTTGTAGGTGGTGCAGTAGTAGTTGCAGGTGGTGTTGTAGTACTTGTAGGTGGTGCTGTAGTAGTTGTAGGTGGTGTTGTGGTAGTCGTAGGTGGTGTTGTAGTAGTTGTAGGTGGTGTTGTAGTAGTTGTAGGTGGTGCTGTAGTAGTTTTAGGTGGTTTTGTAGTAGTTGTAGGTGGTGTTGTGGTAGTCGTAGGTGGTGTTGTAGTAGTTGTAGGTGGTGTTGTAGTAGTTGTAGGTGGTGTTGTAGTAGTTGTAGGTGTTGCTGCAGTAGTTGTAGGTGGTGTTGTAGTTGTAGGTGGTGTTGTAGTAGTTGTAGGTGGTGTTGTAGTAGTTGTAGGTGGTGTTGTAGTAGTTGTAGGTGGTGTTGTAGTAGTTGTAGGTGGTGTTGTGGTAGTTGTAGTTGGTGTTGTAGTAGTTGTAGGTGGTGTTGTAGTAGTTGTAGGTGGTGGTGTAGTCATAGTAGGTGGTGTTGTAGTAGTTTTAGGTGGTGTTGTAGTAGTTGTAGGTGGTGCTGTAGTAGTTATAGGTGGTGTTGTAGTAGTTGTAGGTGGTGTTGTAGTCATTGTAGGTGGTGTTGTTGTAGTTGTAGGTGGTGCTGTAGTAATTGTAGGTTGTGTTGTAGCAGTTGTAGGTGGTGCTGTAGTAGTTATAGGTGGTGTTGTAGTAGTTGTAGGTGGTGTTGTATTAATTGTAGGTTGTGTTGTAGCAGTTGTAGGTGGTGCTGTAGTAGTTGTAGGTGGTGCTGTAGTAGTTGTAGGTGGTGTTGTAGTAGTTGTAGGTGGTGATGTAGTAGTTGTAGGTGGTGCTGTAATAGTTGTATGTGGTGCTGTAGTAGTTGTAGGTGGTGCTGTAGTAGTTGTAGGTGGTGTTATAGTAGTTGTAGGTGGTGTTGTAGTAGTTGTAGGTGGTGCTGTAGTTGTTGTTGTTGTAGGTGGTGTTGTAGTTGTTGTTGTAGGTGGTGTTGTAGTAGTTGTAGGTGGTGTTGTAGTAGTTGTATGTGCTGCTGTAGTTGTTGTTGTAGGTGGTGTTGTAGTAGTTGTAGGTGGTGTTGTAGTAGTTGTAGGTGGTGCTGTAGTAGTTGTAGGTGGTGCTGTAGTAGTTGTAGGTGGTTCTGTAGTAGTTGTAGGTGGTGCTGTAGTAGTTGTAGGTGGTGTTGTAGTAGTTGTAGGTGGTGCTGTATTTGGTGTTGTAGGTGGTGTTGTAGTAGTTGTAGGTGGTGTTGTAGTAGTTGCAGGTGGTGTTGTAGTAGTTGTAGGTGGTGCTGTAGTAGTTGTAGGTGGTGTTGTGGTAGTCGTAGGTGGTGTTGTAGTAGTTGTAGGTGGTGCTGTAGTTGGTGTTGTAGGTGGTGTTGTAGTAGTTGTAGGTGGTGTTGTAGTAGTTGTAGGTGGTGTTGTAGTAGTTGTAGGTGGTGCTGTAGTAGTTGTAGGTGGTGTTGTAGTAGTTGTAGGTGGTGCTGTAGTAGTTTTAGGTGGTATTGTAGTAGTTGTAGGTGGTGTTGTGGTAGTCGTAGGTGGTGTTGTAGTAGCTGTAGGTGGTGCTGTAGTTGGTGTTGTAGGTGGTGTTGTAGTAGTTGTAGGTGGTGTTGTAGTAGTTGTAGGTGGTGTTGTAGTAGTTGTATGTGGTGTTGTAGTAGTTGTAGGTGGTGTTGTAGTAGTTGTAGGTGGTTTTGTAGTAGTTGTAGGTGGTGTTGTAGTAGTTGTAGGTGGTGTTGTAGTAGTTGTAGGTGGTGTTGTAGTAGTTGTAGGTGGTGTTGTAGTAGTTGTAGGTGGTACTGTAGTAGTTGTAGGTGGTGTTGTAGTTGTAGGTGGTGTTCTAGTAGTTGTAGGTGGTGTTGTAGTAGTCATAGGTGGTGTATTAGTAGTTGTAGGTGGTGTTGTTTTTGTTGTTGTAGGTGGTGTAGTAGTAGTTGTAGGTGGTGTTGTAGTTGTTGTAGGTGGTGTTGTAGTAGTTGTAGGTGATGTTGTAGTAGTTATAGGTAGTGTTGTAGTAGTTGTAGGTGGTGTTGTAGTAGTTGTAGGTGTTGCTGCAGTAGTTGTAGGTGGTGTTGTAGTTGTAGGTGGTGTTGTAGTAGTTGTAGGTGGTGTTGTAGTAGTTGTAGGTGGTGTTGTAGTAGTTGTAGGTGGTGTTGTAGTAGTTGTAGGTGGTGTTGTGGTAGTTGTAGTTGGTGTTGTAGTGGTTGTAGGTGGTGTTGTAGTAGTTGTAGGTGGTGGTGTAGTCATTGTAGGTGGTGTTGTAGTAGTTTTAGGTGGTGTTGTAGTAGTTGTAGGTGGTGCTGTAGTAGTTATAGGTGGTGTTGTAGTAGTTGTAGGTGGTGTTGTAGTCATTGTAGGTGGTGTTGTAGTAGTTGTAGGTGGTGCTGTAGTAGTTGTAGGTGGTGTTGTAGTAGTTGTAGGTGGTGTTGTAGTAATTGTAGGTTGTGTTGTAGTAGTTGTAGGTGGTGCTGTAGTAGTTGTAGGTGGTGCTGTAGTAGTTGTAGGTGGTGTTATAGTAGTTGTAGGTGGTGTTGTAGTAGTTGTAGGTGGTGCTGTAGTTGTTGTTGTTGTAGGTGGTGTTGTAGTTGTTGTTGTAGGTGGTGTTGTAGTAGTTGTAGGTGGTGTTGTAGTAGTTGTATGTGCTGCTGTAGTTGTTGTTGTAGTAGTCGTAGGTTGTGTTGTAGTAGTTGTAGGTGGTGTTGTAGTAGTTGTAGGTGGTGTTGTAGTAGTTGTAGGTGGTGTTGTAGTAGTTGTAGGTGGTGTTGTAGTAGTTTTAGGTGGTGTTGTAGTAGTTGTAGGTGGTGCTGTAGTAGTTGTAGGTGGTGCTGTAGTAGTTGTAGGTGGTGTTGTAGTTGTTGTATGTGGTGTTGTAGTAGTTGTAGGTGGTGTTGTAGTAGTTGTAGGTGGTGTTGTTATAGTTGTAGGTGGTGCTGTAGTAGTTGTAGGTGGTGCTGTAGTAGTTGTAGGTGGTGCTGTAGTAGTTGTAGGTGGTGCTGTAGTAGTTGTAGGTGGTGTTGTAGTAGTTGTAGGTGGTGCTGTAGTTGGTGTTGTAGGTGGTGTTGTAGTAGTTGTAGGTGGTGCTGTAGTAGTTGTAGGTGGTGTTGTGGTAGTCGTAGGTGGTGTTGTAGTAGTTGTAGGTGGTGTTGTAGTAGTTGTAGGTGGTGTTGTAGTAGTTGTAGGTGGTGTTGTAGTAGTTGTAGGTGGTGCTGTAGTAGTTTTAGGTGGTGCTGTAGTAGTTGTAGGTGGTGTTGTAGTTGTAGGTGGTGTTGTAGCAGTTGTAGGTGGTGTTGTAGTAGTCATAGGTGGTGTATTAGTAGGTGTAGGTGGTGTTGTAGTTGTTGTTGTAGGTGGTGTAGTAGTTGTAGGTGGTGTTGTGGTAGTCGTAGGTGGTGTTGTAGTAGTTGTAGGTGGTGTAGTAGTAGTTGTAGGTGGTGTTGTAGTTGTTGTTGTAGGTGGTGTTGTAGTAGTTGTAGGTGGTGTTGTAGTAGTTGTAGGTGGTGTTGTAGTAGTTGTAGGTGGTGTTGTAGTAGTTGTAGGTGGTGCTGTAGTAGTTGTAGGTGGTGTTGTAGTTGTAGGTGGTGTTGTAGTAGTTGTAGGTGGTGTTGTAGTAGTTGTAGGTGGTGTTGTAGTTGTTGTAGATGGTGTTGTAGTAGTTGCAGGTGGTGTTGTAGTAGTTGTAGGTGGTGCTGTAGTAGTTGTAGGTGGTGTTGTGGTAGTCGTAGGTGGTGTTGTAGTAGTTGTAGGTGGTGTTGTAGTAGTTGTAGGTGGTGTTGTAGCAGTTGTAGGTGGTGTTGTAGTAGTCATAGGTGGTGTATTAGTAGGTGTAGGTGGTGTTGTAGTTGTTGTTGTAGGTGGTGTAGTAGTTGTAGGTGGTGTTGTGGTAGTCGTAGGTGGTGTTGTAGTAGTTGTAGGTGGTGTAGTAGTAGTTGTAGGTGGTGTTGTAGTTGTTGTTGTAGGTGGTGTTATAGTAGTTGTAGGTGGTGTTGTAGTAGTTGTAGGTGGTGTTGTAGTAGTTGTAGGTGGTGTTGTAGTAGTTGTAGGTCGTGCTGTAGTAGTTGTAGGTGGTGTTGTAGTTGTAGGTGGTGTTGTAGTAGTTGTAGGTGGTGTTGTAGTAGTTGTAGGTGGTGTTGTAGTTGTTGTAGGTGGTGTTGTAGTAGTTGTAGGTGGTGCTGTAGTTGGTGTTGTAGGTGGTGTTGTAGTAGTTGTAGGTGGTGTTGTAGTAGTTGTAGGTGGTGTTGTAGTAGTTGTAGGTGGTGCTGTAGTAGTTGTAGGTGGTGTTGTAGTAGTTGTAGGTGGTGCTGTAGTAGTTTTAGGTGGTGTTGTAGTAGTTGTAGGTGGTATTGTGGTAGTCGTAGGTGGTGTTGTAGTAGTTGTAGGTGGTGCTGTAGTTGGTGTTGTAGGTGGTGTTGTAGTAGTTGTAGGTGGTGTTGTAGTAGTTGTAGGTGGTGTTGTGGTAGTTGTATGTGGTGTTGTAGTAGTTGTAGGTGGTGTTGTAGTAGTTGTAGGTGGTTTTGTAGTAGTTGTAGGTGGTGTTGTAGTAGTTGTAGGTGGTGTTGTAGTAGTTGTAGGTGGTGTTGTAGTAGTTGTAGGTGGTACTGTAGTAGTTGTAGGTGGTGTTGTAGTTGTATGTGGTGTTCTAGTAGTTGTAGGTGGTGTTGTAGTAGTCATAGGTGGTGTATTAGTAGTTGTAGGTGGTGTTGTAGTTGTTGTTGTAGGTGGTGTAGTAGTTGTAGGTGGTGTTGTGGTAGTCATAGGTGGTGTTGTAGTAGTTGTAGGTGGTGTAGTAGTAGTTGTAGGTGGTGTTGTAGTTGTTGTAGGTGGTGTTGTAGTAGTTGTAGGTGGTGTTGTAGTAGTTGTAGGTAGTGTTGTAGTAGTTGTAGGTGGTGTTGTAGTAGTTGTAGGTGGTGTTGTAGTAGTTGTAGGTGTTGCTGCAGTAGTTGTAGGTGGTGTTGAAGTTGTAGGTGGTGTTGTAGTAGTTGTAGGTGGTGTTGTAGTAGTTGTAGGTGGTGTTGTAGTAGTTGTAGGTGGTGTTGTAGTAGTTGTAGGTGGTGTTGTGGTAGTTGTAGGTGGTGTTGTAGTAGTTGTAGGTGGTGTTGTAGTAGTTGTAGGTGGTGGTGTAGTCATTGTAGGTGGTGTTGTAGTAGTTTTAGGTGGTGTTGTAGTAGTTGTAGGTGGTGCTGTAGTAGTTATAGGTGGTGTTGTAGTAGTTGTAGGTGGTGTTGTAGTAGTTGTAGGTTGTGTTGTAGTAGTTGTAGGTGGTGCTGTAGTAGTTGTAGGTGGTGCTGTAGTAGTTGTAGGTGGTGTTGTAGTAGTTGTAGGTGGTGATGTAGTAGTTGTAGGTGGTGCTGTAATAGTTGTATGTGGTGCTGTAGTAGTTGTAGGTGGTGCTGTAGTAGTTGTAGGTGGTGTTATAGTAGTTGTAGGTGGTGTTGTAGTAGTTGTAGGTGGTGCTGTAGTTGTTGTTATTGTAGGTGGTGTTGTAGTTGTTGTTGTAGGTGGTGTTGTAGTAGTTGTAGGTGGTGTTGTAGTAGTTGTATGTACTGCTGTAGTTGTTGTTGTAGGTGGTGTTGTAGTAGTTGTAGGTGGTGTTGTAGTAGTTGTAGGTGTTGCTGCAGTAGTTGTAGGTGGTGTTGTAGTTGTAGGTGGTGTTGTAGTAGTTGTAGGTGGTGTTGTAGTAGTTGTAGGTGGTGTTGTAGTAGTTGTAGGTGGTGTTGTAGTAGTTGTAGGTGGTGTTGTGGTAGTTGTAGTTGGTGTTGTAGTAGTTGTAGGTGGTGTTGTAGTAGTTGTAGGTGGTGGTGTAGTCATAGTAGGTGGTGTTGTAGTAGTTTTAGGTGGTGTTGTAGTAGTTGTAGGTGGTGCTGTAGTAGTTATAGGTGGTGTTGTAGTAGTTGTAGGTGGTGTTGTAGTCATTGTAGGTGGTGTTGTAGTAGTTGTAGGTGGTGCTGTAGTAGTTGTAGGTGGTGTTGTAGTAGTTGTAGGTGGTGTTGTAGTAATTGTAGGTTGTGTTGTAGCAGTTGTAGGTGGTGCTGTAGTAGTTGTAGGTGGTGCTGTAGTAGTTGTAGGTGGTGTTGTAGTAGTTGTAGGTGGTGATGTAGTAGTTGTAGGTGGTGCTGTAATAGTTGTATGTGGTGCTGTAGTAGTTGTAGGTGGTGCTGTAGTAGTTGTAGGTGGTGTTATAGTAGTTGTAGGTGGTGTTGTAGTAGTTGTAGGTGGTGCTGTAGTTGTTGTTGTTGTAGGTGGTGTTGTAGTTGTTGTTGTAGGTGGTGTTGTAGTAGTTGTAGGTGGTGTTGTAGTAGTTGTATGTGCTGCTGTAGTTGTTGTTGTAGGTGGTGTTGTAGTAGTTGTAGGTGGTGTTGTAGTAGTTGTAGGTGGTGCTGTAGTAGTTGTAGGTGGTGCTGTAGTAGTTGTAGGTGGTGCTGTAGTAGTTGTAGGTGGTGCTGTAGTAGTTGTAGGTGGTGTTGTAGTAGTTGTAGGTGGTGCTGTAGTTGGTGTTGTAGGTGGTGTTGTAGTAGTTGTAGGTGGTGTTGTAGTAGTTGCAGGTGGTGTTGTAGTAGTTGTAGGTGGTGCTGTAGTAGTTGTAGGTGGTGTTGTGGTAGTCGTAGGTGGTGTTGTAGTAGTTGTAGGTGGTGCTGTAGTTGGTGTTGTAGGTGGTGTTGTAGTAGTTGTAGGTGGTGTTGTAGTAGTTGTAGGTGGTGTTGTAGTAGTTGTAGGTGGTGCTGTAGTAGTTGTAGGTGGTGTTGTAGTAGTTGTAGGTGGTGCTGTAGTAGTTTTAGGTGGTGTTGTAGTAGTTGTAGGTGGTGTTGTGGTAGTCGTAGGTGGTGTTGTAGTAGCTGTAGGTGGTGCTGTAGTTGGTGTTGTAGGTGGTGTTGTAGTAGTTGTAGGTGGTGTTGTAGTAGTTGTAGGTGGTGTTGTAGTAGTTGTATGTGGTGTTGTAGTAGTTGTAGGTGGTGTTGTAGTAGTTGTAGGTGGTTTTGTAGTAGTTGTAGGTGGTGTTGTAGTAGTTGTAGGTGGTGTTGTAGTAGTTGTAGGTGGTGTTGTAGTAGTTGTAGGTGGTGTTGTAGTAGTTGTAGGTGGTACTGTAGTAGTTGTAGGTGGTGTTGTAGTTGTAGGTGGTGTTCTAGTAGTTGTAGGTGGTGTTGTAGTAGTCATAGGTGGTGTATTAGTAGTTGTAGGTGGTGTTGTTTTTGTTGTTGTAGGTGGTGTAGTAGTAGTTGTAGGTGGTGTTGTAGTTGTTGTAGGTGGTGTTGTAGTAGTTGTAGGTGATGTTGTAGTAGTTATAGGTAGTGTTGTAGTAGTTGTAGGTGGTGTTGTAGTAGTTGTAGGTGTTGCTGCAGTAGTTGTAGGTGGTGTTGTAGTTGTAGGTGGTGTTGTAGTAGTTGTAGGTGGTGTTGTAGTAGTTGTAGGTGGTGTTGTAGTAGTTGTAGGTGGTGTTGTAGTAGTTGTAGGTGGTGTTGTGGTAGTTGTAGTTGGTGTTGTAGTGGTTGTAGGTGGTGTTGTAGTAGTTGTAGGTGGTGGTGTAGTCATTGTAGGTGGTGTTGTAGTAGTTTTAGGTGGTGTTGTAGTAGTTGTAGGTGGTGCTGTAGTAGTTATAGGTGGTGTTGTAGTAGTTGTAGGTGGTGTTGTAGTCATTGTAGGTGGTGTTGTAGTAGTTGTAGGTGGTGCTGTAGTAGTTGTAGGTGGTGTTGTAGTAGTTGTAGGTGGTGTTGTAGTAATTGTAGGTTGTGTTGTAGTAGTTGTAGGTGGTGCTGTAGTAGTTGTAGGTGGTGCTGTAGTAGTTGTAGGTGGTGTTATAGTAGTTGTAGGTGGTGTTGTAGTAGTTGTAGGTGGTGCTGTAGTTGTTGTTGTTGTAGGTGGTGTTGTAGTTGTTGTTGTAGGTGGTGTTGTAGTAGTTGTAGGTGGTGTTGTAGTAGTTGTATGTGCTGCTGTAGTTGTTGTTGTAGTAGTCGTAGGTTGTGTTGTAGTAGTTGTAGGTGGTGTTGTAGTAGTTGTAGGTGGTGTTGTAGTAGTTGTAGGTGGTGTTGTAGTAGTTGTAGGTGGTGTTGTAGTAGTTTTAGGTGGTGTTGTAGTAGTTGTAGGTGGTGCTGTAGTAGTTGTAGGTGGTGCTGTAGTAGTTGTAGGTGGTGTTGTAGTTGTTGTATGTGGTGTTGTAGTAGTTGTAGGTGGTGTTGTAGTAGTTGTAGGTGGTGTTGTTATAGTTGTAGGTGGTGCTGTAGTAGTTGTAGGTGGTGCTGTAGTAGTTGTAGGTGGTGCTGTAGTAGTTGTAGGTGGTGCTGTAGTAGTTGTAGGTGGTGTTGTAGTAGTTGTAGGTGGTGCTGTAGTTGGTGTTGTAGGTGGTGTTGTAGTAGTTGTAGGTGGTGCTGTAGTAGTTGTAGGTGGTGTTGTGGTAGTCGTAGGTGGTGTTGTAGTAGTTGTAGGTGGTGTTGTAGTAGTTGGAGGTGGTGTTGTAGTAGTTGTAGGTGGTGTTGTAGTAGTTGTAGGTGGTGCTGTAGTAGTTTTAGGTGGTGCTGTAGTAGTTGTAGGTGGTGTTGTAGTTGTAGGTGGTGTTGTAGCAGTTGTAGGTGGTGTTGTAGTAGTCATAGGTGGTGTATTAGTAGGTGTAGGTGGTGTTGTAGTTGTTGTTGTAGGTGGTGTAGTAGTTGTAGGTGGTGTTGTGGTAGTCGTAGGTGGTGTTGTAGTAGTTGTAGGTGGTGTAGTAGTAGTTGTAGGTGGTGTTGTAGTTGTTGTTGTAGGTGGTGTTGTAGTAGTTGTAGGTGGTGTTGTAGTAGTTGTAGGTGGTGTTGTAGTAGTTGTAGGTGGTGTTGTAGTAGTTGTAGGTGGTGCTGTAGTAGTTGTAGGTGGTGTTGTAGTTGTAGGTGGTGTTGTAGTAGTTGTAGGTGGTGTTGTAGTAGTTGTAGGTGGTGTTGTAGTTGTTGTAGATGGTGTTGTAGTAGTTGCAGGTGGTGTTGTAGTAGTTGTAGGTGGTGCTGTAGTAGTTGTAGGTGGTGTTGTGGTAGTCGTAGGTGGTGTTGTAGTAGTTGTAGGTGGTGTTGTAGTAGTTGTAGGTGGTGTTGTAGCAGTTGTAGGTGGTGTTGTAGTAGTCATAGGTGGTGTATTAGTAGGTGTAGGTGGTGTTGTAGTTGTTGTTGTAGGTGGTGTAGTAGTTGTAGGTGGTGTTGTGGTAGTCGTAGGTGGTGTTGTAGTAGTTGTAGGTGGTGTAGTAGTAGTTGTAGGTGGTGTTGTAGTTGTTGTTGTAGGTGGTGTTATAGTAGTTGTAGGTGGTGTTGTAGTAGTTGTAGGTGGTGTTGTAGTAGTTGTAGGTGGTGTTGTAGTAGTTGTAGGTCGTGCTGTAGTAGTTGTAGGTGGTGTTGTAGTTGTAGGTGGTGTTGTAGTAGTTGTAGGTGGTGTTGTAGTAGTTGTAGGTGGTGTTGTAGTTGTTGTAGGTGGTGTTGTAGTAGTTGTAGGTGGTGCTGTAGTTGGTGTTGTAGGTGGTGTTGTAGTAGTTGTAGGTGGTGTTGTAGTAGTTGTAGGTGGTGTTGTAGTAGTTGTAGGTGGTGCTGTAGTAGTTGTAGGTGGTGTTGTAGTAGTTGTAGGTGGTGCTGTAGTAGTTTTAGGTGGTGTTGTAGTAGTTGTAGGTGGTATTGTGGTAGTCGTAGGTGGTGTTGTAGTAGTTGTAGGTGGTGCTGTAGTTGGTGTTGTAGGTGGTGTTGTAGTAGTTGTAGGTGGTGTTGTAGTAGTTGTAGGTGGTGTTGTGGTAGTTGTATGTGGTGTTGTAGTAGTTGTAGGTGGTGTTGTAGTAGTTGTAGGTGGTTTTGTAGTAGTTGTAGGTGGTGTTGTAGTAGTTGTAGGTGGTGTTGTAGTAGTTGTAGGTGGTGTTGTAGTAGTTGTAGGTGGTACTGTAGTAGTTGTAGGTGGTGTTGTAGTTGTATGTGGTGTTCTAGTAGTTGTAGGTGGTGTTGTAGTAGTCATAGGTGGTGTATTAGTAGTTGTAGGTGGTGTTGTAGTTGTTGTTGTAGGTGGTGTAGTAGTTGTAGGTGGTGTTGTGGTAGTCATAGGTGGTGTTGTAGTAGTTGTAGGTGGTGTAGTAGTAGTTGTAGGTGGTGTTGTAGTTGTTGTAGGTGGTGTTGTAGTAGTTGTAGGTGGTGTTGTAGTAGTTGTAGGTAGTGTTGTAGTAGTTGTAGGTGGTGTTGTAGTAGTTGTAGGTGGTGTTGTAGTAGTTGTAGGTGTTGCTGCAGTAGTTGTAGGTGGTGTTGAAGTTGTAGGTGGTGTTGTAGTAGTTGTAGGTGGTGTTGTAGTAGTTGTAGGTGGTGTTGTAGTAGTTGTAGGTGGTGTTGTAGTAGTTGTAGGTGGTGTTGTGGTAGTTGTAGGTGGTGTTGTAGTAGTTGTAGGTGGTGTTGTAGTAGTTGTAGGTGGTGGTGTAGTCATTGTAGGTGGTGTTGTAGTAGTTTTAGGTGGTGTTGTAGTAGTTGTAGGTGGTGCTGTAGTAGTTATAGGTGGTGTTGTAGTAGTTGTAGGTGGTGTTGTAGTAGTTGTAGGTTGTGTTGTAGTAGTTGTAGGTGGTGCTGTAGTAGTTGTAGGTGGTGCTGTAGTAGTTGTAGGTGGTGTTGTAGTAGTTGTAGGTGGTGATGTAGTAGTTGTAGGTGGTGCTGTAATAGTTGTATGTGGTGCTGTAGTAGTTGTAGGTGGTGCTGTAGTAGTTGTAGGTGGTGTTATAGTAGTTGTAGGTGGTGTTGTAGTAGTTGTAGGTGGTGCTGTAGTTGTTGTTATTGTAGGTGGTGTTGTAGTTGTTGTTGTAGGTGGTGTTGTAGTAGTTGTAGGTGGTGTTGTAGTAGTTGTATGTACTGCTGTAGTTGTTGTTGTAGGTGGTGTTGTAGTAGTTGTAGGTGGTGTTGTAGTAGTTGTAGGTGTTGCTGCAGTAGTTGTAGGTGGTGTTGTAGTTGTAGGTGGTGTTGTAGTAGTTGTAGGTGGTGTTGTAGTAGTTGTAGGTGGTGTTGTAGTAGTTGTAGGTGGTGTTGTAGTAGTTGTAGGTAGTGTTGTAGTAGTTGTAGGTGGTGTTGTAGTAGTTGTAGGTGGTGTTGTAGTAGTTGTAGGTGTTGCTGCAGTAGTTGTAGGTGGTGTTGAAGTTGTAGGTGGTGTTGTAGTAGTTGTAGGTGGTGTTGTAGTAGTTGTAGGTGGTGTTGTAGTAGTTGTAGGTGGTGTTGTAGTAGTTGTAGGTGGTGTTGTGGTAGTTGTAGGTGGTGTTGTAGTAGTTGTAGGTGGTGTTGTAGTAGTTGTAGGTGGTGGTGTAGTCATTGTAGGTGGTGTTGTAGTAGTTTTAGGTGGTGTTGTAGTAGTTGTAGGTGGTGCTGTAGTAGTTATAGGTGGTGTTGTAGTAGTTGTAGGTGGTGTTGTAGTAGTTGTAGGTTGTGTTGTAGTAGTTGTAGGTGGTGCTGTAGTAGTTGTAGGTGGTGCTGTAGTAGTTGTAGGTGGTGTTGTAGTAGTTGTAGGTGGTGATGTAGTAGTTGTAGGTGGTGCTGTAATAGTTGTATGTGGTGCTGTAGTAGTTGTAGGTGGTGCTGTAGTAGTTGTAGGTGGTGTTATAGTAGTTGTAGGTGGTGTTGTAGTAGTTGTAGGTGGTGCTGTAGTTGTTGTTATTGTAGGTGGTGTTGTAGTTGTTGTTGTAGGTGGTGTTGTAGTAGTTGTAGGTGGTGTTGTAGTAGTTGTATGTACTGCTGTAGTTGTTGTTGTAGGTGGTGTTGTAGTAGTTGTAGGTGGTGTTGTAGTAGTTGTAGGTGTTGCTGCAGTAGTTGTAGGTGGTGTTGTAGTTGTAGGTGGTGTTGTAGTAGTTGTAGGTGGTGTTGTAGTAGTTGTAGGTGGTGTTGTAGTAGTTGTAGGTGGTGTTGTAGTAGTTGTAGGTGGTGTTGTGGTAGTTGTAGTTGGTGTTGTAGTAGTTGTAGGTGGTGTTGTAGTAGTTGTAGGTGGTGGTGTAGTCATAGTAGGTGGTGTTGTAGTAGTTTTAGGTGGTGTTGTAGTAGTTGTAGGTGGTGCTGTAGTAGTTATAGGTGGTGTTGTAGTAGTTGTAGGTGGTGTTGTAGTCATTGTAGGTGGTGTTGTAGTAGTTGTAGGTGGTGCTGTAGTAGTTGTAGGTGGTGTTGTAGTAGTTGTAGGTGGTGTTGTAGTAATTGTAGGTTGTGTTGTAGCAGTTGTAGGTGGTGCTGTAGTAGTTGTAGGTGGTGCTGTAGTAGTTGTAGGTGGTGTTGTAGTAGTTGTAGGTGGTGATGTAGTAGTTGTAGGTGGTGCTGTAATAGTTGTATGTGGTGCTGTAGTAGTTGTAGGTGGTGCTGTAGTAGTTGTAGGTGGTGTTATAGTAGTTGTAGGTGGTGTTGTAGTAGTTGTAGGTGGTGCTGTAGTTGTTGTTGTTGTAGGTGGTGTTGTAGTTGTTGTTGTAGGTGGTGTTGTAGTAGTTGTAGGTGGTGTTGTAGTAGTTGTATGTGCTGCTGTAGTTGTTGTTGTAGGTGGTGTTGTAGTAGTTGTAGGTGGTGTTGTAGTAGTTGTAGGTGGTGCTGTAGTAGTTGTAGGTGGTGCTGTAGTAGTTGTAGGTGGTGCTGTAGTAGTTGTAGGTGGTGCTGTAGTAGTTGTAGGTGGTGTTGTAGTAGTTGTAGGTGGTGCTGTAGTTGGTGTTGTAGGTGGTGTTGTAGTAGTTGTAGGTGGTGTTGTAGTAGTTGCAGGTGGTGTTGTAGTAGTTGTAGGTGGTGCTGTAGTAGTTGTAGGTGGTGTTGTGGTAGTCGTAGGTGGTGTTGTAGTAGTTGTAGGTGGTGCTGTAGTTGGTGTTGTAGGTGGTGTTGTAGTAGTTGTAGGTGGTGTTGTAGTAGTTGTAGGTGGTGTTGTAGTAGTTGTAGGTGGTGCTGTAGTAGTTGTAGGTGGTGTTGTAGTAGTTGTAGGTGGTGCTGTAGTAGTTTTAGGTGGTGTTGTAGTAGTTGTAGGTGGTGTTGTGGTAGTCGTAGGTGGTGTTGTAGTAGCTGTAGGTGGTGCTGTAGTTGGTGTTGTAGGTGGTGTTGTAGTAGTTGTAGGTGGTGTTGTAGTAGTTGTAGGTGGTGTTGTAGTAGTTGTATGTGGTGTTGTAGTAGTTGTAGGTGGTGTTGTAGTAGTTGTAGGTGGTTTTGTAGTAGTTGTAGGTGGTGTTGTAGTAGTTGTAGGTGGTGTTGTAGTAGTTGTAGGTGGTGTTGTAGTAGTTGTAGGTGGTGTTGTAGTAGTTGTAGGTGGTACTGTAGTAGTTGTAGGTGGTGTTGTAGTTGTAGGTGGTGTTCTAGTAGTTGTAGGTGGTGTTGTAGTAGTCATAGGTGGTGTATTAGTAGTTGTAGGTGGTGTTGTTTTTGTTGTTGTAGGTGATGTAGTAGTAGTTGTAGGTGGTGTTGTAGTTGTTGTAGGTGGTGTTGTAGTAGTTGTAGGTGATGTTGTAGTAGTTATAGGTAGTGTTGTAGTAGTTGTAGGTGGTGTTGTAGTAGTTGTAGGTGTTGCTGCAGTAGTTGTAGGTGGTGTTGTAGTTGTAGGTGGTGTTGTAGTAGTTGTAGGTGGTGTTGTAGTAGTTGTAGGTGGTGTTGTAGTAGTTGTAGGTGGTGTTGTAGTAGTTGTAGGTGGTGTTGTGGTAGTTGTAGTTGGTGTTGTAGTGGTTGTAGGTGGTGTTGTAGTAGTTGTAGGTGGTGGTGTAGTCATTGTAGGTGGTGTTGTAGTAGTTTTAGGTGGTGTTGTAGTAGTTGTAGGTGGTGCTGTAGTAGTTATAGGTGGTGTTGTAGTAGTTGTAGGTGGTGTTGTAGTCATTGTAGGTGGTGTTGTAGTAGTTGTAGGTGGTGCTGTAGTAGTTGTAGGTGGTGTTGTAGTAGTTGTAGGTGGTGTTGTAGTAATTGTAGGTTGTGTTGTAGTAGTTGTAGGTGGTGCTGTAGTAGTTGTAGGTGGTGCTGTAGTAGTTGTAGGTGGTGTTATAGTAGTTGTAGGTGGTGTTGTAGTAGTTGTAGGTGGTGCTGTAGTTGTTGTTGTTGTAGGTGGTGTTGTAGTTGTTGTTGTAGGTGGTGTTGTAGTAGTTGTAGGTGGTGTTGTAGTAGTTGTATGTGCTGCTGTAGTTGTTGTTGTAGTAGTCGTAGGTTGTGTTGTAGTAGTTGTAGGTGGTGTTGTAGTAGTTGTAGGTGGTGTTGTAGTAGTTGTAGGTGGTGTTGTAGTAGTTGTAGGTGGTGTTGTAGTAGTTTTAGGTGGTGTTGTAGTAGTTGTAGGTGGTGCTGTAGTAGTTGTAGGTGGTGCTGTAGTAGTTGTAGGTGGTGTTGTAGTTGTTGTATGTGGTGTTGTAGTAGTTGTAGGTGGTGTTGTAGTAGTTGTAGGTGGTGTTGTTATAGTTGTAGGTGGTGCTGTAGTAGTTGTAGGTGGTGCTGTAGTAGTTGTAGGTGGTGCTGTAGTAGTTGTAGGTGGTGCTGTAGTAGTTGTAGGTGGTGTTGTAGTAGTTGTAGGTGGTGCTGTAGTTGGTGTTGTAGGTGGTGTTGTAGTAGTTGTAGGTGGTGCTGTAGTAGTTGTAGGTGGTGTTGTGGTAGTCGTAGGTGGTGTTGTAGTAGTTGTAGGTGGTGTTGTAGTAGTTGGAGGTGGTGTTGTAGTAGTTGTAGGTGGTGTTGTAGTAGTTGTAGGTGGTGCTGTAGTAGTTTTAGGTGGTGCTGTAGTAGTTGTAGGTGGTGTTGTAGTTGTAGGTGGTGTTGTAGCAGTTGTAGGTGGTGTTGTAGTAGTCATAGGTGGTGTATTAGTAGGTGTAGGTGGTGTTGTAGTTGTTGTTGTAGGTGGTGTAGTAGTTGTAGGTGGTGTTGTGGTAGTCGTAGGTGGTGTTGTAGTAGTTGTAGGTGGTGTAGTAGTAGTTGTAGGTGGTGTTGTAGTTGTTGTTGTAGGTGGTGTTGTAGTAGTTGTAGGTGGTGTTGTAGTAGTTGTAGGTGGTGTTGTAGTAGTTGTAGGTGGTGTTGTAGTAGTTGTAGGTGGTGCTGTAGTAGTTGTAGGTGGTGTTGTAGTTGTAGGTGGTGTTGTAGTAGTTGTAGGTGGTGTTGTAGTAGTTGTAGGTGGTGTTGTAGTTGTTGTAGATGGTGTTGTAGTAGTTGCAGGTGGTGTTGTAGTAGTTGTAGGTGGTGCTGTAGTAGTTGTAGGTGGTGTTGTGGTAGTCGTAGGTGGTGTTGTAGTAGTTGTAGGTGGTGTTGTAGTAGTTGTAGGTGGTGTTGTAGCAGTTGTAGGTGGTGTTGTAGTAGTCATAGGTGGTGTATTAGTAGGTGTAGGTGGTGTTGTAGTTGTTGTTGTAGGTGGTGTAGTAGTTGTAGGTGGTGTTGTGGTAGTCGTAGGTGGTGTTGTAGTAGTTGTAGGTGGTGTAGTAGTAGTTGTAGGTGGTGTTGTAGTTGTTGTTGTAGGTGGTGTTATAGTAGTTGTAGGTGGTGTTGTAGTAGTTGTAGGTGGTGTTGTAGTAGTTGTAGGTGGTGTTGTAGTAGTTGTAGGTCGTGCTGTAGTAGTTGTAGGTGGTGTTGTAGTTGTAGGTGGTGTTGTAGTAGTTGTAGGTGGTGTTGTAGTAGTTGTAGGTGGTGTTGTAGTTGTTGTAGGTGGTGTTGTAGTAGTTGTAGGTGGTGCTGTAGTTGGTGTTGTAGGTGGTGTTGTAGTAGTTGTAGGTGGTGTTGTAGTAGTTGTAGGTGGTGTTGTAGTAGTTGTAGGTGGTGCTGTAGTAGTTGTAGGTGGTGTTGTAGTAGTTGTAGGTGGTGCTGTAGTAGTTTTAGGTGGTGTTGTAGTAGTTGTAGGTGGTATTGTGGTAGTCGTAGGTGGTGTTGTAGTAGTTGTAGGTGGTGCTGTAGTTGGTGTTGTAGGTGGTGTTGTAGTAGTTGTAGGTGGTGTTGTAGTAGTTGTAGGTGGTGTTGTGGTAGTTGTATGTGGTGTTGTAGTAGTTGTAGGTGGTGTTGTAGTAGTTGTAGGTGGTTTTGTAGTAGTTGTAGGTGGTGTTGTAGTAGTTGTAGGTGGTGTTGTAGTAGTTGTAGGTGGTGTTGTAGTAGTTGTAGGTGGTACTGTAGTAGTTGTAGGTGGTGTTGTAGTTGTATGTGGTGTTCTAGTAGTTGTAGGTGGTGTTGTAGTAGTCATAGGTGGTGTATTAGTAGTTGTAGGTGGTGTTGTAGTTGTTGTTGTAGGTGGTGTAGTAGTTGTAGGTGGTGTTGTGGTAGTCATAGGTGGTGTTGTAGTAGTTGTAGGTGGTGTAGTAGTAGTTGTAGGTGGTGTTGTAGTTGTTGTAGGTGGTGTTGTAGTAGTTGTAGGTGGTGTTGTAGTAGTTGTAGGTAGTGTTGTAGTAGTTGTAGGTGGTGTTGTAGTAGTTGTAGGTGGTGTTGTAGTAGTTGTAGGTGTTGCTGCAGTAGTTGTAGGTGGTGTTGAAGTTGTAGGTGGTGTTGTAGTAGTTGTAGGTGGTGTTGTAGTAGTTGTAGGTGGTGTTGTAGTAGTTGTAGGTGGTGTTGTAGTAGTTTTAGGTGGTGTTGTGGTAGTTGTAGGTGGTGTTGTAGTAGTTGTAGGTGGTGTTGTAGTAGTTGTAGGTGGTGGTGTAGTCATTGTAGGTGGTGTTGTAGTAGTTTTAGGTGGTGTTGTAGTAGTTGTAGGTGGTGCTGTAGTAGTTATAGGTGGTGTTGTAGTAGTTGTAGGTGGTGTTGTAGTAGTTGTAGGTTGTGTTGTAGTAGTTGTAGGTGGTGCTGTAGTAGTTGTAGGTGGTGCTGTAGTAGTTGTAGGTGGTGTTGTAGTAGTTGTAGGTGGTGATGTAGTAGTTGTAGGTGGTGCTGTAATAGTTGTATGTGGTGCTGTAGTAGTTGTAGGTGGTGCTGTAGTAGTTGTAGGTGGTGTTATAGTAGTTGTAGGTGGTGTTGTAGTAGTTGTAGGTGGTGCTGTAGTTGTTGTTATTGTAGGTGGTGTTGTAGTTGTTGTTGTAGGTGGTGTTGTAGTAGTTGTAGGTGGTGTTGTAGTAGTTGTATGTACTGCTGTAGTTGTTGTTGTAGGTGGTGTTGTAGTAGTTGTAGGTGGTGTTGTAGTAGTTGTAGGTGGTGCTGTAGTAGTTGTAGGTGGTGCTGTAGTAGTTGTAGGTGGTGCTGTAGTAATTGTAGGTGGTGTTGTAGTAGTTGTAGGTGGTGCTGTAGTTGGTGTTGTAGGTGGTGTTGTAGTAGTTGTAGGTGGTGTTGTAGTAGTTGCAGGTGGTGTTGTAGTAGTTGTAGGTGGTGCTGTAGTAGTTGTAGGTGGTGTTGTGGTAGTCGTAGGTGGTGTTGTAGTAGTTGTAGGTGGTGTTGTAGTTGTAGGTGGTGTTGTAGTAGTTGTAGGTGGTGTTGTAGTAGTTGTAGGTGGTGTTGTAGTTGTTGTAGGTGGTGTTGTAGTAGTTGTAGGTGGTGCTGTAGTTGGTGTTGTAGGTGGTGTTGTAGTAGTTGTAGGTGGTGTTGTAGTAGTTGTAGGTGGTGTTGTAGTAGTTGTAGGTGGTGCTGTAGTAGTTGTAGGTGGTGTTGTAGTAGTTGTAGGTGGTGCTGTAGTAGTTTTAGGTGGTGTTGTAGTAGTTGTAGGTGGTATTGTGGTAGTCGTAGGTGGTGTTGTAGTAGTTGTAGGTGGTGCTGTAGTTGGTGTTGTAGGTGGTGTTGTAGTAGTTGTAGGTGGTGTTGTAGTAGTTGTAGGTGGTGTTGTGGTAGTTGTATGTGGTGTTGTAGTAGTTGTAGGTGGTGTTGTAGTAGTTGTAGGTGGTTTTGTAGTAGTTGTAGGTGGTGTTGTAGTAGTTGTAGGTGGTGTTGTAGTAGTTGTAGGTGGTGTTGTAGTAGTTGTAGGTGGTACTGTAGTAGTTGTAGGTGGTGTTGTAGTTGTATGTGGTGTTCTAGTAGTTGTAGGTGGTGTTGTAGTAGTCATAGGTGGTGTATTAGTAGTTGTAGGTGGTGTTGTAGTTGTTGTTGTAGGTGGTGTAGTAGTTGTAGGTGGTGTTGTGGTAGTCATAGGTGGTGTTGTAGTAGTTGTAGGTGGTGTAGTAGTAGTTGTAGGTGGTGTTGTAGTTGTTGTAGGTGGTGTTGTAGTAGTTGTAGGTGGTGTTGTAGTAGTTGTAGGTAGTGTTGTAGTAGTTGTAGGTGGTGTTGTAGTAGTTGTAGGTGGTGTTGTAGTAGTTGTAGGTGTTGCTGCAGTAGTTGTAGGTGGTGTTGAAGTTGTAGGTGGTGTTGTAGTAGTTGTAGGTGGTGTTGTAGTAGTTGTAGGTGGTGTTGTAGTAGTTGTAGGTGGTGTTGTAGTAGTTGTAGGTGGTGTTGTGGTAGTTGTAGGTGGTGTTGTAGTAGTTGTAGGTGGTGTTGTAGTAGTTGTAGGTGGTGGTGTAGTCATTGTAGGTGGTGTTGTAGTAGTTTTAGGTGGTGTTGTAGTAGTTGTAGGTGGTGCTGTAGTAGTTATAGGTGGTGTTGTAGTAGTTGTAGGTGGTGTTGTAGTAGTTGTAGGTTGTGTTGTAGTAGTTGTAGGTGGTGCTGTAGTAGTTGTAGGTGGTGCTGTAGTAGTTGTAGGTGGTGTTGTAGTAGTTGTAGGTGGTGATGTAGTAGTTGTAGGTGGTGCTGTAATAGTTGTATGTGGTGCTGTAGTAGTTGTAGGTGGTGCTGTAGTAGTTGTAGGTGGTGTTATAGTAGTTGTAGGTGGTGTTGTAGTAGTTGTAGGTGGTGCTGTAGTTGTTGTTATTGTAGGTGGTGTTGTAGTTGTTGTTGTAGGTGGTGTTGTAGTAGTTGTAGGTGGTGTTGTAGTAGTTGTATGTACTGCTGTAGTTGTTGTTGTAGGTGGTGTTGTAGTAGTTGTAGGTGGTGTTGTAGTAGTTGTAGGTGGTGCTGTAGTAGTTGTAGGTGGTGCTGTAGTAGTTGTAGGTGGTGCTGTAGTAATTGTAGGTGGTGTTGTAGTAGTTGTAGGTGGTGCTGTAGTTGGTGTTGTAGGTGGTGTTGTAGTAGTTGTAGGTGGTGTTGTAGTAGTTGCAGGTGGTGTTGTAGTAGTTGTAGGTGGTGCTGTAGTAGTTGTAGGTGGTGTTGTGGTAGTCGTAGGTGGTGTTGTAGTAGTTGTAGGTGGTGTTGTAGTAGTTGTAGGTGGTGTTGTAGTAGTTGTAGGTGGTGTTGTAGTAGTTGTAGGTGGTGCTGTAGTAGTTGTAGGTGGTGTTGTGGTAGTCGTAGGTGGTGTTGTAGTAGTTGTAGGTGGTGTTGTAGTAGTTGTAGGTGGTGTTGTAGTAGTTGTAGGTGGTGCTGTAGTAGTTGTAGGTGGTGTTGTAGTTGTAGGTGGTGTTGTAGTAGTTGTAGGTGGTGTTGTAGTAGTCATAGGTGGTGTATTAGTAGGTGTAGATGGTGTTGTAGTTGTTGTTGTAGGTGGTGTAGTAGTTGTAGGTGGTGTTGTGGTAGTCATAGGTGGTGTTGTAGTAGTTGTAGGTGGTGTAGTAGTAGTTGTAGGTGGTGTTGTAGTTGTTGTAGGTGGTGTTGGAGTAGTTGTAGGTGGTGTTGTAGTAGTTGTAGGTGGTGTTGTAGTAGTTGTAGGTGGTGTTGTAGTAGTTGTAGGTGGTGTTGTAGTAGTTGTAGGTGGTGTTGTAGTTGTAGGTGGTGTTGTAGTAGTTGTAGGTGGAGTTGTAGTTGTTGTATGTGGTGTTGTAGTAGTTGTAGGTGGTGCTGTAGTAGTTGTAGGTGGTGTTGTAGTAGTTGTAGGTTGTGTTGTAGTAGTTGTACGTGGTGTTGTAGTAGTTGTAAGTGGTGTTGTAGTAGTTGTAGGTGGTGTTGTAGTAGTTGTAGGTGGTGTTGTAGTAGTTTTAGGTGGTGTTGTAGTAGTTGTAGGTGGTGCTGTAGTAGTTGTAGGTGGTGTTGTAGTAGTTGTAGGTGGTGTTGTAGTCATTGTAGGTGGTGTTGTAGTAGTTGTAGGTGGTGTTGTAGTAGTTGTAGGTTGTGTTGTAGTAGTTGTAGGTGGTGTTGTAGTAGTTGTAGGTGGTGTTGTAGTAGTTGTAGGTGGTGTTGTAGTAGTTGTAGGTGGTAGTGTAGTAGTTGTAGGTGGTGTTGTTGTAGTTGTAGGTGGTGTTGTAGTTGTAGGTGGTGCTGTAGTAGTTGTAGGTGGTAGTGTAGTAGTTGTAGGTGGTGTTGTAGTAGTTGTAGGTGGTGTTGTAGTAGTTTTAGGTGGTGTTGTAGTAGTTGTAAGTGGTGCTGTAGTAGTTGTAGGTGGTGTTGTAGTAGTTGTAGGTGGTGTTGTAGTCATTGTAGGTGGTGTTGTAGTAGTTGTAGGTGGTGTTGTAGTAGTCGTAGGTTGTGTTGTAGTAGTTGTAGGTGGTGTTGTAGGTGGTGTTGTAGTAGTTGTAGGTGGTGTTGTAGTAGTTGTAGGTGGTGTTGTAGTAGTTTTAGGTGGTGTTGTAGTAGTTGTAGGTGGTGCTGTAGTAGTTGTAGGTGGTGCTGTAGTAGTTGTAGGTGGTGTTGTAGTTGTTGTATGTGGTGTTGTAGTAGTTGTAGGTGGTGTCGTAGTCGTTGTATGTGGTGATGTAGTAGTTGTAGGTGGTAGTGTAGTAGTTGTAGGTGGTGTTGTTGTAGTTGTAGGTGGTGTTGTAGTTGTAGGTGGTGTTGTAGTAGTTGTACGTGGTGTTGTGGTAGTTGTAGGTGGTAGTGTAGTAGTTGTAGGTGGTGTTGTAGTAGTTGTAGGTGGTGTTGTAGTTGTTGTAGGTGGTGCTGTAGTAGTTGTAGGTGGTGCTGTAGTAGTTGTAGGTGGTGTTGTAGTTGTTGTATGTGGTGTTGTAGTAGTTGTAGGTGGTGTTGTAGTAGTTGTAGGTGGTGCTGTAGTAGTTGTAGGTGGTGTTGTAGTAATTGTAGGTGGTGCTGTAGTAGTTGTAGGTGGTGTTGTAGTAGTTGTAGGTGGTGATGTAGTTGTTGTAGGTGGTGTTATAGTAGTTGTAGGTGGTGTTGTAGTAGTTGTAGGTGGTGCTGTAGTTGTTGTTATTGTAGGTGGTGTTGTAGTTGTTGTTGTAGGTGGTGTTGTAGTAGTTGTAGGTGGTGTTGTAGTAGTTGTATGTACTGCTGTAGTTGTTGTTGTAGGTGGTGTTGTAGTAGTTGTAGGTGGTGTTGTAGTAGTTGTAGGTGGTGCTGTAGTAGTTGTAGGTGGTGCTGTAGTAGTTGTAGGTGGTGCTGTAGTAATTGTAGGTGGTGTTGTAGTAGTTGTAGGTGGTGCTGTAGTTGGTGTTGTAGGTGGTGTTGTAGTAGTTGTAGGTGGTGTTGTAGTAGTTGCAGGTGGTGTTGTAGTAGTTGTAGGTGGTGCTGTAGTAGTTGTAGGTGGTGTTGTGGTAGTCGTAGGTGGTGTTGTAGTAGTTGTAGGTGGTGTTGTAGTAGTTGTAGGTGGTGTTGTAGTAGTTGTAGGTGGTGTTGTAGTAGTTGTAGGTGGTGCTGTAGTAGTTGTAGGTGGTGTTGTGGTAGTCGTAGGTGGTGTTGTAGTAGTTGTAGGTGGTGTTGTAGTAGTTGTAGGTGGTGTTGTAGTAGTTGTAGGTGGTGCTGTAGTAGTTGTAGGTGGTGTTGTAGTTGTAGGTGGTGTTGTAGTAGTTGTAGGTGGTGTTGTAGTAGTCATAGGTGGTGTATTAGTAGGTGTAGATGGTGTTGTAGTTGTTGTTGTAGGTGGTGTAGTAGTTGTAGGTGGTGTTGTGGTAGTCGTAGGTGGTGTTGTAGTAGTTGTAGGTGGTGTAGTAGTAGTTGTAGGTGGTGTTGTAGTTGTTGTAGGTGGTGTTGGAGTAGTTGTAGGTGGTGTTGTAGTAGTTGTAGGTGGTGTTGTAGTAGTTGTAGGTGGTGTTGTAGTAGTTGTAGGTGGTGTTGTAGTAGTTGTAGGTGGTGTTGTAGTTGTAGGTGGTGTTGTAGTAGTTGTAGGTGGAGTTGTAGTTGTTGTATGTGGTGTTGTAGTAGTTGTAGGTGGTGCTGTAGTAGTTGTAGGTGGTGTTGTAGTAGTTGTAGGTTGTGTTGTAGTAGTTGTACGTGGTGTTGTAGTAGTTGTAAGTGGTGTTGTAGTAGTTGTAGGTGGTGTTGTAGTAGTTGTAGGTGGTGTTGTAGTAGTTTTAGGTGGTGTTGTAGTAGTTGTAGGTGGTGCTGTAGTAGTTGTAGGTGGTGTTGTAGTAGTTGTAGGTGGTGTTGTAGTCATTGTAGGTGGTGTTGTAGTAGTTGTAGGTGGTGTTGTAGTAGTTGTAGGTTGTGTTGTAGTAGTTGTAGGTGGTGTTGTAGTAGTTGTAGGTGGTGTTGTAGTAGTTGTAGGTGGTGTTGTAGTAGTTGTAGGTGGTAGTGTAGTAGTTGTAGGTGGTGTTGTTGTAGTTGTAGGTGGTGTTGTAGTTGTAGGTGGTGCTGTAGTAGTTGTAGGTGGTAGTGTAGTAGTTGTAGGTGGTGTTGTAGTAGTTGTAGGTGGTGTTGTAGTAGTTTTAGGTGGTGTTGTAGTAGTTGTAAGTGGTGCTGTAGTAGTTGTAGGTGGTGTTGTAGTAGTTGTAGGTGGTGTTGTAGTCATTGTAGGTGGTGTTGTAGTAGTTGTAGGTGGTGTTGTAGTAGTCGTAGGTTGTGTTGTAGTAGTTGTAGGTGGTGTTGTAGGTGGTGTTGTAGTAGTTGTAGGTGGTGTTGTAGTAGTTGTAGGTGGTGTTGTAGTAGTTTTAGGTGGTGTTGTAGTAGTTGTAGGTGGTGCTGTAGTAGTTGTAGGTGGTGCTGTAGTAGTTGTAGGTGGTGTTGTAGTTGTTGTATGTGGTGTTGTAGTAGTTGTAGGTGGTGTCGTAGTCGTTGTATGTGGTGATGTAGTAGTTGTAGGTGGTAGTGTAGTAGTTGTAGGTGGTGTTGTTGTAGTTGTAGGTGGTGTTGTAGTTGTAGGTGGTGTTGTAGTAGTTGTACGTGGTGTTGTGGTAGTTGTAGGTGGTAGTGTAGTAGTTGTAGGTGGTGTTGTAGTAGTTGTAGGTGGTGTTGTAGTTGTTGTAGGTGGTGCTGTAGTAGTTGTAGGTGGTGCTGTAGTAGTTGTAGGTGGTGTTGTAGTTGTTGTATGTGGTGTTGTAGTAGTTGTAGGTGGTGTTGTAGTAGTTGTAGGTGGTGCTGTAGTAGTTGTAGGTGGTGTTGTAGTAATTGTAGGTGGTGCTGTAGTAGTTGTAGGTGGTGTTGTAGTAGTTGTAGGTGGTGATGTAGTTGTTGTAGATGGTGTTGTAGTAGTTGTAGGTGATGTAGTTGTAGTTGTAGGTGGTGTTGTAGTTGTTGTAGGTGGTGCTGTAGTAGTTGTAGGTGGTGCTGTAGTAGTTTTAGGTGGTGCTGTAGTAGTTGTAGGTAGGGATGTAGTAGTTGTAGGTGGTGCTGTAGTAGTTGTAGGTGGTGTTGTAGTAGTTGTAGGTGGTGCTGTAGTTGTTGTTCTAGGTGGTGTTGTAGTTGTTGTAGGTGGTGCTGTAGTAGTTGTAGGTGGTGCTGTAGTAGTTTTAGGTGGTGTTGTAGTTGTAGGTGGTGTTGTAGTAGTTGTAGGTGGTGCTGTAGTTGTTGTTGTAGGTGGTGTTGTAGTAGTTGTATGTGGTGTTGTAGTTGTAGGTGGTGCTGTAATAGTTGTAGGTGGTGTTGTAGTTGTAGGTGGTGTTGTAGTAGTTGTAGGTGGTGTTGTAGTTGTAGGTGGTGTTGTAGTAGTTGTAGGTGGTGTTGTAGTTGTAGGTGGTGTTGTAGTTGTAGGTGGTGTTGTAGTAGTTGTAGGTGGTGCTGTATTAGTTGTAGGTGGTAGTGTAGTAGTTGTAGGTGGTGTTGTAGTAGTTGTAGGTGGTGCTGTAGTAGTTGTAGGTGGTGTTGTAGTAGTTGTATGTGGTGTTGTGGTAGTTGTAGGTGGTAGTGTAGTAGTTGTAAGTGGTGTTGTAGTAGTTGTAGGTGGTGTTGTAGTTGTTGTAGGTGGTGCTGTAGTAGTTGTAGGTGGTGCTGTAGTAGTTGTAGGTGGTGTTGTAGTTGTTGTATGTGGTGTTGTAGTAGTTGTAGGTGGTGTTGTAGTAGTTGTAGGTGGTGCTGTAGTAGTTGTAGGTGGTGTTGTAGTAATTGTAGGTGGTGCTGTAGTAGTTGTAGGTGGTGTTGTAGTAGTTGTAGGTGGTGATGTAGTAGTTGTAGATGGTGTTGTAGTTGTTGTAGATGGTGTTGTAGTAGTTGTAGGTGATGTAGTTGTAGTTGTAGGTGGTGTTGTAGTTGTTGTAGGTGGTGCTGTAGTAGTTGTAGGTGGTGCTGTAGTAGTTTTAGGTGGTGCTGTAGTAGTTGTAGGTAGGGATGTAGTAGTTGTAGGTGGTGCTGTAGTAGTTGTAGGTGGTGTTGTAGTAGTTGTAGGTGGTGCTGTAGTTGTTGTTCTAGGTGGTGTTGTAGTTGTTGTAGGTGGTGCTGTAGTAGTTGTAGGTGGTGCTGTAGTAGTTTTAGGTGGTGTTGTAGTTGTAGGTGGTGTTGTAGTAGTTGTAGGTGGTGCTGTAGTTGTTGTTGTAGGTGGTGTTGTAGTAGTTGTATGTGGTGTTGTAGTTGTAGGTGGTGCTGTAATAGTTGTAGGTGGTGTTGTAGTTGTAGGTGGTGTTGTAGTAGTTGTAGGTGGTGTTGTAGTTGTAGGTGGTGTTGTAGTAGTTGTAGGTGGTGTTGTAGTTGTAGGTGGTGTTGTAGTTGTAGGTGGTGTTGTAGTAGTTGTAGGTGGTGCTGTATTAGTTGTAGGTGGTAGTGTAGTAGTTGTAGGTGGTGTTGTAGTAGTTGTAGGTGGTGCTGTAGTAGTTGTAGGTGGTGTTGTAGTAGTTGTATGTGGTGTTGTAGTAGTTGTAGGTGGTGTTGTAGTTGTTGTATGTGGTGATGTAGTAGTTGTAGGTGGTAGTGTAGTAGTTGTAGGTGGTGTTGTTGTAGTTGTAGGTGGTGTTGTAGTTGTAGGTGGTGTTGTAGTAGTTGTAGGTGGTGTTGTAGTTGTTGTAGGTGGTGCTGTAGTAGTTGTAGGTGGTGCTGTAGTAGTTGTAGGTGGTGTTGTAGTTGTTGTATGTGGTGTTGTAGTAGTTGTAGGTGGTAGTGTAGTAGTTGTATGTGGTGTTGTTGTAGTTGTAGGTGGTGTTGTAGTTGTTGTATGTTGTGATGTAGTAGTTTTAGGTGGTAGTGTAGTAGTTGTAGGTGGTGTTGTAGTTGTAGGTGGTGTTGTAGTAGTTGTAGGTGGTGTTGTAGTAGTTGTAGGTGGTAGTGTAGTAGTTGTAGGTGGTGTTGTAGTAGTTGTAGGTGGTGTTGTAGTTGTTGTAGGTGGTGCTGTAGTAGTTGTAGGTGGTGCTGTAGTAGTTGTAGGTGGTGTTGTAGTAGTTGTAGGTGGTGCTGTAGTAGTTGTAGGTGGTGTTGTAGTAGTTGTAGGTGGTGCTGTAGTAGTTGTAGGTGGTGTTGTAGTAGTTGTAGGTGGTGCTGTAGTAGTTGTAGATGGTGTTGTAGTTGTTGTATGTGGTGATGTAGTAGTTGTAGGTGGTAGTGTAGTAGTTGTAGGTGGTGTTGTTGTAGTTGTAGGTGGTGTTGTAGTTGTAGGTGGTGTTGTAGTAGTTGTAGGTGGTGTTGTAGTTGTTGTAGGTGGTGCTGTAGTAGTTGTAGGTGGTGCTGTAGTAGTTGTAGGTGGTGTTGTAGTTGTTGTATGTGGTGTTGTAGTAGTTGTAGGTGGTAGTGTAGTAGTTGTATGTGGTGTTGTTGTAGTTGTAGGTGGTGTTGTAGTTGTTGTATGTTGTGATGTAGTAGTTTTAGGTGGTAGTGTAGTAGTTGTAGGTGGTGTTGTAGTTGTAGGTGGTGTTGTAGTAGTTGTAGGTGGTGTTGTAGTAGTTGTAGGTGGTAGTGTAGTAGTTGTAGGTGGTGTTGTAGTAGTTGTAGGTGGTGTTGTAGTTGTTGTAGGTGGTGCTGTAGTAGTTGTAGGTGGTGCTGTAGTAGTTGTAGGTGGTGTTGTAGTAGTTGTAGGTGGTGCTGTAGTAGTTGTAGGTGGTGTTGTAGTAGTTGTAGGTGGTGCTGTAGTAGTTGTAGGTGGTGTTGTAGTAGTTGTAGGTGGTGCTGTAGTAGTTGTAGATGGTGTTGTAGTTGTTGTAGGTGGTGTTGTAGTAGTTGTAGGTGATGTTGTTGTAGTTGTAGGTGGTGTTGTAGTTGTTGTAGGTGGTGATGTAGTAGTTGTAGGTGGTGTTGTAGTTGTTGTAGGTGGTGTTGTAGTAGTTGTAGGTGGTGCTGTAGTAGTTGTAGGTGATGCTGTAGTAGTTGTAGGTGGTGCTGTAGTAGTTGTAGGTGGTGTTGTAGTAGTTGTAGGTGGTGCTGTAGTAGTTGTAGGTGGTGTTGTAGTTGTAGGTGGTGTTGTAGTTGTAGGTGGTGTTGTAGTAGTTGTAGGTGGTGTTGTAGTTGTTGTAGGTGGTGTTGTAGTTGTTGTAGGTGGTACTGTAGTAGTTGTAGGTGGTGCTGTAGTTGTTGTAGGTGGTGTTGTAGTAGTTGTAGGTGGTGTTGTAGTAGTTGTAGGTGGTGCTGTAGAAAGTTATTTGTGATTTATTATACTTTATACTTATAGCACATGCATGAGTCTGGTCTCCTTTGAAAGGTAACATTCGTACACAATAAAGAAAAATCATCATGCGATTAAATGCATCACTTTTTTTAACTTTTAATTCTTTCTGTAGTTAATTAATCGAAATTAATGCGATAAAGTAGTAGTAGTTTATTGTCACGAATAAAGTACAGGTACATTATAGTGAGATGATTGGTTCATACACATACAGCTCATTAGTGTGGGTGACCTGGCGAAGCCAGGTTGCAACCACACTATAGTAATCTATACTATTCTTTATTTATTTATTCTTTATTCCGCCGATTTTGCCAACAAAACTCCTCCCAGAGCGTTCGCGCCGCATACATGTGACAGGTATCAAAACGACCAGCTTGCAAAAACTCGAGTGTCTATTACTTTTCGGAAAGTTTCACTGCACCGTTTGGCTACAAATCGACTTTAAAAGGGAGAATTTCGGTCCCATAGGGAATGCATTGCAAGTTAGAGTGTAGGTGGTGAAAAACACATCAAAACGATGACATGACTGTCGCCTCGCTCACAAAAGAAAAATAAATGGAATTGGACATTTCTATCTCAACTGATGACCATTTGTTTGAAGATTCTCCTCCCCATAGGGCGGCTTTGGCTCAGGGGTAGAGCGGGTCGTCCAATGATCGAAGGGTTGGTGGTTCGAATCCCGCTCAAGCCCATGTCCATCCCATCGCCGTTGTGTCCTTGGGCAAGACACTTAACCTACTTGCCTCGTTTGAATGTGTATGCATGTGAATGAATGTTGGTGGTGGTCGGAGGGGCCGTAGGCGATGATTATTCGCCACGCTTCCGTGAGTCTGCCTCAGGGCAGCTCTGGCTGCAATTGTAGCTTACCACCACCGGTATGACTGTGTATGAACGAATAATGGACTCTGTGAAGCGCTCTGGGTGTCATGAAGAGCGCTATATAAATCCAAGTCATTATTATTATTATTATAGACACCAATGGGTTCCCACTCTAAGAAAAGGCTGATTTTATCGATTTTCCCCCCTTGTGTTCTGATTGTCACCAGGGCCACAATTGTCGACGGAATGACACAATATCGCACACAACCCTTCACATAACCCTTGAAGTGCTCATCTGAACGGCACAACGCTTCATCTCTTATCGTTTGCTTTTAATCATCGTTAGAATGAAGTCATGCGTCTGCCCTCATTGAAATACATTCAAAGTGAAAGTGCAGCGTCATTGCTGATTGCATCACACCCTAATCAGTGGTGCGCAGGTGTGTGTGGCTCATGGCTCAAAAGGGATATCCTCTTTCATTGGTCGATGTTGACCACTCCCCCGATCCTTAGACCACGCCCCCTTATGCCACACCCCCTTAGTGTATCTCTTGAACCGTTTGTCATAGAGACTTGTGGGTTGTGCCATTGGACTCGGTAGGGATATTCTCTTTCATTGGTTGATGTTGACCACTCCCCCGATCCTTAGACCACGCCCCATTAGGCCACACCCCCTTAGTGTATCTCTTGAACCGTTTGTCGTAGAGACTTGCGGGTTGTGCCATTGGACTCGGTAGGGATATCCTCTTTCATTGGTCGATGTTGACCACTCCCCCGAGCCTTAGACCATGACCCTTAGGCCACACCCCCTTAGTGTATCTCTTGAACCGTTTGTGGTAGAGACTTGCGGGTTGTGTCATTGGACTCGGTACAATAATGTGTGTAATAGTGTGCTTGTGTAATAGTGTGTAATAGTGTGCTAGTGTAATAGTGTAATAGTGTAATAGTGTAATAGTGTGCTAGTGTGTAATAGTGTAATAGTATAATAGTGTGTAATAGTGTGTAATAGTGTAATAGTGTAATAGTGTAATAGGGTGTAATAGTGTAATAGTCTGTAATAGTGTAATAGTGTGCAATAGTGTGTAATAGTGTGTAATAGTGTGTAATAGTGTAATAGTGTGTAATAGTGTAATAGTGTGTAATCGTGTAATAGTGTAATAGTGTGTAATAGTGTGTAATAGTGTGTAATAGTGTAATAGTGTAATACTGTGTAATAGTGTGTAATAGTGTAATAGTGTAATAGTGTAATAGTGTAATAGTGTGTAATAGTGTAATAGTGTAATAGTGTGTAATAGTGTAATAGTGCGTAATAGTATGTAATAGTGTAATAGTGTAATAGTGTGTAATAGTGTAATAGTGTAATAGTGTGTAATAGTGTTTTAGTGTGTAATAGTGTAATAGTGTGTAATAGTGTAATAGTGTGTAATAGTGTAATAGTGTAATAGTGTGTAATAGTGTAATAGTGTGTAATAGTGTGTAATAGTGTAAGAGTGTGTAATAGTGTGTAATAGTGCAATTAATAGTGTAATAGTGTGTAATAGTCTGCTAGTGTAATAGTGTAATAGTGTAATAGTGTGTAATAGTGTAATAGTGTAATAGTGTGTAATAGTGTAATAGTGTGTAATTGTGTAATAGTGTGTAATAGTGTAATAGTGTGTAATAGTGTAATAGTATGTAATAGTGTAATAGTGTGTAATAGTGTAATAGTGTGTAATTTACATTTACATTTACATTTAGTCATTTAGCTGACGCTTTTATCCAAAGCCACTTACAAGTTCTGTACGACAAGCCATCAGGAAGGGCACAACTCTATCAGCTGAGTAACAATGTTCATCAAAGTGTTGAGTGCTACAGTGTAGGTTAGTTTATTAGGACAAGTGCATGACAGTATGGTTAGTTAGGGTTAGATAATTTTTTTTTCTTTTTTTAATTCAGATAATGGTTGAAGAAGTGCGTCTTTAGTCGACGGTGAAAGATTGGACGTGTTTCGGCTGTCTTAACTGGGGTGGGTAGTTCATTCCACCATTGTGGGGCAAGGATTGAGAATAGGCGACTTCTCTTTGATGACCCTCCCGGAGCTTGGATAGGAGTAGGTCTGAGGCGGCCAGAAGATGCAGAGCGTAGGGGTCTTGAGGGTGTGTAGTTAGAGACCATTGACCGGAGGTAGGCGGGAGCAGTTCCCTTTGCCGCAAGGTATGCTAGGTCGAGGGCCTTGAAGCGGATTCGTGCAGCAATGGGGAGCCAGTGCAGGTCCCTAAGAAGTGGGGTGACATGGGCCGACTTCGGTAGGTTTGAGATCAGGCGGGCCGCTGCGTTCTGAATGAGTTGAAGAGGCTTAGTGGCAGTGGCCGGGAGGCCAGCGAGCAGTGCGTTGCAGTAGTCGAGGCGGGAGATGACTGTTGATTGGACGAGGAGTTGGGTGGCTTCTTTTGTCAGGAAGGGGCGGATCCTTCTGACGTTGCTCAGGAGGAATCGGCATGTTCTGGTTGTCGCTGCGATGTGAGCAGAGAAGTTCAACTGGTCGTCGAGGACAACACCAAGGTTCTTGGCGGTCGGGGACGCGGTCACAGCTGCATTCTCGACTGTAATGGAAAGGTCGGTCAGGGGGGAGGATTTGGCCGGCAGGTGGAGCAATTCTGTTTTGCTTAGGTTCAGTTTGAGGTGGTTGGTCGTCATCCAGGCGGAGATGTCGGACAGACAGGCCGAGATCCGCTCAGAGACGTGGATATCTGAGGGAGGGAAGGAGAGGAAGAGTTGAGTATCGTCGGCATAACAGTGGTAGGAGAAGCCATGAGACATGATAATGTTACCCAGTGATTTAGTGTAGAGGGAGAAGAGAAGGGGTCCTAAAACCGAGCCCTGGGGGACACCCGTCCGCAGGGGGCGGGTGGCCGACAGGGTCCCTCTCCATGACACTTGGTAGGAGCGGTCATTGAGGTATGATGACAACCATGTCAGCGCAGAGCCAGCCACTCCCATTCCTGCGAGGGCCACGAGGAGGATCTGGTGGTTGACTGTGTCGAAGGCTGCAGATAGATCTAGGAGAATCAGGACAGAGGAGAGGCCATTCGCTTTTGCTAAGTGAAGTGCCTCTGTGACCGCAATGAGGGCTGTCTCTGTGGAGTGACCAGTTCTGAAGCCTGACTGATTAGGGTCTAGGAGGTCATTCTGTAAGAGATAAGCAGTAAGTTGGTTGGATACAGCACATTCAAGTGTTTTAGAAAGGAAGGAGAGAAGAGAGACAGGACAGTAGTAATAGTGTAATAGTGTAATAGTGTGTAATAGTGTGTAATAGTGTAATAGTGTGTAATAGTGTGTAATAGTGTAATAGTGTGTAATAGTGTGTAATAGTGTGTAATAGTGTAATAGTGTGTAATAGGCTGCTAGTGTATTAGTGTAATAGTGTAATAGTGTGTAATAGTGTAATAGTGTGTAATAGTGTAATAGTGTGTAATAGTGTAATAGTGTAAAATTGTAATAGTGTGTAATAGTGTAATAGTATAATAGTGTGTAATAGTGTAATAGTGTGGAATAGTGTAATAGTGTGTAATAGTCTGCAAGTGTAATAGTGTAATAGTGTAATAGTGTGTAATAGTATATAATAGTGTGCTAGTGTAATAGTGTAATAGTGTGCTAGTGTAATAGTGTGCTACTGTAATAGTCTAATAGTGTGCTAGTGTAATAGTGTGTAATAGTGTAATGGTGTAATAGTTTGTCGTACAGACTTGCGCGTTGTGCCTTTGTACTCAGTAGGGATGTCCTCTTTCATTGGTCTATGTTGACCATGCCCATAGGTTGGCTCCTCCCCCTTTTTGTATCTTTTGAACCATTTGTCATAGAGACTCGCGAGAGACCCTCTCCCGTTGGCCGGCGGTGCACAGGCGTCACCCACACTTTCACAATTTCTCCCGCCCGGAATTGTCTAGTTATAGTAATATTCCACAATTATTACAGTTGATAGTAATAATGGCACACATAAATTTCACACCGACATGCGCATTTGATGATACATGATACATGCTAAGTCTTAAGACAATGTATGTGTATCACCGCTGCCATTTCCACGGCGCGGTCCAGCCCTATAGTAGTCCCAGCCCTACTATTAATACAGCTATACATATTCATATTTACCTTCACAGACAACACCTGCATCCTCGTGGTGACCACAATAGTGGATAGTTTGATGGATACACTGTGTGATCACAGACTCATTGCCTGTGCACCCGACGTAAGCCAACCATATGGGCCCGCTACCCTGTCCGAAATGTGCATAATGGAATACAGACAGGGCCTGGCCACAGCCCAGCTGTCTACACACCACCTGGGCATCATTCAGGTCCCAGGAATTATCACACACCGTCCCCCACTGGTCATCATGGTAGACCTCCACTCTGCCAGAACAAGGGTTGTCAGGGTAGCCGTCGACCAGCCTCACTGTAGCACCAGCTGAAATACAAATACATATATGCATGTATATATATATATTATATATACACACAGTCCTCATATCCCTCCTAGTTACACACAGTCCTCATATCCCTCCTAGTTACACACAGTCCTCATATCCCTCCTAGTTACACACAGTCCTCATATCCCTCCTAGTTACACACAGTCCTCATATCCCTCCTAGTTACACACAGTCCTCATATCCCTCCTAGTTACACACAGTCCTCATATCCCTCCTAGTTACACACAGTCCTCATATCCCTCCTAGTGACACACAGTCTTCATATCCCTCCTAGTTACACACAGTCCTCATATCTCTCCTAGTTACACACAGTCCTCATATCCCTCCTAGTTACACACAGTCCTCATATCCCTCCTAGTTACACACAGTCCTCATATCCCTCCTAGTTACACACAGTCCTCATATCCCTCCTAGTGACACACAGTCTTCATATCCCTCCTAGTTACACACAGTCCTCATATCTCTCCTAGTTACACACAGTCCTCATATCCCTCCTAGTTACACACAGTCCTCATATCCCTCCTAGTTACACACAGTCCTCATATCCCTCCTAGTTACACACAGTCCTCATATCCCTCCTAGTTACACACAGTCCTCATATCCCTCCTAGTGACACACAGTCTTCATATCCCTCCTAGTTACACACAGTCCTCATATCTCTCCTAGTTACACACAGTCCTCATATCCCTCCTAGTTACACACAGTCCTCATATCCCTCCTAGTTACACACAGTCCTCATATCTCTCCTAGTTACACACAGTCCTCATATCCCTCCTAGTTACACAAAGTCCTCATATCCCTCCTAGTTACACACAGTCCTCATATCCCTCCTAGTTACACACAGTCCTCATATCCCTCCTAGTTACACACAGTCTTCATATCCCTCCTAGTTACACACAGTCCTCATATCCCTCCTTGTTACACACAGTCTTCATATCCCTCCTAGTTACACAAAGTCCTCATATCCCTCCTAGTTACACACAGTCCTCATATCCCTCCTTGTTACACACAGTCTTCATATCCCTCCTAGTTACACACAGTCTTCATATCCCTCCTAGTTACACACAGTCCTCATATCCCTCCTTGTTACACACAGTCTTCATATCCCTCCTAGTTACACACAGTCCTCATATCCCTCCTAGTTACACACAGTCCTCATATCCCTCCTAGTTACACACAGTCTTCATATCTCTCCTAGTTACACACAGTCCTCATATCCCTCCTAGTTACACACAGTCCTCATATCCCTCCGAAGCCAGGTTGCAACCACACTATAGTAATCTATACTATTCTTTATTTATTTATTCTGTATTCCGCCGATTTTGCCAACAAAACTCCTCCCAGAGCGTTCGCGCCCCATACACGTGAAAGATATCAAAACGACCGGCTTGCAAAAACTCGAGTGTCTATTACTTTTCGGAAAGTTTCACTGCACCGTTTGGCTACAAATCGACTTTGAACAGGAGAATTTCGGTCCCATAGGGAATGCATTGCAAGTTTTTTTTCCACCACCTTGGGTAAATTGCGACAGTGATCTCAATTTTGGCCATAGAAAAAACAAAACACAGCAAAACGATGACACGACTGTCGCCTCGCTCACAAAAGAAAAATAAATGGAATTGGACATTTCTATCTCAACTGATGACCATTTGTTTGAAGGTTCTCCTCCCCATAGACACCAATGGGTTCCCACTCTAAGAAAAGGCTGATTTTATCGCTTTTCCCCCCTTGTGTTCTGATCGTCACCAGGGCCACAATTGTCGACGGAATGCCACAATATCGCACACAACCCTTCACATAACCCTTGAAGTGCTCATCTGAACGGCACAGCGCTTCATCTCGTTTGCTTTTAATCATCGTTAGAATGAAGTCATGCGTCTGCCCTCATTGAAATACATTCAATGTGAAAGTGCAGCGTCATTGCTGATTGCATCACACCCTAATCAGTGGTGCGCAGGTGTGTGTGTGGCTCATGGCTCAAAAGGGATATCCTCTTTCATAGGTCGATGTTGACCACTCCCCCGATCCTTAGACCACGCCCCATTATGCCACACCCCCTTAGTGTATCTCTTGAACCGTTTGTCGTAGAGACTTGCGGGTTGTGCCATTGGACTCGGTAGGGATATCCTCTTTCATTGGTCGATGTTGACCACTCCGCCGATCCTTAGACCACGCTCCCTTAGGCCACACCCCCTTAGTGTATCTTGAACCGTTTGTCGTAGAGACTGCGGATTGTGCCATTGGACTCGGTAGGGATATCCTCTTTCATAGGTCGATGTTGACCACTCCCCCGATCCTTAGACCACGCCCCATTATGCCACACCCCCTTAGTGTATCTCTTGAACCGTTTGTCGTAGAGACTTGCGGGTTGTGCCATTGGACTCGGTAGGGATATCTTCTTTCATTGGTCGATGTTGACCACTCCCCCGATCCTTAGACCACGCTCCATTAGGCCACACCCCCTTAGTGTATCTTGAACCGTTTGTCGTAGAGACTGCGGGTTGTGCCATTGGACTCGGTAGGGATATCCTCTTTCATTGGTCGATGTTGACCACTCCCCCAATCCTTAGACCACGCCCCCTTAGGCCACACCCCCTTAGTGTATCTCTTGAACCGTTTGTCGTAGAGACTTGCAGGTTGTGCCATTGGACTCGGTAGGGATATCCTCTTTCTTTGGTCGATGTTGATCACTCCCCCGATCCTTAGACCACGCCCCCTTAGGCCACACCCCCTTAGTGTATCTCTTGAACCGTTTGTCGTAGAGACTTGCGGGTTGTGCCATTGGACTCGGTAGGGATATCCTCTTTTATTGGTCGATGTTGATTGATTGATTGATTGAAAACTTTATTAACAGATTGCAGAATGGGTACAATACAGTACAGCTCAATACACACAATTGTTAAGGGGATGCAGACCAGAGAAAGACTTTCGTCTTGTTTACATCAGGGTCCCCCATTTTCAATTCATCTGGACATATATGACATACATGACATACAGATAGTCAGTACTGCTACATCTATACATTTATGACATACCAGATTTGCAAATACAGTACTGTTTGTGATACAGAAGGAGTCAGGAAAAGGGAGTATATACATTTGACGTAGAAACTGTACATTGGAGGAGGTTGGGTGGGGGGGGGGTTGGGTACACTGGGATATTGACAACCATACTGGGTAATCTACATTGGAGGTGGTTGGGGGGGGGGGGCACACTGTATATACAAGCAAAACTGTACATTGAGGGGGGGGGGGAGACACTGTACAAACAAACAAAATTGTACATTGGACTATTGACAAAACCATACTAGGTAAATGACTGTACATTGGAGGGGGTTGGGTTAGGATATTTACAGGGGCCAGTGTTGAATTGCAGTCTTCCGTAGGTGTCCCTTGAGAGAGGTTTTGAAAGTGGGTAGTGATCCACATTCCTTTACAGCTTTGGGTAGGGCGTTCCACATTGATGTGGCATAATTGCGAAACGTGTTTAGTCCCTTATTTGAGCCGAATCTGGGTTTAACATGATTTGTGGAGCTCCCTCTGGTGTTGTGATCGTGGTATTCACTGACCTTTGGGAAATATTTTGACATGTACATGGGTACCTTGGTCGTGTAGTGTATCTTGTAGACCAGGCCCATTGCAAGTTGCTGTACTCTGTCGTCTACTCTAAGCCATCCTAGGTTGTCAAAGTGGGCAGGGGTGAGGTGGGTTCTAGGAGTAAGGTCAAGCAGTAGTCTGACCAGTTTGTTTTGAGATGTTTGTAATTTTGTTTTTAGCGCCTTTGAGGTGCTTTGGTACCATGAGTGCAAGCATAGTCGTAGTACCCCTGAATGAGTGCTCCTGCCAGAGTCTTCAGGGTATTCTTGTTTACCAGAGAGGAGATCCGGTACAAGAATCGAATTCGTTGGTTGACTTTTTTTATTACATTGGATGCCATTTTGTCACAGGAGAGATTAGCCTCTAGGATGGAACCCAGGTAGGTAATTTCATCTTTCCTTGTGACAATATTGTCACCCACTGTAACTGAGAAGCCGTCGGTCTTGCTGAGTTTGTTATTTGAACCGAAGAGAAAGGACTCTGTTTTGCCCATGTGTAATGATAGTTTGTTATCAGCGAGCCATATGCAGATTCTGCCTAGTTCCGAGCTGAGGGTTTTTTCAACCTGTAACTTGTTCTTGTCAGAGACCAGCAGGGCTGAGTCGTCCGCAAACAGGAACAAGTTGCAGTCACAAGCTGACGACATGTCATTTGCATAAATTAGGAACAGTAGCGGTCCTAGTATGCTTCCTTGTGGAACACCACAGCTCACTGTGAGGGGGGGGGATAGGGTACCGTTTACCTCCACCATCTGTTCCCTCCCCTCAAGGTAGGATTGCATCCAGCTCACTGATAGACTAGCAAAACCAATTGCTTTTAGCTTGTCAATCAGAATGGAGTGATTGACCGTGTCAAAGGCCTTTTGTAGGTCCAGCATGACCATGCCGCAGTATTTGCCTGCGTCCACCTCTTGTTTGATGTGGTCATTCAAATAGAGAAGGCATGTGTCAGTGGAGTGGGATGTTCTGAAGCCAGATTGGAATTCATAGATTAGATTTTTTTCCGCTAGGTACTTTTCGACCTGTTCGTAGACTATTTTTTCCATGACTTTCGAGATGGAGGTGAGAATAGATGTTGACCACTCCCCTGAATAGATGTTGACCACTCCCCTGAACCTTAGACCACGCCCCCTTAGGCCACACCCCCTTAGTGTATCTCTTGAACCGTTTGTGGTAGAGACTTGCGGGTTGTGCCATTGAAATCGGTACAATAATGTGTGTAATAGTGTGCTAGTGTAATAGTGTGTAATAGTGTGCTAGTGTAATAGTGTAATAGTGTGCTAGTGTGCTAGTGTGTAATAGTGTAATAGTGTAATAGTGTGTAATAGTGTAATAGTGTGTAATAGTGTAATAGTGTGTAATAGTGTGTAATAGTGTAATAGTGTAATAGTGTAATAGTGTAATAGTGTGTAATAGTGTAATAGTGTAATAGTGTGTAATAGTCTGCTAGTGTAATAGTGTAATAGTGTAATAGTGTGTAATAGTGTAATAGTGTGTAATAGTGTGTAATAGTGTAATAGTGTGATAGTGTAATAGTGTGTAATAGTGTGTAATAGTGTGTAATAGTGTAATAGTGTGTAATAGTGTAATAGTGAAATAGTGTGTAATAGTGTAATAGTGTAATAGTGTAATAGTGTGTAATAGTGTAATAGTGTGTAATAGTGTAATAGTGTGTAATAGTGTAATAGTGTAATAGTGTGTAATAGTGTAATAGTGTGTAATAGTGTGTAATAGTGTAATAGTGTGTAATAGTGTAATAGTGTAATAGTGTGTAATAGTGTAATAGTGTAATAGTGCGTAATAGTGTAATAGTGTAATAGTGTGTAATAGTGTAATAGTGTGTAATAGTGTAATAGTGTGTAATAATGTAATAGTGTGTAATAGTGTAATAGTGTGTAATAGTGTAATAGTGTGTAATAGTGTAATAGTGTGTAATAGTGTAATAGTGTGTAATAGTCTGCTAGTGTAATAGTGTAATAGTGTGTAATAGTGTAATAGTGTAATAGTGTGTAATAGTGTAATAGTGTGTAATAGTGTAATAGTGTAATAGTGTGTAATAGTGTAATAGTGTAATAGTGTGTAATAGTGTAATAGTGTAATAGTGTGTAATAGTGTAATAGTGTGTAATAGTGTAATAGTATGTAATAGTCTGCAAGTGTAATAGTGTAATAGTGTGTAATAGTGTGTAATAGTGTGCTAGTGTAATAGTGTAATAGTGTGCTAGTGTAATCGTGTAATAGTGTGCTAGTGTAATAGTGTAATAGTGTGCTAGTGTAATAGTGTGTAATAGTGTAATGGTGTAATAGTTTGCGTACAGACTTGCGCGTTGTGCCATTGTACTCAGTAGGGATGTCCTCTTTCATTGGTCTATGTTGACCATGCCCATAGTTTGGCTCCTCCCCCTTTTTGTATCTTTTGAACCATTTGTCATAGAGACTCGCAAGAGACCCTCTCCCGTTGGCCGGCGGTGCACAGGCGTCACCCACACTTTCACAATTTCCCCCGTGCGGAATTGTCTAGTTATTATTATTCTGTAAGTTACTCACCGGCTCTCCTTTCTCTGTAATGGTGAAAATCCTGTTAAGGAAAAGAGCGCAGAGTTAATTTGAATTGCTTTATTATGTTATGTATTTTAATTTAAAATTAAGAAAACTACATTTGGGGTAATTTTAAATATTGACAAGCTTTTGGTAAGAGAACATATTGAAAACAAATGTGAAAGAACTGAACCAAATGTTTTGGATGAGAAAAACCAATGACACTGTGAAGTCTGGGTCTAGGTGCATTATAACTAGGGATGTTTGATATTGGCTTTTTTACTGATATCCGATATACCGATATTGTCCAACTCTTAATTTCTGATACCGATATACATTTACATTTACATTTAGTCATTTAGCTGACGCTTTTATCCAAAGCGACTTACAAGTTCTGTACGACAAGCCATCAGGAAGGGCACAACTCTATCAGCTGAGCAACAATGTTCATCAAAGTGTTGAGTGCTACAGTGTAGGTTAGTTTATTAGGACAAGTGCATGACAGTACGGTTAGTTAGGGTTAGATATTTTTTTATTTTATTTTTTTTATTCAGATAATGGTTGAAGAAGTGCGTCTCTAGTCGCACTTCAACCGATACCAATATATGCAGGGTCCCCCCCCCCCCCCCCCCCCCCCCCCAAAAAAACTGAATAATTTCAGGTAATTAACATTACATATTTCTTGTCGTGGAATTAACACAACATTATGCATACTTCTGACAATAAATATAATAAACTTGCTTGCCTGGGTAAATAAAGGTTAAATAAATGTAAAAAAAATAAAAAAGTTATTAATATCGGTAGGCCGATTGTTGTGAAGGGCCAGATTAAAGCTGAGAATCTACCTTTATTGTTTTATATACTTTGTATATTATTTATATATACACGTCATATCCCTTTACCTGCGTTCAAACCATAGTAATATTCGCTCTCCTGATTGGATAGCGCCCTAGGCGCCAGCTCGCAAGCCCCCGACGTCAGGTTCAAAGACAAGCTCAGGCATGTCGAAACATGCCCGGAGACAGCGTATTGATACCAGACAAGAACTGAGGTTTGGAACTAGATAATCACTTAAGTATATATACGGCGCAAGGTGCGCCCAGCAGCGCTTCGTGTTTGTTCATCAAGTTCATCCCGAGTCAACGTAACAGTGAAGTGAGCAACCGTGCGTCTAACAGAGCGTTGAGAGCCACGTGCGAATAGAATAGTAAAGTGTCAGAGTTTAATGCAGTAACTTCAAGTTCGACCTAGTTTAATGTGAAGTAAATAGTCGTTCATTTATTGTATATCGTGCAACCACAGTTCGTTCGTGTGTAGCATTACCTAACGGTTCGTTCGTATTTAGCTAGTGAACCTTAGCCAGGGTGTGTGGCCTAAATACGTCGCCAGCACCCGAGGAGGCCTAGTCGGAGAACCGTTGGACATGTGCACAGGAGAACCAGCGGCGGCGATTGCAGAACCATTACTGGTTGGATTATATTGATTTGGAACGTGTTACCCGGAGAAGAGCCTTGTTGATTTCCACTATCGTTTGGGATTTAACCTCGTGAGGATTACACTCGGGCTGGCCTCATGGACAAAGGCTGGCTAGCTATCATCGTTTGCTATCGAGCATTTGGATTACAGTTATTGCTTTTGCTGCTGATCGTTGGATTTACAAGGACTGACTCCTGTACGTGGGGTCCCTTTATTCTTCATTGAATCAGACTGAGTATCCGAACATTCCTCTATCCTCCAGGCCTTACAACCCTGGGAGGAACCCAGTGTCTCCAGGCCGTACCAGCGTTGCCTTCTATAATTGCTATTATACGCCAGGTGGCGTCAACCTAGTACCCATCGTAGAATTCCTGCTATTCCCAGTGACTCATGCTACTGACTGACTTTATGCATATTCTTCGCCATACAAGCGCGACCTTAATTCTCATTCTGTAACCTAATGTTGCATAATAATAAATTACCCTCAAATACTATTTCTTTGACAATGCCGTGTTATTATGAGTGTTCACCATCTATATTCGATGTACTGTCTGGCCAGTAATTAAGTACATACCTAGCAGTGGTTTAATCTATCACAATCTTTAATACAGTCAGGGTATTGTAACCCCTCAGTTACAATTGGTCCTTCGAGCCGGAGGGTATCAGTGATATATTAATATAATATTAATATTAACATGGCCAGCGGTGAACACTCTCCAAACGGCTCTCCCAAGCTAGAACGCCCGCAGCGCAAACGTCAGCCACCTCCATATCTAGAGGACTTCGCTTTCGTTTTACCCCCTAGCTTATCTAAACGGACGTTAAATACGGATAAAACGGATGGTTTAAGCATGCCCACTCCTATCGACTTGGCGGCCCTGCCAGTAGAGACCCCAGAGGGTTCAAACGAAACTGACTTAGCTCACAGGGGGGACCAAGAGGGACATGACGTGACTATACCTCCAGACAGCGTCACCGGGATAGACCCCGGAGCGCTCCAGGATAAAGAAAGCGCTCCAGGGATAGACCCCGGCGCCCAACCAACCCAAGAGCGCGTACCCGAGACAGCCCTCGGCGCGCAACCACGAGAAGAGTACCGCACTCAAGAGATGGACCTCAGAGCGCGCCAGGAGAACAGCTCTCCATCAAGCCCGGTCAGCGCCCGATCACCTCCGTCAGTGTCATCCCCCAGCGAGGCGGACCAGAGACTGGCGCAAGCCTTGATCGCCACGCTGACAGCTTCAACCGAAAGAGACCGACTCCAGGGTGAGCGCGACCGGCTTCAAGCAAAGACGCTTAGTGAGCGCGAACACTCTGCAACGGAACGAGAGCGCCTCCACACGCAACTCCAAGCACAAGCCCTTAGTGAGCGCGAACACTCTGCTGCGGAACGAGAGCACCTCCAGGCGCAACAACTAAGCGAGCGCGAACAACGAGAGCGCCTCCAGGCGCAACAACTAAGCGAGCGCGAACACTCTGCCGCGGAACGAGAGCGCCTCCAGGCGCAACAAGTAAGCGAGCGCGAACACTCTGCAGCGGAACGAGAGCGCCTCCAGGCGCAACAACGGAGTGAGTACGACTGCATCAGACTGGAGGAGAGGCGCCTTCAGACGGAAGAGAACATCCAGCGAGAACACGCCAATGCACAGCGCGAAGCAGAGCGCGACCGGCTGCAGGCGCAGATGATAGAACAATTGATCGCCAGGGCGACACCCCCTCTCTCCGCACGGAGCTCCTGGAGATCATCACGACAAGGGTCTAGGGCACCTTCCCCTACCCGACAAAGCTACACGGGACCCAGCCAACAGGAAGAACCTGCCTACGTCTCCGAGCCCCTTCCCCGACCGGTCCATACGAGACCCAGCCAACGGGAAGAACCGGCCTACGTTGCCGAGAGACTAACTAGAAGACTCCAGGACCTAGAGGAGGAAGAGGAGGGATATCAAGCCCACCAGCACGAATCTACTTTAGACCAGGAGGCCCAGTACAGCCCCGACCTCAGCCCCGAGTCACTGCACTACAAGCCCCCGACCCAACTCAAGGGTGAGTTTGATGTACAGTCAGCACCGAGGAACAGCACCTGGGGGCCCGGCCTCTGGTACCCACCCAGTACTAACCCACGACCACCCGTACGGGGAGACTCGCCCAGGAGGCCTCTCCCCCTACCCCAATCGGTGTCCCAGCCATCCATGGCGTCTTACCTTGGCACACCGACGTTCCCAGACTTTACGCGCGAGGACAGAGCACAGTACACAGAATTATGCATGTGTTTAGAGACTATAATGTCCGATGTCCACGACGAGTCGTACAAATATGCCATCCTCCTCAAGCATCTCAAGGTGCCCAGAGCGCATAATATAGCGCTGGCATATTCCAACTCAAGCACACCATACTCCGCTGCTCTGGTGGCCCTCGACGCGCGCTATGGACGCATATGGGATTACGTGATCCAAGAAATACGAGATATCGACCGCCTCCCCCCAGCCAAAGACAATAGAGCACTGGATGACCTCTCTATCAAGGTACAATCCCTTGTGGGGATGCTCGGGTCCCAAAAGGAGAAGGGGAGATATGAACTGTATGCAAATTCTAACGTGGAGCGGATACTGGAGAAGCTCCCTCCAGCCCGCCAAGAGCGTTTTCGGCGGCAGAAAGACCACCGTGACCCCAACGGCCCAGAACCATCCCTCCTAGACCTGGCTGCTTTCCTCGCAAGGGAAGTTAGCAGTCTACGACTGGACACATTCGTGTGGAGTGGCTCTAGCCCCAGAGATGGACCGCGGAGGTTCAATGATAACCGCCGATCAGTGACAGTTATGCACCAGGCCGAGTCAGTGCCGCAGCACAAGAACCACAGCACCCCCCACGTGAAGGGAAAGTGGAAGATTGCATGCCAGTACTGTGAAAATGAACATTGGCTGTCTCAATGTGACACCTTCAAGAAGCTGACCGCTGACAAGGTGAGTCAGTGGATCAAAGCCAACCGCCGCTGCTTCCGCTGCGCGCGCAGCCATATGGCAGCTGAGTTCCGCCTAAAGAAAAGATGCAGCAAGTGCGACGGCGCCCACTTGGAGGTCCTGCACAACAGCAACAAGAGGAGACCCGTACCCCAAAGCAGCTCGAGAGTGAATGTCATGTATATAGACCCTGCAAAGAGCGGGAGCTCCCGAGTGCTCTTGAAGGTGGTCCGAGTGCTCCTAAGCTACGAGGACAAGGTCATGGACACTTACGCCGTCCTAGATGATGGGTCAGAAAAGACTCTCCTCCTCGCTACCGCCGCAGCCCAGCTGGGTCTGCGGGGTACCGAAGAAACAATGACAATCCGTACTATTAGAAGAGACCTAAAGACCATAAAGGGTGAAAATGTCTCCTTCACGATAGCAGCGGTCGAGCAGCCCGAGAAGCGGTATGTCACGGTATACCTACCCCATCACACAGCTGACGGAGAAATACGTGCACCTACGTCAACTACCTATACCGCTCATCGACGACGCCACCCCGACCCTGCTCATAGGATCCGACCACGCACACCTCATCGTCCCAACGGACCAGGTCCACGTCGGGCCCAGAGGCTGTCCAGCAGCGGTCAAGACCCACCTGGGTTGGACACTACAAGGCCCCCGCTCCGGGTCTTCCAACCGACCGACAGCCACTCGCTGCCTCTACACGAGGATAAACGAAGAAGACACCACCCTCCTGCAGCACGTCAAGAGACTATGGACATTAGACGCGATGCCCTGTAAGAACGAAAAGAAACTAGTTCGCTCAAAGGAAGACACTTATGCCATAGCTCTCCTCGAGCAGAAGACAAAGAGGGTCGAGATCGACGGAGTGATGAGATACGCAACTCCACTCTTGAGGCGAGAGGGGATGCCCACCCTCCACGCCTCAGAAGAAGTGACCGAACGCTATCTACTGAACACCGAGTGGCGTCTAGCCAAGGACCCCACTCAAGCCACTGTGTACCTCGCTGAAATCGAAAATCAAGAGGCCGACCAGACGACTGAATCCTGGTACGTGCCCCACCACAAGGTCCACCACAACGGCAAGAACCGCATTGTATTCAACTGCAGCTACCAGATCGGACTACAGAACCTGAATAAAGAACTCTTGCCCGGCCCGACACTCGGCCCCTCTCTCCTCGGTGTGCTACTACGCTTCCGCCAAGACAAGGTGGCCATCAGCGGCGACATCAAAGGGATGTTCCTGCAGGTGCGACTAGTGGAGGAGGACAAGCCCCTGCTGCGGTTCCTATGGAGAGAGAGGATCAACGATGACCAACCATCCATCTACCAATGGGAGGTCCTCCCCTTCGGCACCACATGCAGCCCATGCTGTGCTACGTTCGCACTACAAAAACATGTGACAGAAGACCCTGAAGCTGACGAGGAGGTCAGACAAAGCGTAGAGAGGAGTTTCTACGTGGACAACTGTCTACAAAGCGTCTCGACGCCAGAAGAAGCCGAAGCCCTCCTGCTCAAGCTCCGCGCCTCACTGATCAAAGGCGGCTTCGATCTTAGGCAGTGGGCCAGCAGCAACCCTCAAGTACTTCGCAGCATCTCCCCAGAGAAAAAGGCAGCAAGCAGCGAGACCTGGATGGCGACCACCCCAGGTGAAGCACAGGAAATGACATTGGGCCTCGTCTGGCGCTTCAAAACAGACTCGCTCCATTACAAATACACACCCCTGACCCCGGAGCAGGGAAGGTCGACCCCTCTACCGACCACTAGACGGAGCGTCTACAGAACACTCACAAGCCAATACGACCCGCTGGGGTGTATCCTACCTTACACCACTCGGGCGAAGATGCTTGTGCGAGAGCTGTGGGACAAGGAACAGGGCTGGGACGACCCCATACCCGACCACCTAGCTTCCACCTGGAGAGAGTGGGAGAAAGAACTCAGCTCGCTCCAAAATGTGAACATACGCCGAAGCTACTTCCCACCCACAGTGCGGCTGGAGACGTGCCAGATGGACCTGCACGTCTTCAGTGACGCCTCGGAAGTAGCCTACGGCTCGGTGGCTTACTTGCGGGCCCGAGAGGAGGGAGGAGAAATACACACAGCCTTCATCCTGGCTCGCTCAAGAATATCCCCCCGCAAGCAACAATCGATCCCGCGTCTAGAGCTCTGTGCAGCTCTGGTAGGCGCGCAACTCGCCACGTTGATACAACGTGAACTCACCATAACGGTGCAAAGAACAATCTTGTGGTCAGACTCCATGACCGTACTCACATGGATCCAGTCCGATTCTTGTAGATACAAGGTCTTCGTGGGAGTCAGAGTCACAGAGATTCAAGACCTGGTAGGATCAGCGTGCTGGGGTACGTTGACACCAAACAGAACCCAGCCGACGTCATCACACGGGGGATGTCCCTAGATGACCTCACACGTCCCAATATCTATAGTGACGGTCCTGAGTTCCTCAAGCTCCCGGAGGAGGAGTGGCCTACCCCCACCCCACGGGAGGCTAGTCAAGAGGAGGCAGAGATCAAGAAATCTATGTTCTGTGGGCTGACGCACATCCCAGTCCCCACTGACCCTAACATAGACGACTGCCTAACCCTTAAGAGTGCGCAGATAAAAACATTCTTGTGGCACCACCCTGAGGTTCCCCCCACTACAGACCTTGACGCATCGAACTACGCAGATGCAGAACTCCTTCTGCTACAGTGAGCCCAACGAGACTCGTTTCCAGATGAGCTAGACTGCCTGCAGGGAACAAAGCCAATCCCTTCAGACAGCAGACTGCTCCACTTGGCCCCTGAGCGCGACACCCATGGCCTCATCAGGGTGGGTGGTCGTCTGAGACGGGCCCCGAACTTAACGGATGACGTCAAGTATCCTATCGTCCTCAACAGTCGACACAAGGTCACTGAGCTCATCATAAAGAAATACGACGAGGATGTGCACCACGCTGGGGCAGAGAGAGTCTTCGCTGAGATCCGACGTTGTTACTGGATACTGCAAGGAAGAGAAGCAGTACGTAGTTTCCAGCGGACCTGTCTAGACTGTCGCAACTGGCGAGCACAGCCCAGTATACCCATGATGGCCGACCTGCCTCCCTGCCGCCTCCGACTCGGCGAGAGGCCCTTTCACTCCACGGGTGTGGACTGCTTCGGCCCGCTCTACGTGAAGAAAGGAAGAGGGACCGAGAAGAGGTGGGGCATTGTATACAAGTGCATGACCACCCGAGCAGTACATATCGAACTCCTTCAGACTATGAGTACGGATTCATTCCTCATGTCCTCCGGAGATTTATAGCAAGAAAAGGAAAACTGTCTGTGTTATTGTCTGATCAAGGGACAAACTTCAAAGGCGGAGAAAGAGAACTGAAAGAGAGCTTCCAGGCTATGGGCCCAGAACTTAAGACCCACCTCGCTCCCTCTCAGGTCGAATTCCAGTTTAACCCCCCGAACGCCCCTCACTTCGGGGGAACCTGGGAAAGAGAAGTACGTTCCATGAAGACAGCTCTGTACGCCATGCTTGGGGCCCAGACCGTGGCGGAAGAAGTCCTCACGACAGTCCTCACGGAGATCGAGGGAGTATTGAACTCAAAGCCCCTCGGTTACGTCTCAAGTGATGTAGCAGACGTCGACCCAGTCACCCCCAACACTCTCTTGATGGGGCGGCTGGACCCTGCTCTTCCACAAGCGGTGTACAGACCTGAAGAAGCGAACGGCCGAAGAATGTGGAGGTACAGTCAAATATTGGCTGACAAGTTTTTGAACAGTTTCCTCCTCCACTACCTACCGTCCCTCCAAACCCGTCAGAAGTGGGTAAAGGACAGAGACAACTTACAAGTGGACACAGTCGTTATGATCATAGACCAGTCACTACCCCGAGCTATGTGGCCGGCCGCGTAAGCAAAGTGATCACTGGTGCCGACGGGAAGGTCAGAGTGGCAGAAGTTATTGTCCAAGGGCGGACCTACACCCGACCCGTGGCGAGGCTGATAGAGTTGCAGAGGCTCCTTGACTCCCCTGATGACGATCATGACCCACTGACTTTGTAGATTGCCCTACTCCTCACAACAGATATTGAGCAGTTGACTGGACTATTAATCTGTCTCCCTTTAACTAATTAGGTGCGGACTAATTAGGAGGCGGCTGTTGTGAAGGGCCAGATTAAAGCTGAGAATCTACCTTTATTGTTTTATATACTTTGTATATTATTTATATATACACGGTATATCCCTTTACCTGCGTTCAAACCATAGTAATATTCGCTCTCCTGATTGGATAGCGCCCTAGGCGCCAGCTCGCAAGCCCCCAATGTCAGGTTCAAAGACAAGCTCAGGCATGTCGAAACATGCCCGGAGACAGCGTATTGATACCAGACAAGAACTGAGGTTTGGAACTAGATAATCACTTAAAGGGGTTATGCACTGCTATTCCTAGCACTATTTGGGCAACTTTACACACTTCCTGTGAGTCTATGTAACACATCTGTAATTTTTATTCCAAAAATAATCATTGTTTTATATTTCTAATCTTGTACTCAAAACCAGCATTTTTCAGCCTCATGAAAGCAGGCTATTATTGGCTTGGCTCCACCCAGACTTTGAGTGACAGCCACCCACCAAATAGCTCCGCCCATCTCCCCGTCAGAGATTAGGTTTCAAGTTACATACAAATATGGTATGTCATAAATATAGAGATGTAGCAGTACTGTCTATCTATATATATATAATATGTTACCATGAATTGAAATTGGGGGACCCTGATGTAAACAAGACGAAAGTCTTTCTCTGGTCTCCATCATAGCAGTACTGAGCAGTACTGTAGCAATACAAATATGGTATGTCATAAATATAGAGATGTAGCAGTACTGTCTATCTATATATATGTTACCACTATTTGTAAAAGCCACAACCACGTTACCATATTTGTAATAATGTAAATCATTGTGTCGTTGTACATATTGTGTATACACCGTTAGAAGCTAACATAGCTTAGCTTGGTAGCTATTGTGCTAACAACATATCCCGACGTCCGGCATGCACGCCCGACACAAAATGGTTCTCTCCTCTCTGTACACCCCCGTCCCCACGGGTACCCTGCCGGGGAGCCCATGGACGCGACAACGGCGGCAGCCGTAGGGTGCTCGAGCCCGCCGTAACGCTAGTGGTACACAATAGCTATGAGCTAACTAACGCTACGGCCGCCGCTGTTGTCGCGTCCACAAGCTCCCCGGCAGGACACCCGCGAGAACGGGGGCACACAAGGAGGAGAGAACCACCCCAAATCGAGCACTCATGCCGGCCGACAAGCCGGACACCGCGGTTGTTGTTAGCACAATAGTAGCCCACTGTGATGCACCGAGTGGGCCACCATTGATCAACATGCAGCGATGTGTAGCTTGCATGATGCGTGTGCAGTGCTTTGCCACACAGGTCTGAGAAGAGGACCTGCACATGATAGCAACCGGGAGCGTCGCGGAGCATTCAGCCTGCTGGCTACCTAGATCCACTTCAACCAGCCGAGCGTCGGGAGCTCCAGCAGCTTGTCGATGTGCTAATAGCCTGGAGCCAGCTACCGTTAGCTTGCAGAGGCTCCAGCACACCGACAAGCTGTGTAGCCAGCTAACGTTAGCTTGCAGAGGCTCCAGCACACCGACAAGCTGTGTAGCCAGCTACCGTTAGCTTGCAGAGGCTATTAGCACACCGACAAGCTGTGTAGCCAGCAGGCTGAATGCTCCGCGACGCTGGTTGAAGTGGATCTAGGTAGCCAGCAGGCTGAATGCTCAACGACGCTCCCGGTTGCTAACGCCGGCCCCGGCTGGTACTAAGTAGCTAGCGATCGCTCCCGAGTCCCGAGAGCTAACGCCGGTCTGTCTGTCGAAGACCGAGGGAACCGCATCAGGCTTCAGCTGATTAGTGATCTTCTGGACAAACCTTCCACCCTGCAGGTAGCAAGAATGGAGGCGGGCATTACTAAAACCACAGAGCCAATCACATCACCGTGCGCTATAAACAGCGCCCTGTGACGTGCACCAGGTCGTCAAATCAACATGACCTGATTTACTAGAGGCAAAGAGGGGATGGGCTGTAGCTGAGGAATTCGCCAATATAGTATTTAGGCCCAAAAACACATTGATACGAACTCCTATTACTATAATACAATGCTAGAGACTGAAAAATGACATTTATAATGCATAGCACCTTTAAGTATATATACGGCGCAAGGTGCGCCCAGCAGCGCTTCGTGTTTGTTCATCAAGTTCATCCCGAGTCAACATAACAGTGAAGTGAGCAACCGTGCGTCTAACAGAGCGTTGAGAGCCACGTGCGAATAGAATAGTAAAGTGTCAGAGTTTAATGCAGTAACTTCAAGTTCGACCTAGTTTAATGTGAAGTAAATAGTCGTTCATTTATTGTATATCGTGCAACCACAGTTCGTTCGTGTGTAGCATTACCTAACGGTTCGTTCGTATTTAGCTAGTGAACCTTAGCCAGGGTGTGTGGCCTAAATACGTCGCCAGCACCCGAGGAGGCCTAGTCGGAGAACCGTTGGACATGTGCACAGGAGAACCAGCGGCGGCGATTGCAGAACCATTACTGGTTGGATTATATTGATTTGGAACGTGTTACCCGGAGAAGAGCCTCGTTGATTTCCACTATCGTTTGGGATTTAACCTCGTGAGGATTACACTCGGGCTGGCCTCATGGACAGAGGCTGGCTAGCTATCATCGTTTGCTATCGAGCATTTGGATTACAGTTATTGCTTTTGCTGCTGATCGTTGGATTTACAAGGACTGACTCCTGTACGTGGGGTCCCTTTATTCTTCATTGAATCAGACTGAGTATCCGAACATTCCTCTATCCTCCAGGCCTTACAACCCTGGGAGGAACCCAGTGTCTCCAGGCGGTACCAGCGTTGCCTTCTATAATTGCTATTATACGCCAGGTGGCGTCAACCTAGTACCCATCGTAGAATTCCTGCTATTCCCAGTGACTCATGCTACTGACTGACTTTATGCATATTCTTCGCCATACAAGCGCAACCTTAATTCTCATTCTGTAACCTAATGTTGCATAATAATAAATTACCCTCAAATACTATTTCTTTGACAATGCCATGTTATTATGAGTGTTCACCATCTATATTCGATGTACTGTCTGGCCAGTAATTAAGTACATACCTAGCAGTGGTTTAATCTATCACAATCTTTAATACAGTCAGGGTATTGTAACCCCTCAGTTACACCGATAATATCAGACATCCCTAATTATAACCATAGTTCAATCAATTAATCAATCAATCAACCAAGCTTCATTCACAGTGTATGTACAGTTTCATACATAAACTGTAAATACAGGCAGTTTGTACTTTTCAGGTTTAAACCATTTCATAGTTTTAGTATATTTTAGTACTTGCTGGAACAAAAGCCTTGAGGTACAGAAAGAGCTCCACTTGGAATAGTATTATTAATATAACCTCTTTTTAAACTTCAAGGACACTGAAGTTTCCCTCATTCAATGACATGGAGTCTAACGATAGGTTATGAATATAACCGTAGTTCTATGAATACTAGTGACGCTCAGTGTCATCTGCACTAATCTCACTTTGTGCATATGCACTGAATAAAAACTCACAATGTACCTTTACATACCAACATTCGTCTGGCCACACCCCTATCCGCTACCTTCATAAGCAGGTGTGTGGCCCCACACTCGCCTCCTTCCCAATCTTTCACCACAAGGCAAGATCAAAGGCTGCAGTGGCGTCTAGACGCTGAGCGTCACTAGTATTCATAGAACTACGGTTATATTCATAACCTATCGTTCTATATCATACTAGCTTCCACTCAGCGTCATCTGCACAACGGGAGCTGAGCGGGAGCTTGAAGCTCGACAAATGTACCCCACTGAGGCCCCCCACAACCATCAGAACCGGGGAGGACCGAGCCCCCCGACCCTCCCTAATGGAGGATACCCTCCCTATTGGAGGACGGGAGGGAGACGGATCCGACCGTGCGAAGAAGAACTCGAGCAACTCAACGCACAGGGTGAGCAGACTGTGGCTTGACCCCACGACTACGCACACGCACAACCCGCATGCCACCAGGGAACGCACGGAAGGAACAAACCTTGTTACCGCCCCCAAAATCACGGGGTCAAGAGCAAACTCAACCCCGTGGCAAGGCCGTAGCAGCGGAGCGCGAAGGAAGACCCAGACCCACTGAAGGGACTGGATCCCCCGGAAAAAGGGGGCCCGGAGAGGTCAACGACGCCACAGCATCAAGACCTCACCAGGCGGTCACTAGTGACACCGCCCCCCACATCGCCAGCGTATTCGGACAGGGCCCATCCAAGAGCGGGCCCTTCCCCCCACTAGCACGCCGCCTGGCACACTGACCCTGGCACACTCAGGCAGTCAGCATGGCTGTAACTCGAAGCACTCAAGAGGCTACACTACAGCGGGAGCAGGCAGCGCACCGGGGAGATGACCTCCAGAAGGGGTCGATCCCTCAATCCAGGCAGCAGGCATTTGACCCGAGCCTGGAGCACTGCGGATGAGACAGGCGCCAAAGGGGTCAACTGAAAACAGCACCCCGGCGGAAGGGGCGTATGCTGGCATTGTTGCGCACCATGACAAAGCCTCCACCAAAAAACCCCGACCCAGAGGGGCTGAGGCAGAGAAGGCTGACACGATTGGCAGATGTCATGAACGTGCAGGGGCACACTCAACCGGGTAACCCAGGAGTTGACTCCGCTCCAACACACGAGGGAATCAACCACCCTCTTGGTACCACATGCGGTGGTTGTTCCTATAACCCCTCAAGAAAAAACTCCAAAACACACCTGCGGGTATACACTGGCTACACCGCGGTACAAGTGTTTCAGTTTTCAAAACGGGGTCATCCCAGGCCTACGGGTCGACGAAACACAACTTCGGAACGGGCCCGGCGGACCGGGAAGCACACAGGGATGCCAGAGGAGGTCCATAAGACCACCCCAACAGCCCCCTCTTTTCCATGCGTAAGAGAGGGGCGAAAAGAATGGAGAACCAGCCCCTTCATGATAGCACAGGGTACAACATGTACCCAACAAAGGGTCTCCATAACGCCCAACCCTGTGACACCCGGGCCGACCCGGAATTTTTCCCCCTGAAAAAAGCACAAGTCCCTCAGGGTACCAGAACAGCAGATCTGCGTCCCCAGCGGACAACGGGTTAACTGACCTGGACCAGCGTGAACAGAACCAGTCCCGTGCCCTAATCACGCCGACCAAGGCGTACCAGCCTCATGCGTGCAGCACTATGTACGTGTCGAGACCCAAACACATCAATGGATAGTCTAACAAGACACCAGACATTGTTCCTCCAAGTCGCCTGGGAGAACGACAAGGAGCCGTCGTGCTTCATGTTCTTTCCTCTTTTTATTAAAAAAGAAAGAAAACACAGACTGACATGAATCCCACGTGACGCGGCTGAGGGTAAACATCTTTTCATTTTTACATCCCGCCACCCTCACCACAGGGAGGCAACGGGAATCCTCAGAGAGACTTCCCACGTGAGCCATAAATTGAAAAGTCACGGTAACATTGAGCCATGTGACCAACAGACTCAAGTTACACATATATCGAGCGTAGCAGAACACCAAGCCCCGACAACTTGACAATAACAGAACCATAAATGAGTCTGAAAAAAACTCACGGAAGCCGTCGTCCAATAGAAACGTGCCCAGCGACGTATTCTATGACAGGGGGAATCCCATGACTCAACTGCCCGTGATAGGTGCGGAGTCAGGGAAACCCTCCCCCCCCCCTGCCAAGCTGCCTAACAGCTTGGCCGGACCGAATGAAAAAGAGGGGCAAAAAAAACCCGACCAATCAGAAGAGGGAAGGAGGGGTTTATCCGGTACCCCCTCGCAAGCCCAACCCTCGAATACGACAACAACAAACAGCCATATGATACCTTAAGTAGCCAGTATGCTAATGAACAGCGCAAAGCTAATCAATGCACGCTAGCCACAGACAAGTCTGTGAACAGGGTTTATAACAAGGCCAAAGTTTTATATGTGTGAACCCGACACCCGTGTTTATGTTGCAAGACACAGAAGATTTGATAGAGAGAGAGAGCAGTCTGAAGGACCGCGGTACCTTTACACACACAAGCATTACTGCAGACCAACACAACAGTGTTGCGGCTCAATATCACTGTTTAAGCAACAGAGCACACAACTAACCTCTACCTTTATGTGAAGAACCTAATCTTCAGGTCGAGGTAGAGAAAACCTTTTTCAACCGAGTGTAAGCTGCAGGCCTTGCTTAAGCTCTATAACATGAAATGTAGCGACCAACAAGACTATAAGTCTAGCCCTTCTATCAAACCCACACTAGCGAAGGTTCACACATCGTATCCCCATGTAGTGAATAAACACACAGTTTGTAACAAAATACACCTTTTATTTTTAGACAAAAATCATATGTTGGGCCGGGAAGGGAACAGGGGGAACCAATAGAGGGAAAAAGTCACTAGCGATGCCTGCCACGAGCCGCTCGGGGTTTGCCACCCCGGGGAGCCCCGGGGGGATGGTAAAGGACTGGAGGCTGGTCTCGACTATCCCTACCGTCACCTCCGAGCGTGGATGGGCCGGCTGCAGTGGCCGAGGCGCCCGGCTTTTTCGTATTAGGGGCTCGCGTCGCTGGTCTAATCCCCACCTGCAGTCCTCCAAAGCTGCGGCTGGATAGGTATTGAACCTCCGGTTCTACAGCTGGACTGTGCAGGAGGTGCCGGCTGTTTGTGAGAAACTGCCTGCCTCTGGGGTGAGTGATGTTTTGCTATAGGAGCACCGGTTGTGTTTCTAATGCTATGGGGGTTAGCTGCACAATTTTATGAAGGCCGGCCCCAGACTGGTGTCCTTTGTTCGGCCTCTTAGGCGGCGGACGAAGGATCCTGGTTTGAAGCCCATGATGGTCAAACTAGTGGGCCGCGACCCAGATCTGGTTTAAACCCGGGGTCTCTGGACGAGCGGATTCTTCTCTGTCCCGTGTAGGCCCCATCTTTCAAATGAGTGAAAGTTTAAACCCTAATCACGAGGAAAAGTGGGTCTGGATCTTCATTATCGGAAGCTCCATGCTCAAGTCGGCTGCAGCCCTAAGGGAATTGTGCCGACTCCGCTGTGTGTCTGTTAAATCACTGTTTGAAAACTGTGTTGACGTTCTTTTTCTCTTCTCTCTTAGGATGAGGAGGGAGTCAGACGGCGGCCTGTCTGAAGTGTGGCTTATTATGTTCTTGTGTACGGTTCAGCTTGCATGCTAGTTGTGTGGCCTACCCGTTAGCCAGTTAGCTGTTAGCCAGTTAGCTGTTAGCAGCGGCGCTAGCTCGTTGCGTTCACTAGGCTAGGAACGTTAGCTTGTTGCTATCAGTCGGGAGTTGACTGTTAGCTTAATAATAATAATAATAATAACTTTATTTGTATAGCACTTTTCATACAGAGGTTGCAGTTCAAAGTGCTTCACAACAGCAAAAAATACAGGCATAAGCGAGCATAAAAAGATAGACAGATAGAATCACAGTGTTTCACATTAGGATCTAGCATCCCAATAGGCTCTCCGCTTACAGTTTTCAGTAACACAAATAGTAAAAATAGTTTAAAATGATTCAGTTTAAAAATAGTCAAAAAATTATAAAATAGAACGGACATAAAAAATACAGGCATGAGCGAGCATAGCAAGATATGGCAAATCACAGTGTTTCACATTAGGATCTAGCATCCTAATAGGCTCTATTCAGTAATACTCCTGTAATTCATGAACAAATAATCAGTGTTTCACATTTGGATCTAGCAAATAATAAGAATAGTTTAAAATGATTCAGTTTAAAAATAGTCATCAGTAAGAAGTAAAAAGTGCAATAACCGACACATGAATTTGATAGGCAGTGTAAAAGAGTAGGCAGGGTAAGAATAAATACAAGTTGTGTCAGGATATCCCTGATGTTTCCTCTTGCCACTAGGTGGTAGCAGATATCTATCAGTGAAATGCCTGAGCAAAGAGATAGGTTTTAAGCTGTCTTTTAAAGATGTCTAGCGAGTTGGCTTCCCTGATGTTTTGGGGTAGTTTGTTCCATAGTTTTGGGGCATAGTTGATAAAGGCTGCATTACCGATCCTCTTTTGACTGCTTCTGGGAGCCTCTAGTAGTCCAGCAGCTGATGATCGCAGTGTTCTTGCTGGTGTGTAATTTATTAGAGTGTTGGCGATGTAGCTAGGTCCCTGTCCATTTAGAGCTTTGTATGTAAGGAGAAGGACCTTAAAGTCAATTCTAAATGTTACAGGAAGCCAGTGTAAAGCGGCTAGGACTGGACTAATGTGCTCTCCTTTTGGTTCTAGTTAGCAGTCGGGCTGCAGAGTTTTGGATTAGCTGAAGCCTCTCTGTGGTTTTCTTAGGGAGACCTGTGAAAAGTGCATTACAGTAGTCTAACCGGCTAGATATGAATGCATGAATTAGCTTCTCAGCATCGTTCTGATTAATAAATGGTCGTACTTTTGCTATATTTCTGAGATGGAAGAACGATGTTTTCGTCACTTTGCTAATATGAGAATTGAAATTCAGTTCTGAATCTATGATAACCCCAAGACTAGTGACCTCAGATTTGATCCAAGGGGTTAGTCCCCCCAGGTTCTTTATTAATGTTTATTTTTTAGTTTTGGAGCCGATAATTAGAATTTCAGTTTAGTTCTCGTTTAGTTTCAGGAAGTTCTTACTCATCCATTTATTTATTGCCAGTAAGCAGTCTGTAATGGAGCTAATCGCTGTATCATTTGGTTCAGCAGATATGTACAGTTGTGTATCATCCGCATAGCTATGGAAATCTACATTATGTTCTCTGATGATATCACCCAGCGGTAACATGTAAAGGGAGAAGAGTAAAGGACCTAAGCAACTCCCTTGTGCGACTCCATAGTTGTTGTCGTATATATCAGACATATGATCTCCTAGTTTAACATAGAATTTCCTCCCTCTGATGTATGTTTTAAACCAGCCCAGCACATGGTCTGAGAAACCGACATGGTTTTCAAGACGATCGATTAGAATATCGTGATCGATTGTATCAAATGCTGCACTGAGATCTAACAGGATAAGGATGGAGATCTTATTCTCGTCAGAGTTTAGTCTGAGGTCACTGATTATTTTGGTGAGTGCAGTTTCAGTGCTATGATATTTTCTGAATCCTGACTGAAATTCTTCTAAGATGTTGTTTTCTTCAAGAAAGGAATTTATTTGAACTGAAACTATCTTTTCAAGTACTTTACTAATGAATGGTAGGTTGGATATTGGATGATAATTTGCCATTTCATTACTATCCAAGTTAGGTTTTTTTAGTAATGGCTTTACAACTGCTGTTTTAAAGGCATCCGGGAAAATACCAGTCCTAAGGGAAGTGTTTATGATATCTAGCACAGGGCTTGAAACACTATTAAATACCCGTTTGAAGAAAGCTGTAGGTATAGGGTCAATGTCTGAGGTGGAGGAGTTACATTCTGAGACAGTTTTGCAGAGTACATCTAATGTGATGCATGTGAAACTTCTCATGGTTACATTGCACGGTTTGCCGCAATCAACTTTATTTCCATCATGAGTAATGCTGGCCCTGATCAAGGTTATTTTGTTGTTAAAGAATAGTGCAAGTTCTTCACACTTAACCGTTGATGACTGAGGAGGTGTAGGGGCAGTGTTGAGTAGTACATTAATAGTGGAAAAGAGGATTCTGGAGTTTCCAGCATTTTCTGTAATGATTTTAGAGAAGTAATCTTTCCTTGCTAAGCGGATGGTTTTATTATAAGCAGTTAAAGCATCTTTGTATATATCACAGCATATGGTGGTTTTTGTTTTTCTCCATTTTCGCTCCGCTGCACGACATTTCCTTTTTTCTTCGTTGACCGTATTATAGTTTAACCAGGGCGAGGCTCTAGTTTTCTTCTTTTTCGTTTTTAATGGGGCGACAGAATTTAATATAGATGACATTGCATCATTGAGATTTTCTACCATTTCATTTAGAGAGCTGTCATGATTGTGTGGTTCATGTAGTCTGATAAGATCAATGAACTTTGATTCAGCTTTGTCGTTTAGGAGCCTCTTTTTAACTATGATTTCTTTTTTTGTTTTAGTAAGGGTTATTTGAGTATCAAAAAATATACAGTGATGGTCGGAGAGAGATAATTCAGTTATTGAGATATTTGTTATGCTTAGCCCAGTTGTTGTTATAACTAAGTCTAGTGTATTCCCAAGCCGGTGAGTTGCATTTGTTATATGCTGTATTAGGTCAAAGCTATCCAGTAGATTTTTTAGTTCCATAGTTTTGGAGTCTGTTTTCTTATTAAAATGGATGTTCAGGTCTCCATTTAGGATCACCTTATCATATCCGGTAACACATAGTGAGATCAGTTCAGAGAGCTCCTGTATAAATATTGGTGAGTGTCTAGGCGGGCGGTATATTGTGACAATAATAGTTGATTCTGTTTTTAGTTCAATGGCAAGATATTCCATTGACATGAACTCGCCTAGTTCTGTGATTCTAAACAAGAGTTTTGAGGAGAAGATTGCTGCAACTCCTCCGCCCCTTTTATTTTTTCTGGGTATTTGAAAAAAGTTATAGTCTGGTGGACAAGCTTCTATCATTATTGATGTAGCTGTGTCATTATTTAGCCATGTCTCTACTAGGCAGATGCAATCTAAGTTATTTTCTTTAATCAGATCATTTACTAAGAATGTTTTATTATTCAGTGATCTGACATTTAGGAAAGCTAATTTTATTTGTTGGACTTCTTTAGAGGAGGTCTGCTTTGGTTTGACCGTGATGGCCCTGAGGTTAATAGCAGGTAAACGCATTGGTGGCGTATATTTCTTTTCACCATGCCATTGGCTGGTTATGATTACTTGTATGTTTTGAGAGATGGCATGGTAATTGTGCTATACTGTACCGTACTGACTGCACTGTGCTTTCGGGGACATTTGATCAGACGAGATGGCCTTGTGTGATATGGGGGACGGGGACGGGGACGGGACGTCTTGTGCTGTACTTCGTGGTGAGATTGTGTCCTTCATGACTATCTCTCGTGCTGGTATGAGCTTAATATTCTTGGAGGCCATCAAGGCATGACGCATGTTTGCTGATAGGAGCTTTGAACCTAAGCGATTTGGGAAGAAGCCATTTCTTTGAAAACGTTCTGGGTTATTCCAGAAAACATTGAAGTTGTCAATGAATTTCAGGCCGTGTACGAGACATGCAGCCCCTAACCATGAATTAAAATTTAGGAGTCGACTGAATGCTTCCTGTCCTCTGCGAAAGCATGCAATTGGTCCACTGATGGACACATCAGTGTTTGTGTACACAGACTGATGTTTGTCTAGTGTGTTCATTAAACGTGTGAAATCGTCTTTCAAAGTCTCTGTGCCAGTCTTCTTTCGCAGGATGTCAAACGATCCAGAGTGAATGACAATTTTTGTTATTCCCGGTCTGATTAGTGTTGGAAGTTTTTCGGCTAGCTCTTTCACAGTTGTATTGTCTAGACAGATATTTTCTGTGTTTGCCATCTCCACATACCTTGTTGTGGAATCTCCAATCAGTATGCAGTCTATTTTCTGTGTGAGGTTAGCATTTTTCTTTCCAACAGTTTTGGGGCCATTTGTTTTTGGGCTAGGCCTAGTCTGCCGGTTCTTTCCACAGTCCTGTGGCCTTGGTGAAGCCTCGTTAGCCTTCTCAATAGCCGGCATGTTAACGCTGGACCCGTACCTTCGGCGTTGGCTATCGCGACGTTCTCGGCGCATGATAGTCTCTTCGCTGTTAGCCGTTCGCTCGGTCTGGGTCGTGTTTGCCAGCTGTGTCGCTAGTGGCTCTGTTTTCCTCGTCGTCTCGTCGTTAGCGTGTGCTTCGCTAGCATTAGCGTGAGCTCCGGCATGCCAGCTGTTTGCTTCGCTAGTGTTAGCGTGAGCTCCGGTATTCTTGCTATTAGCGTCGTTAGCGTGAGCTCTGTTACGCTCGCTGTTTTCTTCGTTAGCGTTGTTAGCTACGCTTCTATGTCTCTTTGCCTTGGGTGTTGATATGCGTGTTTCCGAGAGTAGGTTGAAACTATTTCCTGGCGGTACCGGGGGTGAGGTCCTGGATCGTTTATTTCTCCTTTTATCCTTGACGGTGATCCACTGCTTTGGTCTAGCTCCTTGGTTGTGCCAAGGACCGTCTTTTGGGTGGTGCTGTTCTGTAGCTACTAGCATAGGCCAGTTCTCAATCATGGTATTGTTGGCTATATTTGTAGTAGCTTCATAAATAGAGTCAATGAGTTGCTCATCCTGCTGTATTTGGTACAGGGTAGAAACCCAAGCCTCCAGCTCTACAATCCTCTTTCTCATCTCCAAGCAATTAGTACATTCTGTGGGAGAGCCGAGTCCCGGCATCTTCCTTTATTTCTTGTCTTTTCAGGTTAGGCTAAGCTGAAGCTAAGCTAGGTACTTAGCTGGTGGTGGTGGTGGTGATGATGATGATGGTGGTGGTGGTGGTGATGGTGGTGGTGGTGGTGGTGATGGTGGTGATGGTGGTGGTGATGGTGGTGGTGGTGGTGGTGATGGTGGGTCACTCACTTCACAACCGGGGTCTTTATGAAATATCATACAGGAGAGCTGTCTGTCGCTCTCTCCTAAACGGGGCAGCTTCCGTCGCTCTCCCCTACACGGGGCAGTTCCGTTGCCCTGGAGCTGTGCTATTACTCACACGACCAAAACCACTGTCGTCTTCCGTCTCGTTAAAACTCAAAATGAAGTATAAAGTATTCTCGCCTTTTATAAATATCCTCGACTTCAGCAGTGCCCGACATAGTCCTTTGTGTGTAGCTGATAAGACGGAGACTTCTTCATCTCGCCGGTCCTCCCACGGAGAGATCTCGCTACTCGTCCTTTCGGTGAAGTACTGCGGTCATAAATCTAAATAAATAAATTCACAGTTCTGGAGGAGTACCATAGGAACTGGGAGTTAACATACAGAGTATTTAGAGTTGAAAGGGCTATAATAAATCATTAAGGTAGCGATAGGTAGAAAAACACGGAGCGACAGTGAAAAGCAGCTTGCATAGCAGATGCCCGATTGCTCAAAAATGCTACACTGTTGAACGTTACTGTGAGAATAACAAGCCTTAACACTCTGAATACGACGTCATCTTTGACAGAGGATGTTAGTCAACCCTACACCAGGTGCCCTGCCAGCGAGGACTTCGTCAACATGGAGAACGGCGGCTGGGTGGCGCGTCGGGCATTGCCCTCGTCACCAACGCAGGAGACGCCGGGTTCGACTTCGGCTGTCCCCGTTAACCAGTGTTTGCAGTCCTCTCAGCCTGCGCTCAGGGTGTAGGTAGGAGTCCTGCTGGACTTAACACTTCTTCTTTCCTTCCCTTCTAAATGTTTTGTAATAACGATATTTTCCAAAACGTATGTTGCTGCAATACATTGAGGGTACGACGCGTGTTGTGTGTGAATTGTCTTGTCACTGGTATAGGTTCTCTCTACCTAGAAAATCGGCGTTGTTTTTTACGTGAGTAAAAATGAACTGGTTTAGTTGTGATGAGAACATGTGTGTTCATGTAACGTTAGTAACGTGGTTGAGCTCACAACTAAGTAGGTTGTTTACCCTGCAAAGCTATGCTTAGTGACATGTGATCGAGGAGTAAGTCCTTCTCTCAGCCTGTGATGACAATGAACAGGTAGCGTGTTCACATATTAACAGGGCAGTCCCTATTCAACCTGGTCGTATCAAGGGTAAGGTGGGAAGGGGTTTCCCCCCCGGTTTCCCTGGGGTTCCCCCCCCCCCCCCCCCTCATCTCAAACATGTTTTGTTTACAATATATTGTGTCACTATGTTTGTGGGGATACGGTGTAATCCCTCAGCTTAAACTGCTGGGGTTGTGCTCCTGCTTGAGAAAACGATTTTTTTCCTAGGGAAAAGATTTTTTGGTCGCTGTCATGTGTGCTTAGCAAGGCCTGTGGTCAATACATAATCGAGGACTTGGGTCTTCTCTCGTTATGAAAAACGCTTCTTGTCGTTCTCCCAGGCGGCTTGGAGGAACGGTATCTGGTGTCTTGTTAGACTATCCATTGATGTGTTTTGGGTCTCGACGTGTACATAGTGCTGGCCCTGGGTGCTTCTGATAGGAATCACGCATGAGGCTTGCGCGCCTTGGTTGCTCATCATTAAAACGGCGTTTTTATGGGGCAACTGGGATGGAGTTTGTCTCTTCCCAGCGCCAGTTTACTAGGTTTGTCTCGACGAATTCTCGTTCATATACCTGGGGGATGTTAACGGAATAGATCAAAGCATAGGTAGAGGGGTCTCACGCCCCCTTGGGGTGGGCCACTGAGCGCGGTACGAACGGGACCATCTCGGTGGCGCCCTCTATAATGTTTTTGATCGACACGCATACCTACCCCCCTCCTAGAGTTGGGGATGTCGGTGTGATTAGGGCATGGGACTGATTCTGGTCACGCCGGTCCAGGTCAGTTAACCCGTTGTCCGCCGGGGACGCAGATCTGCTGTTCTGGTACCCTGAGGGACTTGTGCTTTTTTCGGGGGGAAAAATGCCGGGTCGGCCCGGGTGTCACAGGGTTTGGCGTTATGGAGATGTTGGTGGTTGTACTACGTTTTACCCCTCACTGTTGCTTGGTCCATGTTGTGTTGTACCTTGCGCTGCGCTAAAGGGGCCTGGTCCTTCTCCATTATTTTCGCCCCTCTCTTCTCCCACTTACGCATGGCTGAGAGGGGGCTGTTGAGGTGGTTCTTATGGAACTCCTCTGGCATGCCTGTGTACGTCCCAGTCCGCCAGGCCCGGTCCGAAGTTGTTTTCGTCGACCCGTAGGCTTGGGATAACCCCTTTTTGAAAACTGAAACACTTGTACTGCGGTATAGCCAGTGTATACCCGCAGGTGTGTTTTGGAGTTTTTTCCTGAGGGGTTATAGGAACAACCACCTCATGTTGAACCAAGAGGGTGGTTGGTTCCCTGGTGTGTTGGAGCGGAGTCAACTCCCGGGTTACCCGTTTGAGTGTGCCCCTGCACGTTCATGACGTCTGCCAATCGTGTCAGCCTTCTCTGCCTCGGCCCCTCTAGTGCGTTGGGTTTTTTTTGTGGAGGCTTTGACATGGTGCTCAACAATGCCAGCATACGCCCCTTCCGCCGGTGTGCTGTTTTCAGTTGACCCCTTTGGCGCCTGTCTCGTCTGCAGTGCTCCAGGCTCGGGTCAAGTGCCTGCTGCCTGGATTGAGGCATCGGCCTCTTCTGGAGGTCGTCTCCTCGGTGCGCTGCCTGCTCCCGCTGTAGTGTAGCCTCTTGAGTGCTTCGAGTTACAGCCATGCTGACTGCCTGAGTATGCCAGGGTCAGTGAGCCAGGCGGCGTGCTATTGGGGGGAAGGGCCTGCTCTTGGATGGGCCCTGTCCGAATACGCTGGCGATGTGGGGGGCGATGTCACTAGTGACCGCCTGGTGAGGTCTCGATGCTGTAGCATCATTGGCCTCTCCAGGCCCCCTTTTTCCGGGGGGGATCCAGTCCCTTCTGGGTCTGGGTCCTCCTTCGCGCTCCGCTGCTACGGCTTTGCCACGGGGTCGTGCTTTGCTCTTGACCCCGTGATTTTGGGGGTGGTAACGAGGTTTGTTCCTTCCGTTCGTTCCCTGGTGGCATGCGGGTTGTGCTCACCCTGTGCGTTAAGTTGCTTGAGTTCCTCTTTGCGCAGTCGGATCCGTCTCCCTCCCGTCCTCCAATAGGGAGGGTTCCCTCCAATAGGGAGGGTCGTGGGGGCTCGGGTCCTCCCCGGTTCTGATGGTTGCGGGGGGCCTCAGTGGGGTACATTTGTCGGGCGTAAGCTCCGCTCAGCTCCTGTGTTGCAATAGACGCTGAGCGGAGCTACACGTAATAGAACGTACGGTTATGTATATAACCATAGTTATATGAGTGTAGTGACGCTCAGCGTCTGGACGCCACTGTGGCCCTTGATCTTGCCTTGTGGTGAAAGATTGAGAAGGAGGTGAGTGTGTGGCCACACCCCTGCTTATATAGGTGGCGGATGGGGGTGTGGCCAGATGTATATTGGTAGGTAAAGGTACATTTGTGAGTTTTTATTCAGTGCATATGTACTGGAGCGAAGCATGTGCAGTAGACGCTGAGTGTCACTACACTCATAGAACTATGGTTATATACATAACCGTACGTTAGTGATCAAGGCTTTGAATTGCCCGATGATTAGGAGAATATCAATCTTTAAAGTTCAATGAAGGGCAAGGGATGTACATGTATTTCTAACAAAGCCACATTTGCCAGGTTTTGAAGATATTAGCGGCAGAAATGGAAAGTAGGAGAGTACATGTGAATTCAGGATGTAATCGGATGGAGGGTGCAGCCATTCAATTTGTCCATGAGGGAGAGAAATGTAGAGGATGTCGATTTTTACATAGGCCTGAGGGAACATAGGCCTGAGGGGACATAGGCTTGAGGGAACATAGGGCTGAAGGAACATAGGGCTGAGGGGACATAGGCTTGAGGGAACATAGGCCTGAGGGAACATAGGGCTTGAGGGAACATAGGCCTGAGGGAACATAGGGCTGAGGGGACATAGGCTTGAGGGAACATAGGGCTGAGGGAACATAGGCTTGAGGGAACATAGGGTTTGAGGGAACATAGGCCTGAGGGAACATAGGGCTGAGGGAACATAGGGCTGAGGGAACATAGGGCTGAGGGAACATAGGCTTGAGGGAACATAGGCCTGAGGGAACATAGGGCTTGAGGGAACATAGGCCTGAGGGAACATAGGGCTGAGGGGACATAGGCTTGAGGGAACATAGGGCTGAGGGAACTTAGGCTTGAGGGAACATATGGCTTGAGGGAACATAGGGCTTGAGGGAACATAGGACTGATGGAACATAGGCCTGAGGGACCATAGGGCTGAGGGGACATATGCTTGAGGGAACATAGGCCTTGAGGGAACATAGGGCTGAGGGAACATAGGCTTGAGGGAACATAGGCTTGAGGGAACATAGGGCTGAGGGAACATAGGCTTGAGGGAACATAGGGCTGTGGGGACCTAGGCCTGAGGGAACATAGGGCTGAGGGAACATAGGCTTGAGGGAACATAGGCTTGAGGGAACATAGGGCTGAGGGAACATAGGCTTGAGGGAACATAGGGCTGACAGAACATAGGCTTGAGGGAACATAGGGCTGTGGGGACATAGGCCTGAGGGAACATAGGGCCGATGGAACATAGGGCTGTGGGAACATAGGCTTGAGGGAACATAGGGCTGAGGGGACATAGGCTTGAGGGAACATAGGGCTGTGGGAACATAGGCTTGAGGGAACATAGGGCTGAGGGGACATAGGGCTGAGGGGACATAGGGCTGAGGAAACATAGGGCTGAGGGAACATAGGGCTGAGGGAACATAGGGCTGACGGAACATAGGCTTGAGGGAACATAGGGCTGTGGGGACATAGGCTTGAGGGAACATAGGCTTGAGGGAACATAGGGCTGAGGGGACATAGGGCTGAGGGGACATATGGCTGAGGAAACATAGGGCTGAGGGAACATAGGGCTGAGGGAACATAGGGCTGAGGGGACATAGGGCTGAGGGAACATAGGCTTGAGGGAACATAGGGCTGAGGGGACATAGGGCTGAGGGGACATAGGCTTGAGGGAACATAGGGCTGAGGGAACTTAGGGCTGTAGGAACATAGGGCTGAGGGAACATAGGGCTGAGGGAACATAGGGCTGTGGGAACATAGGGCCTAGTCATAGAAAAGGGGGTACAGGGACGACTCTGGGTGGTCTAGAGACGGCACTGTAAGCTCTTTCTGATAACTGAGACTTTCTGGCCTCAGCAGCAAGAGACCAGGTTGAAACTTTAGAGGCGCCGATTGGAACAAAAGCCTGTCGAATACAAGACACCACCTATCCAGTTGGTCCGCGCGCGCCGACAAGTTTTGGTCCAACTGGCGAACGGACCAAAACTCGGCGGCGCGGGATACCCAGTGACTTTATTTATTTTAAAGAATAAAGTGGTGTACTCCTGAATTTCCCCAAGGGGGTCAATAAATGAATATCTTATCTTATCCTTCACTTCCGCAATAACATCAGTCAGCCTTTGCGCATGTTCAATAATTATGTCCCGCCTTCCCACACAGACAGAATGTCAGGAATGGCTAGAAGAATAGTTGATAGAATTCTTAACATATATTAACATATATATAGAAATATTAACTTCAATAGATGCAGCACTATTGTCATTGTCATCATCATCATCATCATCAGTATCATCAACTAACATTACAAGAACAGTAAAGGAGGAAGTTGGACACATGTCACGTATACAATTGACACGTATACAGAGGACCCATCTGGGCCTCTCTGGCGGACCATCTGGGCCTCTCTCGCGGACCATCTGGGCCTCTCTCACGGACCATCTGGGCCTCTCTCACGGACCCACCTGGGCCTCTCTCACGTACCATCTGGGCCTCTCTTGCGGACCATCTGGGCCTCTCTCACGGACCCATCTGGGTCTCTCTCACGGACCATCTGGGCCTCTCTTGCGGACCATCTGGGCCTCTCTCGCGGACCATCTGGGCCTCTCTCACGAACCCATCTGGGCCTCTTTCGCGGACTATCTGGGCCTCTCTCACGGACCATCTGGGCCTCTCTCACGGACCTTCTGGGCCTCTCTCACGGACCATTTGGGCCTCTCTCACAAACTATCTGGGCCTCTCTCGCGGGCCAAAACTTGTCGGCACGCTCGGACCAACTGGATAGGCAGTGTCTTGTATTCGACCAGCTTTTGTTCCAATCAGCGCCTCATAGAAACTGAGACATCAGAGCAAAACCATTGGAGAGCTGTGGGGAGTCCATAGGGTCAAAGAGGTGAAGCTTCCTCTCACCTTTCACCACAGTCACCCAGGAGGAACACATGTGGAACACAGTACTGTCAAACGTGACAGCATGCAAATTCATAACGTTTTTCAAAGTCCAATGACATTTTTATATTGCAATTCCTTCCATAAGCGCTAATGTAGCATAGACAATGTTATAAGTCATTAATTATAAGTCAGTATTATTATTATAATACATGACCTATTTATGAGTGATTATAGTTATAATTTTTTTATGATTTCATATAATGTGTTAGTAATATTATTATAATGCATTATAGACACAAAGGTTGTTGGCAATGTTACTGGAACATCTAAGGCTACATTCACACTGCCCAAATCTAATTTATTTGCTCATATGTGACTCAGATCAGAATTTTTCACAACAGAATCTGATCTGTTCACTTCTGATTTGGGCCACTTTCATATGTGGCCCTAAATCAGATACAGGTCAGAACAGCTGACCTCAGTCTGAACAGTTATGTGACTTCCATGTGACTTTTATGTAACTCTAGATTGACATTTATCACAATTATTTTACGTCCCTCTTCTTTATTGTTCATTTGCGCATTCAGGTCAAGTTCATGAGCGGGACCAGTTCACACTGGAATCCGATACTGGCCACATTTTAGTTTTTTTTATAAAAAAAATTATGTGAAAAGCCAAACAAATGAAATATGATCTGAGCAATAGATTAGAATTGAGCCCTAAGGCTTGCAGTGTTTGAACGTAGCCTCATTAACATGAAGTGGAGGAAACTACTGTCAGGGGAAAGTTGTGTGTCACCTTGACGTTTGACGTTTCAAGGCAAACTTGTTTTTTGACATTGCTAATCAGAAAGACAACAGCAATCCACCATTTCCTTAAGTCTGCCATTACTTCCTGCAGTGTAATAGAAAATGCAAATTAGGCATGTGACATAAATGGGAGCTGTACAATGAAAAGAAGTTTGGCATCCAACCAGAGTGCAAATGTAACAGTAAAGTGCAACAGTAATATACAATGTACAGGTGATTAAACTGGGTATAATGAGTACTACTGAGTAACAGAGCTGTGTACAGTATGTGATACCGGTATATATGCATCCAGAGAGAGAGTCTATATATTTTCTGTCAGTGTACAGGCTTTTTTGAGTACATTGATGTTTAATGTTGACTAGTACAGGCCTTAATTTCTGCTGCATCCTCTCGCCAGGCTCCAATGCAATCCAATGGGGCAAGTGTCTTCAAAAGCCTTCAAAAACCACGAGACACGTCCTTTTCCAGAGATCTAAGCACTTCCCTACAATTCCTGGCAGCGGTACCTCCGGCTTGGTCAGTTGTCCCTACAAACACAATTGACAGCTTTTATCCAAAGTGCTTTACAATTTATGCCTCACATTCACCCATTGCCTTAGACACGGTGGTGTAGTGGTTAACACTGTCGCCTCACAGCAAGAAGGTCCAGGGTTCAATTCCCGCTTGGGGACCAGGTTTCCATGATGCCAGCTACTCAGGTGGGGTATCTCCCAGGCCTTTCTGTGTGGAGTTTGCATGTTCTCCCCGTGCTCGTGTAATGGATAGGTACCGCGATAGTGTGACTACGGTACCAGGAAGTAAAACTCACTCCCTTGAGGCATCCAGACTGAGCGCTAAGAGAGGAATTCCTTAGGTACCATGTGGTGTATGCTAGTCCCATGTGGTTTATGCTAGGTCCCATGTGGTTTATGCTTGGTCCCATGTGGTTTATGCTAGGTACCATGTGGTTTATACTGGTCCCATGTGGTTTATACTAGTCCCATGTGGTTTATACTAGTCCCATGTGGTGTATGCTAGTCCCATGTGGTTTATGCTAGTCCCATGTGGTTTATGCTAGTCCCATGCGGTTTATGCTAGGTACCATGTGGTTTATACTGGTCCCATGTGGTTTATACTAGTCCCATGTGGTTTATACTAGTCCCATGTGGTTTATACTAGTCCCATGTGGTGTATGCTAGTACCATGTGGTTTATGCTAGTCCCATGTGGTTTATGCTAGTCCCATGTGGTTTATGCTAGTCCCATGAGAGCAGAATCTGACTGGTATCTTAACCTGTTAAGCCCTAGCTCTATTTTCAGAAAAACCGCCTAAAAATACATACCTAAGTAAATGGAAGATTGGTCCACTTCTACAAGGTCCATTTGCATGTTATTGGTATCTAGGGACATCTATGGATCTCAGGGAATGTATTCCCAGTGTCAGAAATATTGTGTCTATTACTAGGCATGAGTAAATTGTGATGAAATAAATTAGGATTTTTCTTTGCATCTTTGATGGTGAATAACAATATAAAAAATCTAAGCAAATGAATAAAGGGAAGATGATTAAACATAATGTTTTGTAGATACAGTACTGAATTATGCCATCCGGACACATGCAATTTGAAATATTATTATAGAATTTAGAATATCAGGCCTATAAATAACCTTATTATAGCCAAGTTGCACATCTATGGATCAGGCCAAATCTACTCTTTCCAATGGCAGAGTTCAATTTGGATTTAGTATCAACAGGTGTGCAGCAAGAACCGTCAATGAAATCTACTGTAAATACAGTTACTTTTTATTATGGAAACTGATCCGCCATCGGATTGCAACACTCTGACTTTTGCTAAACATTCACAGAAAGGTAGATAAAATAACTGCATTCTAATTTATGCCAATAACGTTCAGTTTTGTGGTAGATAATTTTTCACGGCCTCCTCCCTGGTGACGGTCCTCCAACATCTAACGTTGAAGAGCTTTCGGTAAGGCGCCATGAAGACGAAGTCTGCCAAGAAGCGCCCGGTGTTGCCGCTGGAGCTGCATCTGTCACAGCAGAAGCTAACGTGGTCTATAATCATAATATGTCATAATAATAATAATGGATAATATAATGGATCGCCTATAATTGAGGCAGAGTTTGAAGTTGCAAAAGACCTCACGCGAAAGTGGGACACCGTCCTGAGGAGATCCAGTGCCACCACTCGCCGCCTCCAACTCTTCTAATGGGTAAGTTATACGACTCATACTGTTTAATTTAAGCCGCCTTGCCCCTTGTTATTATTAATAATACTTTCACTTGTTAATGAATTTAAACCCAGCCTTGGGCTATTTCATACTGTTTAATTTGTGTGTGTGTGTGCGAGAGACGCAGTGTGTTTGTGACGTGAGAGAGAGAAAGAGAGAGAGAGAGAGAGAGAGAGAGAGAGAGAGAGAGAGAGAGAGAGAGAGAGAGAGAGACTGTCTTATCTATTATGCGCACTCATGTTTTGAAATGTGTTGGTTCGCGGGAATTTTTTTTCTGAAGCCTATATTTTATTTATGTATGCCCCCCCCCCCCCCCCCCCCCCCCCCCCCCCCCCCCACCGCTGTTACAATATGCCCCCCCCCCCCCCCCCCCCCCCCCGTTAAATTGGTTCTGGCGCCGACTCTGGTCCCATGTGGTTTATGCTAGGTACCATGTGGTGTATGCTAGTCCCATGCGGTTTATACTAGTCCCATGTGGTTTATGCTAGGTACCATGTGGTGTATGCTAGTCCCATGTGGTTTATGCTAGTCCCATGTGGTTTATACTAGTCCCATGTGGTTTATGTTAGTCCCATGCGGTTTATGCTAGTCCCATGTGGTTTATGCTAGTCCCATGTGGTTTATGCTAGTCCCATGTGGTGTATGCTAGTCCCATGTGGTTTATACTAGTCTCATGTGGTTTATGCTAGTCCCATGTGGTTTATGCTAGTCCCATGTGGTGTATGCTAGTCCCATGTGGTTTATGCTAGTCTCATGTGGTTTATGCTAGTCCCATGTGGTGTATGCTAGTCCCATGTGGTTTATGCTAGGTCCCATGTGGTTTATGCTAGGTACCATGTGGTTTATACTGGTCCCATGTGGTTTATACTAGTCCCATGTGGTTTATGTTAGTCCCATGCGGTTTATGCTAATCCCATGTGGTTTATGCTAGTCCCATGTGGTGTATGTTAGTCCCATGCGGTTTATGCTAATCCCATGTGGTTTATGCTAGTCCCATGTGGTGTATGCTAGTCCCATGTGGTTTATGCTAGGTACCATGTGGTTTATACTGGTCCCATGTGGTTTATACTAGTCCCATGTGGTGTATGCTAGTCCCATGCGGTTTATACTAGTCCCATGTGGTTTATACTAGTCTCATGTGGTTTATGCTAGTCCCATGTGGTTTATGCTAGTCCCATGTGGTTTATGCTAGTCCCATGTGGTTTATGCTAGTCCCATGTGGTTTATGCTAGGTACCATGTGGTTTATACTGGTCCCATGTGGTTTATACTAGTCTCATGTGGTTTATACTAGTCTCATGTGGTTTATGCTAGTCCCATGTGGTTTATGCTACTCCCATGTGGTTTATACTAGTCCCATGTGGTTTATGCTAGTCCCATGAGAGCAGAATCTGACTGGTATCTTAACCTGTTAAGCCCTAGCTCTATTTTCAGAAAAACCGCCTAAAAATACATACCTAAGTAAATGGAAGATTGGTCCACTTCTACAAGGTCCATTTGCATGTTATTGGTATCTAGGGACATCTATGGATCTCTGGGAATGTATTCCCAGTGTCAGAAATATTGTGTCTATTACTAGGCATGAGTAAATTGTGATGAAATAAATTAGGATTTTTCTTTGCATCTTTGATGGTGAATAACAATATAAAAAATCTAAGCAAATGAATAAAGGGAAGATGATTAACAGAATGTTTTGTAGATACAGTACTGAATTCTGCCATCCGGACACATGCAATTTGAAATATTATTATAGAATATAGAATATCAGGCCTATAAATAACCTTATTATAGCCAAGTTGCACATCTATGGATCAGGCCAAATCTACTCTTTCCAATGGCAGAGTTCAATTTGGATTTAGTATCAACAGGTGTGCAGCAAGAACCGTCAATGAAATCTACTGTAAATACAGTTACTTTTTATTATGGAAACTGGTCCGCCATCGGATTGCAATGCTCTGACTTTTGCTAAACATTCACAGAAAGGTAGATAAAGTAACTGCATTCTAATTTATGCCAATAACGTTCAGTTTTGTGGTAGATAATCCCGAAAAATAAGAGAAATTAAAAGAATTCAGCAGCTGGGTGGCGCCGCGGACATTGCACTCGTCACCTACGCAAGAGACACCGGGTTCGACTCCAGCTGTCGGCGTTGCCTCCGGCTTGGCCCAGCCGTCATACTAACTCAATTGGCAGAGTTAGCGGGTGGAAGTCGATGGGTGGTAATCTGGACGTTGTGGACAGCGACTCCTACAGGTCGGTTGGGGGACGCCTGCACAGCAGAGACAGGAAATGGCAGGGGTAGTGTGAGCCTCCCACACGTTACACCTCGCCAATGAGAGTCCGCGCTGGCAGGTGAAAAGATGTGACAGGCTGCCTCCTCGTGTATCGGAGGGGACACGTGATGCAAGGCTTCTATCCTCCCTACAACCGGCCAGTGGGGGGCATATGCGAGCAACGTTCAAGACAGGGGAGGGAAGAATTGGCACAGTGGAATTGGGATGGGAAAAAGAGGAGCTGGCTTGAGCTGGGTAGTGTCGTTTTTCGAAATTCCAAAGCTCATTGAAAGCCCTGAGTGTCCTTCATCATAATGACTACAAACAAAATGGCGGCTTGCATTTATTTCCATATATATTCGCTACTGTAGCTTATGAATATTATTCCTAAACTGATATTTCACTAATAACACTTTAACCTATTGGTTACCGGACCCGTCAGGCTTAACCTCTTGCACTCGTGCGGTCCGGTACCGAACCCAAGCCATAAATCCATCTATACAGACTGCATGACATAATGTTGCGTGTTTATTTCAAATGTATCCAACAGTAAACATCCTAACCATGTCACAACAGCAGTCATATTGTATATTTTCAGCAATATGTTTGTTTACCAATAGGTGAAAGTGTTATTAGTGAGATTTTAGTTTTTGAAATGTGATAATATTTTGAATTAGTGGCTGTCGCTGAATGATTATGATTTGTAGTCATATGAGCACAGGGCATGCAGAGCTCTCAATGCGCATTGAAATTTCTAAAAACTACAGTACCCAGGGAAATCTAGCCTCCTGCTTGGTTATGAATCTTTTTTATATCACAAAACTGAACGCTATTGGCATAGATTGGAGCGCAGTTAGTGGCTTTACCTTCTGTGAACATTTAGCAACCATCTGTGTTGAAATCCGATCCAGAATGGCGGAGGCATATCCTTTCTAAGAATCAAACTTCATTTCATTCTTCATTCTCGATGCACGCCTGGTGATACTAAATCCAACTTGAATTCTGCCATTTGAAAGAGGAGATTTGGCCCGATCCATAGATGTTCGAGTTGGCTATAATAAGGTAATTTATAGGCCTCATATTCTATATTCCAGCGGTTCTCAAACTACGGGTTGCAACCCAAAGTGGGTAGGTGAGTGGGTAGGTGGGTAGGTGAGAGTGGGGTCGCGCATTGGCAACTAAAAAAATCCGATTGAGTTTTCCACCCGGCGGCTGTGTGTATTTGCCATGTTTCGCCCCTTCATCAATGGAGGCCGACACACGTATTCCAATACACATCTCACTACATCCTGCGCATGTATAATCGCAGGAGGGGGCCTGGTCTTTTGTGTGTAACCTGGACCCGCAATGGATAGGTTTGTTGTCAGAAGCGTTGCTGGTTGGCCACGATGAAATGAGCTCTGCACACTGCGGTGGCAGAGTATTCGCCTTTGTTAACTCGGAGAAGAAGTGCGGATTTTCCTTGCAGACAAAAACAACACATTGGCAGAGAAATGTGCTGATAATGAGCTTGAAACTCTGTTAGTGGCACTCCAGGATAATCAGCAGAGATTTGGAGGTATTTACTCAGCTTGATGGCTTGTTGTAGGAAGAGAATGCAGGAGGCGCTACTGAAAGTCAAGTTCACTGGACAGGCCCTCGCAAAGTTCTGGATATCAGTCCGGAACGAGTACCAAGTGTTGTGTAATGCTGCGCTGAGAAAGCGTGTCTCCTTTGCATCACCATATCTCTGTGAGGGCAGATTTTCAGAGTAGAAGCGGATCTCTGCCAAAGCGCACGTGGGCGCATTTTATTTTTATGTTCTGGCAACATATTTTGGCTGAATATACCTTGTTTTATAAATGTGTATACAGAAACAATTCCATTGCTTTTGTTGATAATATTCATTCATTTCATTGATAACATAGTGCTGTAATAAAATTTTCCAAACGTGTGCTTTTATTTTGATATTCCTTATTTCCACGTTGAAAGTACGCGATACATTAAGTGTGGGGTCGCCAAAAGAATTCCTAAATAAAATGGGGTCGTGGTATAAACAAGTTTGAGAACCCCTGCTATATTCTATAATAATATTTCAAATTGCATGGGTCCGGAACGCAGAATTCAGTACTGTATCTACAAAAAGTTCTGTTTAATCATCTATCCCTTTATTAATTTCCTTCGATTTTTTGTACACGTGATCTCAAGAAGGTACTGAACGAGATCAGTGGCAGTTCTTCATGTCTGGTCATTATTAGCATGGTGTTATTCACTGTCAAAGATGCAAAGAAAATCATAATTCATATTCTCCTTTGTCTCATCACAATTTAAGTAATAGACACAATATTTCTGACACTGGGAATACATTCACTGAGGTCCATAGGTGTCCCTAGATACCAAGAACATGCAAATGGACCTTGTAGAATTCGAGCAATCTTCCATTTACTTAGGCGGATTTTCAGAAAATAGGGCTCCGGGCTTAAGAGGTTAAGCTTGCACTGTTTGCATCAAAGTCAAGGTAAGTCTGTTCTCTGCTGCCATCTGAATGATGTGGACTAACAAGACTGGACCCCTATCTTTTTTAATCAGGCATCTGCATCTAATAATCTGTCATACATAATGTTGTTCTTATATATTTGAAGTCACTAGTAAAAACACACACGCCATCCTTAGTGTTACAGGGTATGTTCAGAACTCCCACAGTGCTCTCTGCTCATTATATAGACTGGTTGCATTACTCTCATATCACACACAGCATTTCAAAACAGTACAGCAGCTCAAAGACGGACCAATATATAATCCATGTTGGATGAAAAACACTAGTTTTGGTCATTTACATTTTCTTCTTTTTTCTAGGAATGAATGTTTGAGGTTCTCTATTATGTGAGCCAGTTTCATGACCCTATAGGCTGAATGAAACACATTGAAAACCCAGTGTTTAACATTGAGAACACATCTGTCTGAAAAGGCTGTAAAAAAACAGAAGAGATAAGTGGTTTTCATGCGACAGCGGCGATATATACAAGTTGAATTAATAAACACATAAGTAAATAACCAAACTAATGAAATAATGCAAGCATATCAATATGTATTTATGTTTATTAATTTAATTAATAATTTTTCTTTACTATTTTAAACCATGGGAGTAAATAGCTGAATGTAAAAACATAATCAGCAGTCCTTTGTCAATTTGACATACAATATGTGACAAATCATCAAATTACAATACCATAAATAATGGTGTTCTTTATATGCTACTAGGTTTACAGCCACAATCTGAACACATTTGAAACTAACTGTTCCCCATTTTTGAAGGGGAATGCAAAATAAAATCAAGTTTGAACAAATCCGAAGCAAAATGTAATTAATTTGAATTAATTAGAACATTAATCCTACTGCATCAGCCACACAGAATAATGTCCAGTCATTTAGATTAACAAGATTACAATTAAATTATTCTTAAATCAGAACGTGTTACTTACACTCACCCTGCTTGCGACTCTGCTTGGCGTGTGACGATCACTTCTCAAGGATAATTATTATCATTATAATTTCAACAACTTCCTGTATATTGAGTTATAGAAAAGTCCCATCAGGGTTGTGGTTCTTCTGGTTTCACGGAATGTTTTCACCAGGAATGTTTTCACAAGATCAACTGTTCAAACTATGACTGTTGGTTTAAACTGTGGTTTAAACTGCTTACGGATGTAGTGAGAGAACAAAGACAGGTCCTGAGAGCGGCTCAGAGAAAGTATAGAAAGTCACGCCTCACTGCTGACCCCAGGCGGTCAGGGTGGGGGGTCATACCTCCAACTCGATCACCCTGAGCATCGGGTCCCCCCAGGGCTGTGTTCTCAGCCCCCTACTGTATTCGCTGTACACACATGACTGGAGCTCCAACTCCATAGTGAAGTTTGCGGACGACACGGTGGTGGTGGGGCTGATCTCTAACAACGACGAGAAGGCCTACCGGGAGGAGGTTGAGGAGGACGCTGGTGCCAGGACAACAGCCTGCTCCTGAACATTGGTAAAACCAAGGAGCTGATCGTGGATTTTCGGAGAATACAGCAGGGGACACACATGCCACTGTGGATAAACGGGGCTACCGTGGACAGGGTGAGCAGCTTCAAGTACCTGGGGGTCCACATCTCAGAGGACCTGACATGGTCAACACACAGAGATTCTGTGGTGAAAAAGGCGAAGCAGCGCCTCTATCACCTGAGACAATTAAGGAAGTTCAGAGTATCGGGGAAGATACTCCACTCCTTCTACTCCGGGGCTGTAGAGAGCATTCTGACTGGAAACATCACTGCCTGGTATGGAAACAGCGCGTCTCTACTTTCCGTAGCTGCATTTCTGCAGACCCCTCTCTGATTGGTTGAGCCCATTTCTGCAGACCCCTCTCTGATTGGTTGAGCAAAGCCCCTCTCTGATTGGTTGAGCGAAGCCCCTCTCTGATTGGTTTAGCTCGTCACGCGGCAAAAGGCGGACGTAATGTTATCATATCAAGAAGATAAAAAGAAATGTACTACCAGATTCGCGTATAACGTTATTTTGCATGACTTTGCGGTTTATGCACATTTCACAACACAGCCAGCTGTCAGAAACTGTACATTGTAACGTTATATTACATAACGTTATGTTATTTCGCGGTTTATTCATAACGTTATGCACATTTCGCGTGTATATAACATAACGTTATGTTATTTCGCGGTTTATTCATAACGTTATGCACATTTCGCGTGACAACACATAACGTTATTTCACGTGACAAGTTCAACACAGCCCAGCTGTCAGAAACTGTACATTGACAGGGTTTGAATCACTGTTTAGTGTTTACACTCCCCACTTACTGTAACTGTACCATGACGCACTCCCCACTTACTGTAACTGTACCATGTTCTAGATATAACCTCATCTCATGCACCTTGTTGTGTATCCTGTTTATTTTTCCTCATTATTATATTCAGAGTTAATTATATTGTTTACACTGACTTTCTTCTATTATAACCCTGCCCATTTGATGTTCCCAAATCATATTCAGAAAGTATCACAGAGACTTCTATTGACCAAGGAATTAGTTATTATTAGTAAGACACAACATTTCAATCAAACATATAATAACATGTGTTTCATCATACCAACTGATCCTGGTGTGACAATACCTAACATTTAGATTAACCCAGTTAATGCCTTAACTAGACAGTTACAATGTAACATTTAGATTAACACAGTTAATGCGTAACTAGACAGTTAGAAGAAAGCAGGAAGCCAGCGCTCTCAGATTCAAAGTTTTAATTGCAGCCTGGAACATACATGTTTCGGAACCAATGTGTAACTAGACAGTTACAATATAACATTTATATTAATTAACCCAGTTAATGCCTTAAGAAAAAGAGTCTGGTGGTCAATGTCACTTCGGATTGCTGATTGCGGACTTTACTCCTGTTGGGAAACTATAGCGATGGTCTGTGCTCACCACAAGAGCCGGCGTCTACCCCCGAGCTTCATTTTACCAATCAGAGAGGGGCTTCGCTCAACCAATCAGAGAGGGGTCTGCAGAAATGGGCTCAACCAATCAGAGAGGGGTCTGCAGAAATGCAGCTACGGAAAGTAGAGACGCGGAAACAGCACGGCCCAGGACAGGAAGGCACTCCAGAGAGTGGTGCGCTCAGCAGAGCATACTACGGGTATTGCACTACCACCCCTGCAGGACTTATATAACAGGAGGTGCAAATCCAGAGCCTGCAGAATAATGAAGGACCCCCACCACCCCAACAACAGCCTGTTCAAGCTGCTGCGGTCAGGCAAGCGCCTCTGTATACACGCAGCAAGAACAGAGAGACTAAGGCTCAGCTTCTTCCCCCAGGCCATCAGAACATTGAACACTGAACTCTCCACGCACAAGTACACATGAGCACACACATACACACACAACACACATTCTGCATTCACTCACACAAAAACGGTCACTTTAAACACAATGGAAAGGACACTTTAAAGGAACCTACTGCTCATTTTATATTGCAATGAAAAAACTTCAATAAACAAAGTAAAAAAAATAAAAAATATAGCATAAGGATATAGAGTAAAAACTGTATATTGTATAGTAGTGTACATAGGACCCAGTGCCTTAATTTGTAGCTAACAGTGTATTGCATTTATCTCAGGACTTTAACATGTCTATTTTATCATGTCTATTTTATTATATTCTACTTATTTTATTCACTATTGTATTATTGCACAATCAAAGCGGGCATGGCCACCCATATTTCACTGTATGCCCTGGTATCAATCAATCAATCAATCAATCAATCAATCAATCAATCAATCAATCAATCAATCAATCAATCAATCAAATGTATTTAGAGCACATTTAGACATGACACTAGTCAACCAAAGTGCTTCACAGTAAGTCGCATAGCTAAAAACAAAGGAAAGTGTTAAAGTATAGAATAAACAGAAAATATAAACAACCAACGGACAGACAAAGAAACAAAACAACACGTCAACAAGCAAGGCAAGAGTCAGAGTGAGTCAGGGAAGGCCAGGGAGTATAGATGGGTTTTGAGTTTAGATTTAAAAGACTGGATGGAGCACGCCCCCCCCTAGACTTGAAATCGGACCTATGAAATTGGTATGTATGTCACAAATAAACTTCTTGAATCTTGAAAATCTTGAACTTCTCCGCTCACATTGCAGCGACAACCAGAACCTGCAGATTCCTCCTGAGCAACGTCAGAAGGATCCGCCCCTTCCTGACAAAAGAAGCCACCCAACTCCTCTTCCAATCAACAGTCATCTCCCGCCTCGACTACTGCAACGCACTGCTCGCTGGCCTTCCGACCACTAAAGACACTCTTCTTCAATCATTATCTGAAATGAGAAAAAAATTATAAAAAATAAATAAATCTAACCCTAACGAACCTTACTGTCATGCACTTGTCCTAATATACTAACATACACACATACACTGTAGCCCCCAACACTTTGATGAACATTGTTACTCATCTGATAGAGTTGTACCCTTCCTGCTGACTTGTAAGTAAACTTCCCTCTTACATAACAACAGTGGACATCTTGGAACCTTTTCTATGTGTTCAAATGACTGGCTGGTTCTTATGGTTGCTCCAGTTTGATGACTGGCTGGTTTTCAGGGTTCCTCCAGTTCAGAGGACTGGCTGGTTCTCAGGGTTCCTCCAGTTCAGATGACTGGCTGGTTCTCAGGGTTCCTCCAGTTCAGAGGACTGGCTGGTTTTCAGGGTTCCTCCAGTTCAGAGGACTGGCTGGTTCTCAGGGTTCCTCCAGTTCAGATGACTGGCTGGTTCTCAGGGTTCCTCCAGTTCAGATGACTGGCTGGTTCTCAGGGTTCCTCCAGTTCAGAGGACTGGCTGGTTCTCAGGGTTCCTCCAGTTCAGATGACTGGCTGGTTCTCAGGGTTCCTCCAGTTCAGAGGACTGGCTGGTTCTCAGGGTTCCTCCAGTTCAGAGGACTGGCTGGTTCTCAGGGTTCCTCCAGTTCAGAGGACTGGCTGGTTCTCAGGGTTCCTCCAGTTCAGAGGACTGGCTGGTTCTCAGGGTTCCTCCAGTTCAGAGGACTGGCTGGTTCTCAGGGTTCCTCCAGTTTGATGACTGGCTGGTTCTCAGGGTTCCTCCAGTTCAGATGACTGGCTGGTTCTCAGGGTTCCTCCAATTTGATGACTGGCTGGTTCTCAGGGTTCCTCCAGTTTGACTGGCTGGTTCTCAGGGTTCCTCCAGTATGACTGGCTGGTTCTCAGGGTTCCTCCAGTTCAGAGGACTGGCTGGTTCTCAGGGTTCCTCCAGTTCGCTCTGAACTAGAAAAAGTGATTTTTCCGCTGATGCTTCCGACACCTGGAATGTCCTCCGACTGACTCTGAAGCTGAAGGTTCTTCTTTCTCTTGCTGCATTTAAAAGTAATAATAATAATAATAATAATAATTAATATATATAAATATATATATTTTTTTTTAACATGACATAAAATTAGACACACAAGCATTAACAGTAAATATCCAAAGTAAATCACAGGACTATACATTCCATTTGAATCAATCTAAATGTAGTTTACGAGATATATACCTAATACTTGCAATCCAATACAATACATACATATTCTCTTGCTCGCTCTTCCCCCCAGGACCCCCACTTGGATAATCCATCCATTTTCATTAGTTTCTAACCAAGAATTACAATTCATATGCTAGCCTTTATTCTCTCCACCACTTCTAACCAGATTGCAATGCTGGTTTCACAATTAATGTATTTTATATAGTGCTTCACAGTGAGCCGAAGTCGCTGCCAATAGGCAAAAAATAAACAAAGAAACATAGAACCACAGGGAAACAGGGAACAATATGAATACACAAGAACATAGAGCCACGAGTAACAGACAACAAGTACAGGAGCCAGTAGGGGTCCAGATATCCGCTCAGTCACACTCTTTATGTGCTGATCTCCCTCTGGAAGGGTGTTGGCAACACAACTGTTTTTTTCCAGACCGAAGGAAACAATTCAGACGCGCTGACTTTATCTTGTACTCGTTTTATTCCGTAGAAGTTTACAGTACAGTGATTGTCAGGGCTTTAGCTGGCGGTAGTCAGTAGTCAGCAATAGTCCGATTATTAACCTGGAGTAAACAGAAACAAACAGTGCAATCAGTGATACGTTCAAGTCAGTGGCGGCTGGTGAATTCTTCTCCAGGGGGGGGGGGGGGCGAAATTAATTAGTATCCCCCTCTATCTCTCTTTCTCTCTCTTTCTCTCTCTCTCACTCACACACAGCGCAACGTGGAATCTATCGTTACACAAGGAACTGCAAAAGATCAGACCTAGTAGTATGTAGTATATAGTATATATACTATATACCAAGAATAACTTCAGTATGAGTACAGGGCTGTACAGCATATTTTGCATATTGTTAAACGAGCCAAGGCTAGCTATTAAACATAGACTTACCATCACAAGAGTTGAATGGGGCGAGTTATTCAGCTGTCCAGTCCACAACAAGGCTTGTTGTTGTTGTTGTTGTTGTTGTTGTTGGTGTTGTTGTTGTTGTTGTTGTTGTTGTTGTTGTTGTTGTTGTTGTTGTTGTTGTTGTTGTTGTTGAACAAGCCATAATCCACTTCTTTTAAATCCAAAAGAAACTCCAGTAACGTTAAAACAGTCCATACCGTCGTTAGCGATAGGTTATGTAGATAACCTAGTTATATTAGTATTGGCTGAGCGTCCCGCTCTGAGCCTTATGAGATATCCCTATCTCCTATGATACCTATTGTATCTCCCACGAACAAAAAAACTACATGCACCCCACCTGTATGGGGCTCCGCCCCCATGGTGGCACCGCCCATATAGCAGTGACTCTGGTCACCACACATCCTTCCTCGCCAAAAAACCCGTCCCAGGAAAAGATTCCTCAAGAGGGAACTCAGGGCCGCGCAGAGCGGGACGCTCAGCCAATACTAATATAACTAGGTTATCTACATAACCTATCGTTATATGCCGTATTCGCTATCGCGTCCCGCTCTGAGCCTTATGAGATATGGGGAAGAGCGGACGCGAAGCCCGACAAATGTACCCCCTGAGGACCCGTAAGCCCACATCAAGGGGTGCGGGGAGCCCTGTCACCCCATCCTTCCTAACGAAGGGGGGGCGCAGTCAACTCCACCTGAATGCGAACAAGAGGGAACTAGAACCCCTTGAACACACCGTACAGGCGGAACCACGTGTGACACAACACACTGTGGCCCATACCCATACACTCCTGCTACCCGACCAAAGGACGGGAAGCAGGAAAGGCCACAGACCCCAGAACCGCCTGGGAGACAGAACCCCCGGTCATGTCCATGAGGTAAAACCTTACAAAGGGGCCCGGGGAGGACCATGAAGCTGCAGCACAGAAGTCCTCCACCGAGGCCCCACCCAGGAGAGCGGCAGAAGCAGCCACGCCACGAGTGGAGTGTGCCCTGACGCCCCCAGGGGGATCCTGCCCAGCCAACATGTAGCAGAGGGTAATGCCCTCGCACAACCAATGGGACAGGCGCTGCTCCGACAGTGCCTCACCAGCACGAGCCCCACCGTAACAGACAAAGCTGGTCGGTAACCCTGAAGTCCTGAGTACGGCTGAGGTAAATCCCCAAGCACGGACTGGACATGACAGGTGAAGGCCCGCATCTAACTCACTAGTGTGAGAAGGAGGACGAAACGCCTGAACCACAATATCCCGGGAGCGGAAGGAACTCCGGATATTCTTAGGCACGAAAGCAGGATTAGGTCGCAGAGTGACACCGCAATCGGTCCGAAAAGACAGGCACTCTGGACGTACCGAGAGAGCACAGAGCTCACCTACGCGTTTAGCGGAAGTGACAGCCAGTAGGAACGCGGTCTTGAAGGACAGCCGTCCCAACGGCGCCTGCTCGAGCGGCTCAAACGGGGCCAAGGACAACCGACCGAGGACCAATTGAAGATCCCAAGTCGGAGCCAAGGAGCGTTGCACCGGCTTAACGCGTCGAGCGCCAAGCAGGAAACGCTTCACAAGAGGGTGGCTGAACAAGACATCCCCTCAAACCCCTCATGATAGGAGGATATAGCCGCCGCATATACCCTCACCGTCGAAGCCGACAGTCTATCAAGGAGAGACTGGAGGTAACTAAGGACAGCATCCAGGGGGCAGGAGACTGAGTCCCGGCCCCCCGCCTTACACCACACTTGGAACATACGTCATCTGCCCGTGTAAGCGCTACAGTGGAGGGAGAATGCGCATTCCAGATGGTAACACCATCAGGATCAAGAACCTGCGCCCCTCAACGTACCCGTCCCAACAACTGACCTAACAGATGTATGGGGAAGAATCCCTGGCGGCACGGCATCGGTCCCAGACCTGCCTGGCCATATCCAGACGTAATCCTCACCCGTCAGGATGAGGACCGCCCCGCGACAGTACCTCTGCACCCACATTCTCCCTGCCGGGGATGTGGGGAGCCCTCAGGCCGCGCAGATGGAGGACGCCCATAGCCAGCCGCCCGCCGCCTGGTGCAGACAGGGGGAGCGTACTCCTCCCTGTCTGTCGATACACGACACTGACGTCGTATCGTCCGTCCTGATCAACACCATTTGTGGACCAGAAGGACCGCTTTCAATACCAACACATTGAACGTAGCGCAGACCGGGCAGCATGGTTTGCCAGCTGCCCCCTACTGCGTTGGCCCGACGCGTCACCAGCGAGGGAAGCGTCGGTGAAAACGCGACGTGAGACAGCGCCGTAACCGTCCTAGGACGGAACCTCCCGAGCGTGTTGACAACACGCTCTGAGATGGATGCCCATAGCCCTCCAACCGTTGACTGGGAAGAGGAGTACTCTACATCCAGTCTACAGCAACCCCAGGCTGGTAGAGACCTGCCTGGTACGAGACCTGACGATCCACCTTGACCGCGAAAGACCAGAACGTCATCAGGGCAGAACACTCCGTAACCCCGGACGACGCAGAGGCCCCAGTGCAGCGGTGAAGATGCGGGGAGCCAGAGAAAACCGAACGGCAGCCTCTGGTACTCATACGCTAACCCTGCAAAGGAAGCGTAGGTAAGCCCTAGGATGGAAGATCGGAGATGCGCATACGCATCCTACAGGTCTATGGAGGAGAACCAGACCCCCACCTGACAGTGTCCAACAGGTAGGAGACGATCCAAAAAATGCTGAACCTTCCCATGGGACAGGTCCAGCCTGGGTCTTACACCCCTCCCTCCCGACTTCTCGGGCAGAGAACACCGGGAGGAGAACGCCACGACGATGGCTTGCTTCGTCCACAGAGATTGGATCTCGTTGACCAGAGCTGTCCCTGCTGGAGACCCTGACAACAGGGTCTGTACCAAACCTGAAAACGGGTGGGGTTGTGTAAACACAAGTCCCCGCCTCAGCGTTCTCTCCATCCACCTCGACATATGGTACTGCCGTAGTCATATGTGACGACACTCCCAACGCACCCGCCGTCACGTGGCGCAGGTCCGCCAGGAACTGTAGATAGTTGGCCCGGTCCCCCCGCTGTGCGTAGACAACCCTGGAACCGTGCGAGGAGCGCGTTCCGTGTCGGAACACCTGACCCTGACACCACCCACGAGGCAATCGCACCCAAGGGGGAACCCCGACAGAAAGGGCCGGTCTGATACGGGGGGCTTCCGATGAAAAAAGCCCCCCCACTGAACACCCCTCCAGAACATGCTGAAGGAGTTGTTCTGCAGCCGGACATGCAAGGTGTAAGGCCCCCATGGGTTCCTACACACCGTAGCCCTGCAGTGATATTACTACCACCCCAAATCATGTGAGCTGCGACCACTTGCCAATATTTCAGGAGTGGGAGGCACCAACATGATACCTGGCCTGGCGAAGGCGAGGCCGGGGAAGCCCGCACTGTGTGCCTCAAAAGGTTTCGAGCCCCCCTGCTGACAACACTTAAGTTGACAGACGTAACACCAGGCTCAACCAACACAGTTCAAGGTGTGGGAGCCGCTTGACAGCACAACATTCTCACGGACAGACCCAGGCTCAGCCATCAACTTGTTCAAGCCGAACCCATCCTACATGGCCGATCCCTCGGCCGCCAAGGCTGTCGGCCTTGTGGACACCTGTCGAATCAACGCCCAGGATACCTCTGGCGGGGGAAAAACATGGCCGCCTGTCGAGGGCCCCGTCATCGCCGCTGACGAGGCCGTGCTCTCTCTTCTTCTGGCTGCGCGGTGTGAGGCGGTGTAGGGCCTAGGACAATACCGCCCGCGCTCCAGCAGAAGACCAAAATCCCCTGCGGAGAGGGGAACCCTGAGCGGTTATAGCTTGTGGCTGGGTCAAAGCTAATAACGTCAACAACCTCGCGCGATGTGTCGACGTCGGCTGGCCCTCAAGGCCCCTCCACCAGACACAATTTTTTTAATAGAAAAAAACAGCAATTCGAACACAGTTCTAATCGTTGCCAATTCCATACCGTGGCGGTACAAGCCTTAACAGCCCACCAGCCACTCGCCAGGCCGACCCACCCATGGTGTCGGCCGGGCGGGGCATTGTTTCAATATATCAAAAACAAAGGACTGATGTTAACACGGAGCACCAGTGGTGATTGCAAACAGCACCCTCCACTGTGGTGTGCACCATGAAAGGGTTAAATGAATAAAAGAGCTAAACCACAAAATACTGTAGAATGAGCAAACCCATACACACAAAGTTAAGGGGAGACGGACCAGTCCCGCCTTCATTCAAAATATTCACAACAGGACACCAGCCCTAGTTTAGCCCATTTACCAAAAAAGGTAAACAAAGCCCCCCCCCGCACTACTCCCCCAGCATACCGATTGACCGTCAGTATGAATGGTTGAGAGGAGAGAAAACTGTAGCAAGACAGACCTTCTCATAGCAGAGTGACAAAACGAAACAATAGCCCCCTACACAGGGCCGCCTCAGGGGGTGGGGGGCCTCGCGTCTAAAAACGCACAGGGCCTCACATTTCTCCCAGGCGGCCCTGCCCTTATACTACTGCAGCCTAGCGCGAGGCGACGTGGGACCCAAAACAACAATTGCCTGCGCACAGACACGCAACATGTTTACCATGTCGGCTGGACCCATAGCCCCACTACCCGACGCCAACCCAGATGGGAACACCGTTCAACAAACCCCGCCGGAACACAAGGTAAAATACCTGGCTAGGCAACCTAGCCACGGCCTACCCTGTTGTCAACCCATTTACCCGAAAAAGGTAAATAGGACTCAGCAAAAAAACCCACAACAGCTACCGACTGACCTTCATTGATGAACCGGGCAAGAGGAGGGAGAGTGACAACATCTCACGGCGGAGACATTAGAACAGCATAGCAATTAGCAGTAGTAATAGCATGCGGCATTAGCGATAGCATGTAGCATAGCATTAGATGTTTTAGCAGCACGCCCAAGACAGCTTGGAAACCGTTCCCTGCAGAGAACGTTCACCAAACCATCCTGCCCCCGGCGCCAACACACAACATGGTTGTGTAACAAAACAAACCAGCATTACTAACACTAATACCCATGCCTGAAGACACAGGGCCTACCTGAGTACAAGCTGGCCCGACAGCCAGTCTTGTACAGCTGAACCTCGATGTGCTGTCATCAAACGAGGAACATCAACACAGGCCCGTTGTGTCGCCGAAAACATGCGTCGAAGATGCCAGGGGCCAGCAACCTCCGGTAAGCTTTCAAACATTATGACTCTGATCTTTTCATCCTACTAGTTATCGTATGGTGCACGCATCCAAGTACGCTGGGACGAAAATAGAGGAAGGATGTGTGGTGACCAGAGTCACTGCTATATGGGCGGTGCCACCATGGGGGCGGAGCCCCATACAGGTGGGGTGCATGTAGTTTTTTTGTTCGTGGGAGATACAATAGGTATCATAGGAGATAGGGATATCTCATAAGGCTCAGAGCGGGACACGATAGCGAATACGGCATATAACTGCATCCAGCTACCAGAGTCAAGGTAAAAAAATACCCGGACTGCGATCATCCGGAAGGACCCTGCTTGCTTGGATGATCGCTAGAAAACGCGACCGGCTTCCATCATATTACATCATATTTCAACGCACAGTGCGTTACGCACTGATAGGCAAAATGTATTTGCTTGACCTATTTCATTGGCTGCGATGGTACAGCGATGGAACCAGTGCACGCCCACTCATGCGCGATATGTCTCGCCCAGCCCAGGGCCCTATTCCCCGTACCTGGTTCAACTAAGTCGATCAAGAGTCCCATTATCCAGATTCAGTTAACCCGATGTTTGAAGCCGGGATTTTCCTGTTCCTCGAAGGTGGATTCAGTCTCGTTAACTCGAACCAGACTTGAGACCCAGGATAAGTGCGCGCGGCCGCTTCAGTTGAAAAGCCAGCACGTATCGATAGCAGAGATCCTGATTTTCTAACGGCATTGATTGATTAATTGATTTAAAACTTTATTAACAGATTGCAGTACGGCTCAATAGCCTCGCCGACAAGTTAAATGCATAGGCTAATTTTAAGTCCCTCATTACCCCAATCAATCAGATTATATTTCTTTAAACTTGCCTGCTGGCAGTAGTTTTATGGATTGAATAATCAAAAATTAGTTTAACTGTTATACAGAATAAGGATACGGCTCTCTTACCCATTGATTGATGTATGGTGGATCTTTTACTTATCTGCACTGTGGTGTAACGGTTTGTGGTTTTGACTTTCACGCAGACGGCCCGGGTTCGAATCCTAGTCTTTTCCTTCTTTTTGCAATGTAGGAATAATTCAATTAAATAATTCAATCTATATAAAGAATGACATCCTCAATGCATGTAGATTTATAATATTTTAACTTAAAACTAGGCTACTTTTGCGTATAATCATTAATATTATATTCCAATAAAATTATATTGGAAACGCAGGGTTTCGAACACCGGTCGCCCGGTTGCCAGGATTCAGCACTAGCCGCTGCACCACTGTGCGAGACGGGATAAATTCATTGTTTATCCATTAATGGACGAGAGACCCGTGTTTAGAATATTTTACTTTTGAATGAAGTTTTATCTCTTTATTCTCAAATGCATTAATGTGACGTCAACGGCTCATTCAATTTCTCAAATCCGTCAAACAGCGCATCTCATCAGACATTTTAATCCCAGTTACAATATCACACAAAAACCACAATCCCCGCATAGACACTTCAATTTTATGCTTGAATGAAACACAATCTGGGCGCTCCGTTAAGCAAATCTACAGCGGAGAATATATGAAACTAATCAGAGCCAAACGGCCGATAGGTTTCATTCATTAAAAATATCCCCGCGGGATTCACATTTGCAATGCGCCGTTATTAAAATAACCACATGCAGCGTGTATCGCGACCCCGAGCGCCGTATATGACGTGCATTATTTTATTTAGGACAAAGTAAATCTATAGGCTCAATATGATTTATTATCAGCATTTAGTTCTATTATTATACATTTCAAAAGCCCCCTCTAGGAAAACGAAGCACAGAAACGTAATTCAGAATGGTATAATGCAGATCCTAGACTGTGAGAATAATTTCAGGAAGCGAGCTGTCATTTCTTTGCGGGGGCGTGGCCATGGTTCATCCGGCTAACTGAAGTTAACCCTGCTCCCGACCAGGCTTAAACTTTTTGATCTGTTGTCATGGTGATTTAGACAATCGAGCGTCGGGGAATGGGAAGGTCCGGCTTAAGTCAGGCTTGACTGGAAATTATCCGGCTAACTCAGTTATCCAGGTACGGGGAACGGGGCCCAGACAGTGACTTCCTGTGAATCACAAAACAATTATTTATATTTGATATATTAACGTTATATTGTGCATTGGAAACCCAAACATACTTAAAATGAGTAAATATTATTCATTTTAAAAATGTTTATTTTATTTCTAGGGGCCTAAAATAAAAATAAAAATAAAACTTTTTCTTCTTCTCCTTCTCTTTACCAGGGGGGGCGGCGATCTAGCGCCCTCTATTGACCAGCCGCCACTGGTTCAAGCATAACACAATAAGGCGGCCGGGTAGCCCAGTGGACTAAGCGTCTGTCTACCACCGCAGAGACACTGGTATCGAATCCGGCTGTCAGCGGTGCCTCCGGCTTGGTCGGTCGTTATACTGACACAATTGGCCAGTGTCAGCGGGAGGGAAGCCGGTGGGTGGTAATCTGGTCATTGTAAACAGCGACTCCTACAGGTCGGTCAGGGCGCCTGCACAGCGAGGGAGGGAACTGGGTTAGGTAGTGTGATCTTCCCAAGCGTTACACTTCACCAATGAGAGTCCTCGGTGCCAGGTGAAAAGAGGCTGCTGGCTGTCTCCTATGTATTGGAGGAAGCATGTGATATACTTCAGGGCTCCCTAGACCGACCAGTGGGGGGCACATGCGTGCAACGACCAGGAGGGGGAGGGGGAAATTGGCATAACAACTAAATTGGGATGGGAGAACAATTAAATAAATAAATAAATAAATAAATAAATAAATAAATAAATAAATAAATAAATAAATAAATAAATAAATAAATAAATAAATAAATAAATAAATAAATAAATAAATAAATAAATAAATAAATAAATAAATAAATAAATAAATAAATAAATAAATAAATAAATAAATAAATAAATAAATAAATAAATAAATAAATAAATAAATAAATAAATAAATAAATAAATAAATAAATAAATAAATAAATAAATAAATAAATAAATAAATAAATAAATAAATAAATAAATAAATAAATAAATAAATAAATAAATAAATAAATAAATAAATAAAAGCATAACACAATAACATACTCTGCAGCTACATTCGGGACCATTCGATTAGATGGGCCCCACTCTAGGACGCCAGCTTTTCATTACAACTTTTCACTGTGCGTGAGGTTGTTTATAGAGCTAAATCTATATTTTATATTATTGCTATGTGTCCATTAGGGCTGTCCCCGACTGAGGATTTGGATGGTCGACTATGATTGGCCAAAATTTGCCGTTAGTGACTATTGGTAAAAAAAAAAAAAAAAAAAAGGATAATATATATATTTTTTTTATCGTTTTTTTTTTTATCATTTCATTTGGGCTGTGGGGGGTGCTTAATGTCTGAAGGAGTCGACTGAACGCTTCTTGTCCTCTGCAAAAGCATGCAATTGGTCCACTGATGAATACATCTTGAACTCCGCAAAACCATATCGCAAATGTCATCATCCTCCTGTTCTTTGGATGCCATTCCTACCCCCTTCCTCAAAGAGGTTTTAGACAGTGTGATTGGAGATATCCTTAAAATTGTAAACAGCTCTCTCAAATCAGGCATCTTTCCAGACTCACTAAAAATGGCTGTAGTTAGGCCCTTACTAAAGAAACACAACCTTGATCCCTCTGTGTTGAGTAACTATAGACCTATCTCTAATCTCAGTTTTTTGGGCAAGGTCTTAGAAACTAAAAATGTTTATCAACTGGATGCGTTTTTACAGAAAAATAGGGTCCATAACAAATTCCAATCTGGTTTCCGGAGGGGCCATAGCACTGAGACAGCACTTGTAAAGGTAATTAACGACCTTAGGGTGTCTGCGGACAATAAAGAGGTATCCGTTCTCCTGCCCCTAGATTTAACGGCTGCGTTTGACACAATTGACCACACAATTCGAATGCACCGCCTCGAGTATTGGATAGGTCTGTCAGGCACGGCCTTGTCCTTGTTTCATTCCTACTTAACAGGTAGAAGCTACTCTGTCAATCTAGCTAATTATGGTTCCGACAAACACACCATCTGTTCCTGTATCCCGCAGGGATCCATTCTTGGCCCTTTATTGTTCTCCCTGTATATACTGCCGCTGGGTGGACTTATTACCAATCATAGAGTTAACTTCCATTTATATGCTGATGATACCCAGCTTTACCTCTCCGTAGCTCTAGACGAGCGCTGTGCTCTAGACCCGCTGTTGACCTGTTTGTCCAGCATAAAAGGCTGGATGAGTGAGAATTTTCTCAAGCTAAATGAGGATAAGACAGAAGTTCTCATAGTGGGGTCTAGTGACCAGAGAGAACTGATAAAAAGTAGACTGGGTAACCTGAATGTAGAAAATAACACTGCAGTAAAGAACCTGGGGGTTATTATTGATTCTGAATTGAATTTTAATACACACATTAATCATGTCACGAAGATTGCCTTCTTTCATCTTAGAAATATTGCACGAATTAGATGTGTCCCTGGATGATGCAAAAACGCTAATCCACGCTTTTGTTTTCTCTCGGCTTGATTAATGTAATGCACGACTAATCGACTAATAGGGGTCAGCCCTAGTGTCCATTGGCATTGTCAATTGACAGTATAAACCTTCCTTTCAATATGCCATAAAGAAATAATTTTGTCATCAATACGTTCCCGTTTTATAGCGATGTGAATATGAACGTTATATCGGAATGGTCTGGGGTAGGGCTGACCCCTATTAGTCGATTAGTCTACTAATCCGTCGAAAGGAGCCGTAGTCGACCAGCCAACATCTTAGTCGAATATAAAAAATTAAAAAAATTAAAATTGATAATATATATATATATATATATTTATCTATTCTATTCTATTATCTATTCTATTCTATCCCCAGGCCATCAGGCTGCTAAACGAACAATGAATGAACACTACACAACAACAACCACCAAACGCACATAGCACACACATCCACACGCACACACTCACTTTAAACAAACACACTGTAGCACCCACTCCACACACTTATAGCACACACCCACTTTAAACAAACACACTGTAGCACCCACTCCCCACACTTTATATTTATGGATGAAGGATTGCACTACAACTCGTACACCTTACTGTAAATTGTACCTAAAATTGTACCTCATCCCATTTCTGCTTTGCACTAGATAGTACTGTACATTAGTACACTGCATAGTATTGTGTATTGTATATTATATGGTAACTCAGAACATTGTACATATGTCTATACCGAACACTGTGACCTCATTTTCTTCTTCTAAATTCATGCTATATTATGTTATTATGTTATTTGATACTATCTTGTCTAGCACAGTCTCTGGAGCGTAACAGTAAGAAGCATTTTGTATGAAAGTATTCTGTACTTCTGTATGACAACTATTAAAGAACTTGAACTTGGAACTTGGAACTTATCATTCTTTCCAAAAGAAAAGAGGCCTAGAAGCGTGGCTAACGCTAATGGAACGCATACCAGAGGCTAACTGCCTACGAAAACAGGCACAGAGGCACTGAAAGAGGATTTCACCCATCTAATGAACACACTAGACTAGATAAATATCAAGATGTATCCATCAGTGGACCAATTGCATGCTTTTGCAGAGGACAAGAAGCCTTCAGTCGACTCCTTGAGACATTAAGCACCCCCACAGCCCAAATGTAATGATACAAAAAAAAATATATATATTAAAAAAGAATATATATATATATATTATACTTTTTTAATTTTTTTAGTCGACCATAGTCGACTATGATTTTGGCCAATCATAGTCGACTATCCCAATCCTTAGTCGGGGACAGCCAGTGGCATAACTCTCTCTCCAGGTGTGCCGGGGACAGATTTGTGGCCGTGGCGAGTGACGTCGCTGGGGGGGGTTAGGGCCCCCCCCCCCCCCCCCCCCCCCCCCCCCCCTCTCTACCTCGATTTTTTTTTTAATACCAGGGGTGCAATACCGCATTTTCCCAGGCGGTGGCGCCATTTCTCCATGTAAACGACACACTGAGCTCATACATACAGAATTTCCATTGCATTCAGAGATCTCCAGGTAATGGTCTTTGCTGAGTGAATGAATGAATGAAAACTTTATTTAACAGATTGCAGAATGGGTACAATACAGTACGGCTCAATACATACAATTGTTAAGGGGATGCAGACCTGAGAAAGACGTTTGTCTTGTTTCCATCAGGGTCCCCCATTTTCAATTCATATAGACATATATGACATACATGACATACAGATAGTCAGTACTGCTACATCTATACATTTATGACATACCAGATTTGCAAATACAGTACTGTTTGTGATACAGAAGGAGTCAAGAAAAGGGAGTATATACATTTGACGTAGAAACTGTACATTGGAGGAGGTTGGGTGGGGGGGGTTGGGTACATTGGGATATTGACAACCATACTGGGTAATTTACATTGGAGGTGGTTGGGGGGGGGGGGGGGGGGGGGGGGCGGGGGGCACACTGTATAAACAAGTAACACTGTACATTGAGGGGGGGGGGGGGGAGGAGACACTGTACAAACAAACACAATTGTACATTGAACTATTGACAAAACCATACTAGGTAAATTACTGTACATTGGAGGGGGTTGGGTTAGGATATTTACAGGGGCCAGTGTTGAATTGCAGTCTCCCGTAGGTGTCCCTTGAGAGAGGTTTTGAAAGTGGGTAGTGATCCACATTCCTTTACAGCTTTGGGTAGGGCGTTCCACATTGATGTGGCATAATTGCGAAACGTGTTTAGTCCCTTATTTGAGCCGAATCTGGGTTTAACATGATTTGTGGAGCTCCCTCTGGTGTTGTGATCGTGGTATTCACTGACCTTTGGGAAGTATTTTGACATGTACATGGGTACCTTGGTCGTGTAGTGTATCTTGTAGACCAGGCCCATTGCAAGTTGTTGTACTCTGTCGTCTACTCTAAGCCATCCTAGGTTGTCAAAGTGGGCAGGGGTGAGGTGGGTTCTAGGAGTAAGGTCAAGCAGTAGTCTGACCAGTTTGTTTTGAGATGTTTGTAATTTTGTTTTTAGCGCCTTTGAGGTGCTTTGGTACCATGAGGTGCAAGCATAGTCGTAGTACCCCTGAATGAGTGCTCCTGCCAGAGTCTTCAGGGTGTTCTTGTTTACCAGAGAGGAGATCCGGTACAAGAATCGAGTTCGTTGGTTGACTTTTTTTATTACATTGGATGCCATTTTGTCACAGGAGAGATTAGCCTCTAGGATGGAACCCAGGTAGGTAATTTCATCTTTCCTTGTGACAATATTGTCACCCACTGTAACTGAGAAGCCGTCGGTCTTGCTGAGTTTGTTATTTGAACCGAAGAGAATGGACTCTGTTTTGCCCATGTGTAATGATAGTTTGTTATCAGCGAGCCATATGCAGATTCTGCCTAGTTCCGAGCTGAGGGTTTTTTCAACCTGTAACTTGTTCTTGTCAGAGACCAGCAGGGCTGAGTCGTCCGCAAACAGGAACAAGTTGCAGTCACAAGCTGACGACATGTCATTTGCATAAATTAGGAACAGTAGCGGTCCTAGTATGCTTCCTTGTGGAACACCACAGCTCACTGTGAGGGGGGGGGATAGGGTACCGTTTACCTCCACCATCTGTTCCCTCCCCTCAAGGTAGGATTGCATCCAGCTCACTGATAGACTATCAAAACCAATTGCTTTTGCTATGGCAAATTGCTCTTAGAAATGGGAGTCAAGCAAACTTGTTAAAGTGTACAGCATGTGAATCAAATGTGGGATTTTTGTGACAAAGCTACAGCATAGAATTCTAAAGAAGCAAATCAAAATCCTTACTCCTGATTCCCCCAAAACACAACACTGCAGTAAATGAACTCATGCTGAAATTCTTCTTTCAACATGAGATCACTGCAATAACCAGAGGAACGTGCCAAAAAAACAGGGTCCAACTCATCTGTGAACTAAAGAGCACTTTCAAGCATTTCTAATTGCCACTTCATCTGCAGAAAATGAAATGTCATGTTTATCTCCAATCCAGTTAAAAGAGTTTCTCACACCAAGAAAACCTATTTTATCTTTTAGTGGAATGAACATTGCCGGCATCAGAATACATTTGACTTCTGGTCTTCATATAATCTATCAACAAAACGGGGGGAACAGAATGAAGAACAATTAAAACAATTTGCGATCATGAAACGTTTGGAGTCTAGAATATCTGATGAGTAATCGGTAAACATTATTCTTTTAAGTATAATTTTCTTCTTCTATGTCACACACACACTGTAGGCATGCGTTCTTCATGGGACGGGGGTGCACTAAGTGCAAGCCCAGATAAGTACTCGCTATTTGCATATCAATAGCGCCGGTCGTATTTAACACACCTGACGACCGGCGCTATTGATATGCAAATAGCGAGTGCAATCCCAGTTGATTTCAGGAACGCACCACTCACTGCACACACACACACACACACACTGCTGGTGTCGTCACTGCTGCTGGTTTAGCTCTAGATAAGGGCAAGAATGCGACCCCCATCTACTCCTCTTTGCATAATAATAGGACAGGTAGTCAGAAGGGGGGGGGGACATAACTGCATTCTGAAAAAATGCGGGGGACACATTCCAAATACCCCCGTGGGAGTTACGCCCCTGGGGACAGCCCTAGTCTGGGGTAATTCCTGCAAAGCTAGTTATAGGGCGGTAAGCTAATAACGTTAAATCGATTGGCGTTTCGGCCCTACACAAGCTAGAGTTAAACATCTAAATGCATATGATCGGTATCATGTTCCACCATGAATGCATGAAAGGTGGGGGGGGGGGGGGGGGGGGGGCGGGGGAAGTCATTTCTGATTATTGATTACCAATAACGGCATTCGCTATTGCAACATCATACGCTGACCGGGTGGATGGCTATGAGAACAAGGCCCGATCAGACTGAAATTGACGTCAAATCACTCTTACCTGTGGCCGGTTAGATTCCAAAAATAATTTCCCAGTTATTTGATCGCCATCTGGTAGATTGATATGTCCATTGGCTGATGCTATATTCCTTTACTGCATACTGAATTCGGCATCGCAAAAAGTATTCCAGGCGATGTGGTGAAGCCATAGCTTTAGGCTAACAGAAAAGCTAACCCGGAGCGAAAAAAAAGTGACACCAGGTCAGAAACAAGGATTACTGCATTCTGGAGACAGTGCCACTACCAGGATCTGGCCGGTACTGCACTTTCGGAGTCCCAATATGCCTTTTCCAGCCAAAACACAGCTCCGTGACAACATCCGGGATATTAAAATGGAATAAAAACAAAAACAAACATAACACGTATATATACATGGTTGGCCGTCAAGCGCTGGCTCCCAATCACGTATACAGGTGCAGCTCAATAAATTAGAATATCATGGAAAAGTCAACATATTTTGCTGTATTGATGCAGTCATTTGTGCAAAAGGAGCCCCAACCAAGTACTGAGTGAACATACATGAACATTATTTTCAGAAGGCCGACATTTCTATATACAAAAGAAAAATACATGTATTTTAAATGTTTTATTGGCGATACAGAATTTTGGGCTTTCATGAACTGTACGACATAATCCTCGAAATTAAAACAAATAAAGGCTTGAAATAATTCACTTTGTGTGTAATGAATCTATAATCTATGAGAGTTTCGCTTTTTGAATTGAATTACTGAAATAAAATAACTTTTCCACGATATTCAAATGTATCGAGCTGCACCCATACGACACGTGGTTGGCCCCGGATCGGTTAAGCACCCCCCAAAGCCCAAATGGAATGACAAAGAAAAAAATTATTATAAATAAAATAATTAATTTAATAAAAACGTTTAATTTATTTAAAACAAATTTGCACCCTTACAGCCCAAATGGAATGAAATAAATTTTTGTATTTAATAAAAAGTTAAAAAAAAAAAATGTCATGATGTCATAACAATGTCATGATGTCATAACAGAATGTCATGACGTCATAACAGAATGTCATGATGTCATAACAGAATGTTATAACGGAATGGCCTGAGCGTTGCCCATCCAATGATGTGTATGTGTTTATTAAAAAAAATTATTAAACACATTTTTTTTAAGAAAAATAGCGGGACGGATGTAGCGTACAGATTGTGTACGGCTCAATACAAACAATTGTTAAGGGGATGCAGACCAGAGAAAGACTTTCGTCTTGTTTCCATCAAGGTCCCCCTGATCTCTCATGGTGTCCTCACAGTGGGGGGGGGGGGGGGGGGCTGCTGGAGACAGGTGTGTTAGTGGTACAGGAGCCAGGATCTGCGGCCTGGTTGTGGTGGGCCGGTCCGGGTCAAAAGGTTAGTCCATTTCTTTAGTCCCAGTCCGTCCCTGTATGAGTGCAGACTCACACTGGTCTTTACCTGCGTCCTCCAAATGACTAGAACCTTTATAATGAATGATTCTTGTGTTTTGACAGTGTATGAATATATGAAATTACATGAAATGTGTTACTTACCCATCCAGCCATCTTTTGTATCGAAACAAACATCTTGACTTTTTATTAATTTATCACAGAAGCCTCCATACAGCTTGTATACAAGATGCCTCCATACAGCTTGTATACAATATACGTTTTTGACCACAAGATGGCGACATAAGACTAGTTTCTGTACATATTCACCTCTGGAGCATAGTTTTCAAGTTGTGAATGGAATATAGAAGGACATAATGATTGTATCATCGAGGGAAATATGTTTATGGATGTTGAAAGCGGATGTGTTAACAAGTGTGTAGCTGCAACACACACACAAAGAAACTGTGTAAACTATGTTCTGGTCTGTTATTGAACCTGAGGTCATGTCATGTATGTTGTGTATGTCATAAATGTCACTATGAATTGAAAATGGGGGACCCTGATGTAAACAAGACAAACGTCTTTCTCTGGTCTGCATCCCCTTAACAATTGTGTGTATTGAGCCGTACTGTATTGTACCAATTACTCAATCTGTTAATAAAGTTTTCACTCATTCATTCATTCGGGTTGTTAGATGGGTTTCAGCGCCCTCTAGTGGGTAGTTGTAGGTAACCCGCTGGAACGGAAGTGAAGAAGAAATTAATAAGAACAGAAATAGCTGTTATGCTATTCAAAAACAGTTCCAAAATTACATTCCAATATTATGTAGTATAAGGAGAAAATAATAGAATAGAATAGAAATACTTTATTTATAAGAATAAGAATAAAATACGGTCCGGGATATACATTCTAAACTATAAAATATATACAGTAAAATGTACAGTAGGCTACTAAGTGTAAAAAGTGTAGCTCACCAGTAAGGCCTCCTGCTGGGATTCAAACCCAGGACCTTCTTGCTTACTCAAATGCATACAAATCTGTACACTGTACAACTGTACAAGCAAAACTGTACATTGGAATATTGACAAAACCATACTTGGTAATTTACTGTACATTGGAGCAGTGGCGTCGCGTGGGTAAAATAACAGGGGATGCCAAAAAAAATTATATAAAAAAAATTATTACATTAAATTTTTTTTTTTTTTTTTTTTTTTTTAAGTCAATCAGTCACCATGTACACTACAGTATGGCTCGGCGGCCAGTCAAACTTTCTTTTTATTTATTTAACAGATTGCAGAATGGGTACAATACAGTACGGCTCAATACACACAATTGTATAAGAGGATGCAGACCAGAGAAAGACTTTTGTCTTGTTTACATCAGGGTCATTAATACTGCTGGAGCATTGGTTCATGTTTGGTCAGATTTTTCCTTGCACGATTTTGCGCACCGTGTGGGAGCAAATTCGAGACACATATTCGGTTGCAAGGTGTCCCACGGTCTCCTCTATGGCCGTGAATATTTTCACGCGGATCGGAATCACGGCGCGCCCGTGGGACACTTTTCGTTTCGGCGAGTTTATTCCACGCTTTCGGCTTTCCTTTTCTAAGCATTTTCGGGCTCGCGTGGATCCCATAATAGGCTCACTTAATACAGCGTTTTTAAAATCACGCAACATTTTCAGGGTCGCGAGCCGACCTTTTCCCCTCGTTCTCGATGATGGAAGTGATTTAGGAAAAGCTTCGGCACGCCGAGAGGTACCCGTGGATTTAATCTCGCGTGGATCGGGGCAATATTCGGCCCGTAGGAGCAGTCACGGGTTAATACAATTTTCAGAGTGCAGAGGGGAGGTGTGCATAGGGGAGGCCAGACTACTTAGGGCCCTTTCTCACTCACGCTATTAGTTTCTATTTCGTTCCGTTCTGCCCGTTCCGAGATCTGATTCGAACTCCCCCCCCCCCTCTCCCCCTCTGGTTTGTGTACACACTTCAGTCTGGGTGCGCTCTGGGTTTTGTTTACGGTTTGCGTTTTGAGCTTGTAAGCTTGCCGTGGTTTTTGCTGTCGCCTATGAGCCAATGAACACAAGGGTATACTTGCGTCATCTAGTACGCGACAAGTCGTTCAATAACACAGACAAGTCGATTTCATACACAGATCAAGAGACGCAATGGAGATGGAGACCTTCATGATGATGTGTCTACTCTTTTGGAAGCAATTCCAGAAACGAAATCGAGGAACCAGCATATCTCGACGCAATCGAGGTGTCACTGCCACTGCCGACATATCTCAACGACGGACTACAAACGACCACAACCGTCGGCGTCAGCAGCAGCGACGGCTATTTCCTCTAATCCATCAACCTTCCAGCATTTTGATTGAGGCCCGCATGTGTATACAGAGGCGAGCTGCTCGCCTCAGGCGATTTCACGAGAGCGAAGCAGTGGCAATAACTGATTTTCTTCTGGTGCTAAAACAACAATTGCGTTCATCAACAAGGTGAGAAGCAGACCTTTCTATAGCCTTGTCCATTGTACTCATCTGTTGTTCATAAAGAGGGCAAATATCAGTTATAAAATCAGTGTCTGCTTATATTTGCATCTTAAGTCAGTACGTTACTGTAATGTCTTGCTTTCATTCGATCGACATCTGCAAAATATTGGTATGCCCTTATAATGACTGAAACAATCCATTTAGCTACTGTACTTGTATTAATCTCAACTAGATAACTGCACCTTGCACATACATAACCCTAGGCTCTGTTACCATACTGTATACTTTGAACTCTGTTGCCTATACTCTATTTCTATACATATAACTCAATCAATTTATACCTCCTACCTCTCACTGTCTCACTGTCTACTACTGGCATGATGAACCTGTGATTTGACATTATATATTATTATTAGCTTTGTTGTTGTGTTCAATGTCACTCCAGGAAGCTACACAGACCCCCCCCCCCCCTCCCCCTGAGGAATGCAGGAGAGACGTTTATATTTTGAATATACTAATGTATACTAATGTACTTTCTATTCTACCTCAGGAGCGTATGGGTTCGACAGAGGCCTGGTGTGTGGTGGCAGCATGTCTTGGCTAGCTGGGGCGATCCGGAATGGCTACAAAATTTCCGGATGAGGAAAACTACATTCATGGAGTTGTGTGGTATACTTAGGCCACATCTACAACGAGACGCAACCAGGAGGAGTCCAGTGCCTGTGGAACAGCGTGTGGCTATATGCATCTGGAGATTGGCCACAAACGTGGAGTTTCGGTCCATTTCCCACTTATTTGGTATTGGTCTATCGACAGCTTGTGCTATAACCAACAATGTTGCCTCTGTAATTATGGACAAGATGCTCTCCCTCTATATTAGATCACCATCTGAACATGAATTGAAGAGCATCATTCAAGGGTACAGTGACCGGTGGGGTTTCCCACAATGTGGTGGGGCTATTGATGGGACCCATATTGGCATTTTAGCGCCACCAGACGCCCCTGCAGAGTATTATAACCGTAAGGGGTTCTACTCCATCATTCTGCAAGGTGTGGTAGACCATCGACTGAGGTTCTGGGACATAAATGTGGGTTGGCCAGGCAGAGTGCATGACGCAAGAGTGTTTGGGAATTCCAATGTTTATGACCGGGGTCAGAGTGGCACACTGTTCCCCAATCTCACAAAGAGGATTGAGGGTGTAGATGTCCCTGTAGTGATTCTAGGTGATGCTGCCTACCCACTCCTCACATGGTTGATGAAACCATACCAAGAGGGCAATGCAACTCCTGCACAGAAAACATTCAACTACCGGCTCAGCAAAGCACGCATGACCGTTGAGTGTGCATTTGGCCGTCTCAAAGGAAGATGGCGGTGTTTGATGAAGAGATACGATTGCCACATTGCAAATATCAACACCACCGTGGCAGCTTGTTGCATACTTCACAATTTTTGTGAGGTACACAATGAGGAGTATGTTGACGACTGTGACGTTGGCATAGACAATGAAGAGCGGGATCCACGCGGGGCGAACGGCACTGCCACTGCCCACGCCACAAGAGATGTCTTGTGCATAGGGTGACCAGGTGTCCCCCTTTTGGTTGTACTGTCCCAACATTTGACCAAATGTCCCGCGTCCCTCATATTGAGAGGATGTCCCTCTTTTCGAAGCCAAAAAAAACATGCGTCTAAAAGCCCCTCCCTACAGACAGTAAACGTAGCAACCCGCCTCTCTCCACACACATTGCTCTGATTGGTTATAGTACTTTAGCGTGCTGCTTGCCTGCTTGTGACGTGACTGAGACTGAGTCGTGACGCTACCTCATATCGCAAATCTGATTGGTCAAAAAAAACACAACAACATTACAAGCAAACTAGTTCAAGATGGAAAGCAGTAAAAAGAAACGGACCTGCAGTTACAACCAAGACTGGCAAACGACACATGACTGGGTGAGGCAGATGGCAGGCAATCCGCAGCAGGCTTTCTGTGTTTTGTGTCATAGTTCGTTTTCAATTGCGCATGGAGGAGAATACAACTTGAAGCGCCACAGTGGACGTGAGTCTCACTTGAAAGTGGCTCACCAAAAAGAAACATCCAGATCTATGGATACGTTTCTTTTTAAACCAAACAATGATAGCCAGACGGACAAGGTCACTGCAGCTGAGATAACAAGTGTCTATCACACAGTACAACACTCCCATTCATACAGGTCAGCCGACTGTGGTAACTTTTAACCTTTGATTTAAATCTATTCGGTGAAGACCATGGCAGTTATTCTAATATAGAAACACAATTTATTTGTATTATTATTTTTGTATTATACTACACTGTTTTCCCTAGTTCTGTGTTAACAGGGAATATCAAACACAAGACATTCCTGTCAAGTGATGACGTTTGAATATTTAAAACAGATGTTAGGTGGTATTTAATTTGTATTTATTTTGATTTAACCTTTAACCTTTGATTTAAATCTATTCAGTGAAGACCATGGCAGTTATTCTAATAAAAAAATGTACATTATCTATCTGTCCCACTTTGTCCCACTTTGTCCCACCAAAATCGTACTGTTGTCCCACTTTGTCCCACCAAAATCTTACTGTTGTCCCACTTTTGGACTTTTTGCATCTGGTCACCCTACTTGTGCACCTTCTTCCATGATGCTTAAAGGCACATCAAACAGCATTAAATACAGTGACACTCTCAAGGGGCTTTTTTCTAGAATATCACATGTTGTTTTTCAATTGTTTTTCATTGTGGTATTCTATTGTCAGTATTATGTTTTTTTCAATAAATGTATCCAATCCCAGATTATGTGGACCTCATCTTGACCCTAATACAAGGCAACACTTAACAGCCAAAATAAAACACATGCTTGGTCAGTTGGCTGCTGTCATTAATTACTGATAAAGTCTTGTCTCAGGGATCTCTGTTTCAGAAGATCCAAGCTAACAAGATTATGGCTAGCAGTGTCCATTGAATTGAATGCAGACATTATTAAGGCAGACATTATAATGTACTCTAGTCATTCACACACAAATCAAGCACTCCAGACATTATAATAATGTTGTTGCCAGACATTCAAGGTTAGATGGTATCCATTGTCTGCCTAATGGCGGGGAGGAACTACATTAATTCTAGTCATTCACACACAAATCTGCACATCTGCCTCAAGTCACATTCCATTCAGACACAAATCAAGCACTCCAGACATTATAATAATGTTGTTGCCAGACATTCAAGGTTAGATGGTATCCATTGTCTGCCTAATGGCGGGGAGGAACTACATTAATTCTAGTCATTGACAACACAAATCTGCACATCTGCCTCATAAGTCACATTCCATTCAGACACAAATCAAGCACTCCAGACATTATAATAATGTTGTTGCCAGACATTCAAGGTTAGATGGTATCCATTGTCTGCCTAATGGCGGGGAGGAACTACATTAATTCTAGTCATTGACAACACAAATCTGCACATCTGCCTCATAAGTCACATTCCATTCAGACACAAATCAAGCACTCCAGACATTATAATAATGTTGTTGCCAGACATTCAAGGTTAGATGGTATCCATTGTCTGCCTAATGGCGGGGAGGAACTACATTAATTCTAGTCATTGACAACACAAATCTGCACATCTGCCTCATAAGTCACATTCCATTCAGACACAAATAAGGCACCAATCAAGCACCAATGTGCTCTATAGTAATTGAAATGTATTATAATGTTTACCACTCCTGCCTAATGGCCGAATAGATGACAAGTGTAGATTAAAGCTGGTATGATTATTCAGAACAGAGGATGGTCTCTCACTTCACCAACTGTTTTAACTACAACACTCTGTAACTGTTTTATAGTGATACTATAATATTGAATCCTTCATTTGCCAGACTGGACCATTATCCCTTTCACTTCAGTTAAATAACAGTGACATTAAACTATGTATCCCTTAAACGATTCCTATTTTTTTCAGTATCAGGGAAATTAAATCTAAAATGTACAAACTAGCAAATTCTTAACAGTGCATAGTAATAAGTCGATGCAAATCTTTCCAATGTGAGGTATCAAGAGGTTTATTTGTTAAAAAAAAATAGATAAGACATATGCATGGTAAAAAAAAAAAAGACATGCTAGGTTCCTATTATTGCAAAATATAATAATAAAATAGAATACAATAGGCAGGCATTGAAAAAATAATAGATGACAAGATATGCATGGGGGAAAAAAAGACATGCTAGGTTCCTGAGAAACTGGTTCTTATGTACACTACTATGCTATATACAATTTACAGTGTCTGTCTATTAGTGTGCAAAATATATCTAAAATGTACAAACTAGCAAACTCTTAACAGTGCATAGTAATAAGTCGATGCAAATCTTTCCAATGTGAGGTATCAAGAGGTTTATTTGTTAAAAAAAAATAGATAAGACATATGCATGGTAAAAAAAAAAGACATGCTAGGTTCCTATTATTGCTAAATATAATAATAAAATAGAATACAATAGGCAGGCACTACTATGCTATATACAATTTACAGTGTCTGTCTATTAGTGTGCAAAATATAATAACAAAATAGAATACAATAGGCATTGAAAAATATGGATGACAAGATATGCATGGTAAAAAAAAAGACATGCAAAATAAAACATAATATAACTGTTAAGGCACCTAGTTTTACTCAAATGTACAGTTTAAAAAATGTGCAGAGGGATGGGGAGAAAGAAGGGCAACACCTTTCCTTCTACAATCATTAGAGCCTGTGATAGGTAGATGGTTCTCCAAAGTTCTCATAATTTTGAGGGGCAGGAGGCTGTGGGTGTGCAGTGCGCTGCGATTCAAACATAGTGCACATCATCCTCATGAAGGCCACGTTCTCTCGCTCTGCTCTGTGTCCAGCAAGCTCGTTCTCTCGCTCTATTCTGCGGTCAGCCCGCTCGCTCTCTTGGGATGATCTGCGGTCTGCCTCCTCATTCTCCGCTCTGCGCTCTCCCTCTCGTGCTCGCTCAGCGCGCTCGACCTCTCGCTTCCACAGGTCCTCGCGCTGCTGTGCCTCTCGCTCTGATCTCACGTCCAAACTTCTTGCTTCTCGCTCTGAACGCAGATCCTCTGCTTGGGAGAAATCCAGGCATCTCTTGTTGGTCAGGTCTATAAAGGCACCCACACTGTCTCTTTCATCAGCAGTCCTCTTCCGCTGGGTGTTGGGACTTGGGCCATCTGAAACTCCTGTATATATGCAAGCAAAAATATAAAATTAATTGAAGGCAGGCTACAACCAAAATATCACTTTTTGTGTGGGCAGTTAGTGTATTTGTATAAAACCAACTACAGTAACTTTGCATAATGCCACAGACTGACCAGGCAGACACTGAAGGCATGAGAATATAGATGAATATAATTGCTAAAAACGTTGTACTTACCGATTAGCAGGTTGGCGGAAGGACTGACGTCTCTCGCACCAGCAGTCGACTGTGTGTCCAGCAGTCGACTTCTCTTGCGTCGGTTGTCTGGAGTCTCTGGACTAGGACCTGGGCCATCAGAAACACCTGTATGCAAAAAAATATATAAAATTAATTGAAGGCAGGCTACAACCAAAATATCACTTTGTTGACTATGTGGGCAGTTAGTGTATTTGTATAAAACCAACTACATAATATATGCCGTCTAATCACTGCCCTGTAGAACAGAATGAAATACAGTAACCTTGCATTGATTGAAAACTTGATTGAAAACGTTATTAACAGATTGCAGAATGGGTACAATACACACACAATTGTTAAGGGGATGCAGACCAGAGAAAAAACGTTTGTCTTGTTTACATCATGAAAATAGATGAATATAATTGCTAAACGTGTACTCACATGGACTCGATGGTATGTCGACCAAAGGTAGTGTGTTCTCCACCTCTTCTGACTGAACAACGGGGGGGTCACTGGACGGTTTGCTGTTGAGAATGTTGTCCACTGCCTCGTACCACTGAAATTTGTCCTTCTCATCAGACGAGCTGCCAGATTTACGCACCACATCTCGTACTCGTAAATATTGCAGCCGCAACTTCTTCACTTTGGCTCGACACTGCTCGACCGATCTGCTGAATCCGTGCACAGCCAGATGATCGGCGAATTTTCCATACATTTCCGCATTTTTATGCGTCTTGTCCAGCTGTTGCTGAATGCTCTCATCAGCCCAAAACGCTAGCAAGCACTCAATTTCGGCAGTTGACCACAGTGAACCTTTGCTTGTCATGTTTGCTAAATCGATGTTGCTTGGTCGAATAGTTATGACGTTATGTCAGCACCAGGTGCCACGCCCGTGAATAGGTACACGCTCGCAAGCCACACCCCCCGTTCTCCCCGGGGCCGAATCGGAGACCACCTCTGCCAGGTGATCCCGTTCAGCGGGGGGTGAAACGAATCAGCGCCGACTCGCACCCCGAAAGGGGTGAGTGAGAACACTGCCCCCCGTGCTCCGGGACGGTGACAAAAGGCTGAGTGTGAAAGGGCCCTTAGTCTGCTGACAGGCCCGTTTTGAGGTGTGGGCAGGGCTTTAGTCAGCTCGAATCCGATTGGCTAGTATTGGTTTTGGAGTCCACATGCGTGTAGCTTAATCCCAGCGGAAGAGTCGCAGAGCGCTTCCGCATTCTTCGCCGCACGCCAGTACGGTAATGCGCATTTCCTTTTCCTTCGCCCAGGTGCTCGCGAGGTGCTCGCGCGCGCATGCGCATGAGATCCCCGCTTGGTTCGACACATATTAACACGCTTTGGTTCATATTAATCACGCTTTGGTTCATATTCTTTGGTTCATATTAATCATATTAATCACATACACGCAATGGACGCAGCAGGCGATCACTGCTACTGTTATTCAGCCGCGCCGAGGTACATGCATTTGTACGTCACAGGAGAGAAACCGTGTATTCAAAGAAAGCTATTAAAATAGTCTTTGAATCTAAATATACTTTCTTTGTAAAATGTGTCATAATGTAGCATTTGTGTGTGTAACGTACTGTAACAAATAAATGTTTTTTCACAGGAAATTCACTTCTCTGGTCTGCATCCCCTTAACAATTGTGTGTATTGAGCCGTACTGTATTGTACCCATTCTGCAATCTGTTATTTTCATTCAATCAATTTCATTCAATCAATTTTATGAATGACCGAAAAAACAATGTTACAAAGTAAAGTTGACAGCTGCGTTGTGTTATCGTTACAATGTACAGGGAAATAACATTATGGCGTTGCGAGTGAATCGCGTTGCGATAATATACATGTATTCCATAATATGTAAGGTACAGTTGACAGCTGCGTTGTCCTCGTTTGGATAATATGTAAAGTACAGTTGACAGCGAGTGAATCGCGTCGCGATAATATACATGTATTCCATAATATGTAAAGTACAGTTGACAGCGAGTGAATCGCGTCGCGATAATATACATGTATTCCATAATATGTAAAGTACAGTTGACAGCTGCGTTGTCCTCGTTTGGATAATATGTAAAGTACATATTGTCGTGGAATATATTATCATGTTATTATGGATCTGTGTTGTTTTATCATGTCATACAGCTTGAGTTTCAGTCCGACCAGATTGACTGGTTAAATGTGTGTATGTCTCTTTAAGATTACTCTGACATTCTCTCAGTCATAACAAAGTTGCTGTTTGCTTCCAGTTACTGAGAAACTATTTTGTTTGCCTTCGTCATCATATCTGTTGTATGTTCTGCCATATAGGCCATAGAGCCATAACCCAAGGTTATGGGAACTGTAAGACGGAGCTGTTTTCCTCCCAGGCCATAGCCATAACATAGTCGTATTATTAATTTCTCTAACCAGCCATTTTGTTTTCTTCTAGGTCATTTCATGTATTTAATTGTATGTCTGACCAAGGTTCTGGGTCAGTCCTCGGTCAGATGCTAGTGGGTTAACATGTCTGCCTCTGGCTGGTGACTGGCCTGTCAGCGTGGCCATGTTGTCATAAACTTTCTTTATTGAATAAACCTTCTTATTATTATTAATAATGACTCAGAATGATTAATGTAAACGGCTCATCGTTTGTCCTTTAATAATTCCCATTACAGATGGCGACGAGAGATGTTTTTTTTTTTTAACCGATGGGTGTCAAGGTCGGCCGCCAAACGGACTCTGCAGAAAGGGTGAATCCTGGGATTCCGGGGGAGCGGTGCCCTGTCTCGAGGCTCCTCCGTGCAAGACACGGAGGGGAGAGAACCAGCTGCGCCGTCCGCTTGGCTGTCGCCTCCGGCATGGACCTTGGGGACGCGTGATAAGGAACACTCGGTGAGCTGTTGACATTCTGATTTCTGTTTAAAACATTTTTGTTTTTAAATTTATAATTAGAGGTCTAAAACTAGAACATGGTGCCGGTCAGAGCTATTTTTTTTAAATGTATATTACTATGCTCTGCAGTGGTTATTTTTTTCATTGTATTGGTAATTACTGTGCTTGGTAGACTGGCGATGGTTTTTTTCTATAGTTTCTCAATCTTGGTACGGGGTGCGGGGGCCTACCACGAGTATAATAAAATATGACACTAGAACATAGTAGGGTTAGAGTTGAGTCTCTGGGTCCAGGTGGGGACAAACACTAAAACTTGGTATTGTTTTTCTTTTTTGTGTGTTACCCTCTCGGTTTTTCCTCTGAACACTTGGGGTTTAAAGGTATGTTCCGAAAGTAAAGGCGAGAATTACATTTGTATCCGAAATAACAGGCGTGGGCAAAGTGTACTATGAGTATGTTGGAAATAGTCATGCAAGAGTCCCGATATTTAGGCGTGGGTTATCTTTTAGCACTGATTCTGTTTTTATATGGTTGTTTTTCTTTCACAGATAGGCGGGAAGGTGACCGTGCGTGGGGGAATGCCATAGACAGAGGACAGTTGTTTTTCTTGTGTGACTACGTTTCTAAACACCTTATCTGGTCAAACTGCAGTTGTTTCTAGATGAAACTAAGATAGGGGCGTGTGTGCGTGTACGCTGCTATAGAGCTTTTTTCCCAAGTGATTAGAGGAAACTATTTTGTTTGTTTACCACATATTTTATTTTGTTTTGTTTTGTTTTTGTCTGTTAAGAGAAAATAAGCGTGTTAAAATGGAGGTATCAGCAAGGCGGGACGGAGGCCGGCAGCGCATTGGCTGGGGGGGCACGGCTGGAAGGCATCTGAGGACATGATGATGGCAGGCAGAGTATCTGACACAAACATGTTTGCATGCAGGCACGTTATGTCAGGGGATGAACAATTCTGGTTGAAATATTCTCATTATTTCGGTTGAAATATTCTCATTATTCTGGTTGAACAAATCTCATTATATATTTCCATTGGAAAAAACCCTATCAGATTTGTAACAGGCTTGATCCGCTGGCTGTAGTCATAGAAGAGCACAGTGTGAAAGGGCTGCAAAAAATTAACACTAATGGTCAGTGAACAAATCTACACCTGCCTATTCTGTTCCATGACCACTTTCTCATTCCTTGTCCACAGTTGTGCAGTACATTCTGTCATATCATATTAACACACAACGTTAAGCATAAAAATAGCTGGGCAAAATCAGAAATCAAAACAATAGGTAAAATCGTACTGGTCCCTGGAGAGAACATGCTAGCATGTGATTGTACTTGATGGTCAAATATATACCCCACCCACCCCTCCTACCCACCCCCCCCCCCCCCCCCCCACCCACCCAACCACCTCCAATGTACAGTCCCCACCCACCCCTCCTACCCAACCCCCCCCCCCCCCCCACTCCTACCCAACCCCCCCCCCCCCCCCCCCCCACACTCCTACCCACCCCCCCCCCCCCCCCAACCACCTCCAATGTACAGTCCCACCCCCACCTACCCAATCCAATGTACAGTTTCTACGCCTAATGTATATACTCTTTTCTTTCTGGACTCTTTTTGTATCACAAATACAGTACTGTAATTGCAAATCTGGTATGTCATAAATGTATAGATGTAGCAGTACTGTCTATCTGTATGTCATGTATGTCATATATGTTACGATGAATTGGAAATGGGGGACCCTGGTGTAAACAAGACGAAAGTCTTTCTCTGGTCTGCATCCCCTTAACAATTGTATGTATTGAGCTGTACTGCACTGTACCCATTCTGCAATCTGTTAATAAAGTTTTCATTCATTCATTCATTCATACACTCACACACACACAGACGCACACACACTTGGGCATCAGGGCTACACACGATTGTTAAGGGGATGCAGACCAGAGAAAGACTTTTCAATTCAGCTATACATTTATGACATACCAGAGTTACAAATATAGTACTGTTTGTGATACAAGGAGAGTCTAAAAAAGAGAGTATATACATTTGAGGTAACATACGCAAAGCTCGGCTATGCTGACGCTTGCTCATATATTAATGAGGCCTATATGTGTTTATGTACTTATACTAAGCAGTATGTTTAACAGGGGCCTCGGAGGGTTTAGGGTATCTATCTCCAAATGGGTGATTTTAAAGTGATCATAAAGTGTATAGGGTTAGGTACATAGACGCCTGCGCAATAGAGCAGACGATGCACATGCTCCAGGACTATTGAACTTGGGGGAGCAAGGATATGATCTTGCTCCACCACTTTTTGATCATATGAAAAATATGATATACCCCCCCCCAATATATAAATCTAAGCATAACTACGTAATTTCAATCAAATTAATAATACGCAATGACACTTAATAACACGTTTTTAAGTTTCCAAAGATTGCGACCCCCCCCCCCTGCTCCCCCATATGGTTTGATCCAGTGCCTCTCCCACCCCCAGCAGAGCAGACGGCGCACGGCGCTGGCTGCAGGTAGGCTGAGTGTAAATAAAGGCCACAGAAGTGTGTCATTTGGTGGCAGGCAGGATTTTCCAGTAAGTTGTTTATGATTGTTAAGATTATTTATGTTAGACATGTCTTCTATTGAGTGGTAGAAGTTCTACCACGCAATACAATAAAAGTGTTTCACGTCCCGAAATGCCATCTGGTCATACCAAACAATAATAATAATAATAATAATAATAACAAAGTTTCCCTCTGGTTGGCGTTAGCTTTAGTGATAGCCGCTAGGTAACGTTGTCATATATCTAGATATGTGGTGTCGTCAGCTGGATAACGTTGACTTCGTTTGCAAATTTTAACGTTCGAAGCAGGGCCGGATTAACGACGGCCGCGGCCCGTGGGCCTTTAGTGATGAGGGCCCCCCCAAATTTTTTTTTTTTTTTTTTACTTTTTTTTTTAAATTTTTTTTATAATAATAATAATGCAATAAGGGGACCCTGATGTAAACAAAACAAAAGTCTTTCTCTGGTCTGCATCCCCTTAACAATTGTGTGTATTGAGCCGTACTATATTGTACCCATTCTGCAATATGTTAATAACATTTTTAATCAATCAATAACAGATTGCAGAATGGGTACAGTACAGTACAGCTCAATACACACAATTGTTAAGGGGATGCAGACCAGAGAAAGACTTTCGTCTTGTTTACATCAGGGTTCCCCATTTTCAATTTATAATGAATTGTAAGTAAGGGTGCAATAGAAATGTTTCATAATGATGTTCAGTGTATTCATAAGTGTATTGCTCTCCTTAATGTAGAATGATATGGTGACTGTGCAGACTCAGGGAGGAGGCAGAGAAGGAGAGAAAGAGACCCAAGAGTTACAGGTAATGGAAATATCAGACAGCTTAAAGTGTAGGATAACATAACAAATTAAGACACAAAATAGGCTATATTTACAGCAGACCCTGTTATTGTTCCTTGTTGGTATTTTTTCTCTCTTTCTTATTAAAAACTTGGCCTATTTGAAAGGAGATTGATTTAATAAAAATAAAAGAGCGAAAAATCAATATACAGTATATATACAGTATATATATATATATATATATATATATATATATATATATATATATATATATATATATATATATTAATATATTATTATTATTATAGTAATTGGCTATCATACTGCAATATAAACTGAGTTTTATAGTGAAAAGAGCAGCTTTATTGGTCAAGATTGAAGGCTCTATATTGCAGGAAATTGCATGTACAGGTTCATTAAATGAAAAAAATTTCTGCCGTGGAGGGGGTCGTGCAGGACCCCCTCCAAACCACCCCTTGCCTGTCAAAAAAATAAAAAATAAAATAAAAATTTTATAATAATAATAAAAAAAATAAAATATTATGCACCCCCACTTTCAACTATAACTAGGCGGCCATGGTTAGGTATACCTTTGAGACTGCGATATGGGTAATTATTTTTATTAAATGCAGCATAGAATAGAAACAAGTGCATACTGTAGCACAGGGCCCCGAACATGCAATCCATTTTCCAAAATCGAGACCGTATCCCAACTTGTTGATGCGTGGACCTGCTTGCTCCACAGGCAGGTGCACGCTGACCGCTGCACTGTTATATTACATAGAAATCTTCCGCTGTCTGTGTACTCTGGTCTCCTATAGCTTCCCCTGAACAACTCAATGAACAAGGGCAGGGGGCCAACTTACCTCTCTGTCCCCTGCACTCAACAATCCCTCGACTTTTCCCCCCCAAAACAGTACTTAAGTATGGTAACGTACCCCTGGTTCCACATATAGCTTAACTACATTTCTCAATAGTGGTGTTTACTTTTAACCGAGTAGCGTTATGAGTAGTGTAACGTATGTTGTTTTACTTGCTACTGCCGGAGAAATTGGGCTGCTAAATGAGGATTAGAGATCAGTAACGTTTGGTGGTGTTCGTTCACTGATAACAACATTGGTGTTACAAAGGGTCAGATTAAACCGAATATATATATTTATTGCTTGATATCCCTTGTATAATATTTGTATATCGTTTGATATCCCCTGTATATTATTTGTATATATACACGGAATATCCCTTTACCTGTGTACAAACCAGAGTAATATGCGCTCTCCTATTGGACACCCCCCCCAGGCTCCAGGCAGTCTCGTACTCAGACAGGTGCAGTGGGCGAGTTTGGGGCATGTTACAACATGCCTTTGGCAGTGCAGTGATTCAGGACCAAAGTGACCAGGTTGGGACTAGATTGTCACCTTACGTATAAATACGGCGCAGGTGTAAACAGCAGTAGTTCAGTTCAAACCTTAAGACCTTCATCACGAGTCAACGTGCAAGTGAAGTGAGCAACCTTGCATCTAAATAGAGCACTTCGAACATGTGCGAATAGGATAGTAAAAGTGTCAGAGTTTAGTGAAGTAACGTCAAGTTCAACCTAGTTTAATGTGAAGTATAGTGCACAGGGGAATCTACACCGGCGATTGCAGAACCATTTCTGGTTGGATTATATTGCTTTGGGACCGTTACCGCTGGAGGAGAGTACCGTGGATTCCACTATCGTTTGGGATTTACCCCCCGTGAGGATCATCACTCGGGCCCGCCTCTAGGAAGAGGCTGGCTAGCTGTCGTCAATGCTATTCGAGCATCTTGGATTATAGCTGTTGCTTTGTCTACTGATCAAGGGAGTACATGCACCTATTCCTCGTTGACCCAGACTTTGTACCTGAACATTCCTCTACCCCGGCCGGCCTTACACCCGGAGGGAACCCCCCAGTGTCTCCAGCTGGTACTAGTGTGCCCTATGTAATTGCTATACCAACAGGTGGCGTCAGTTTAGACCCATCCTAGTATTCATACTATTCTCATTGACTTACGCTCTTGACTTACTTTACGTGTGTTCTTCGCCATACAAGCGCGAGCATAATTCTCAATCTGTAACCTAACGTTGCTTAATAATAATAAATACCCTCTAAATAGTACTTTATGTGTCAATGCCGTATTCTTGTGTGGGTATTCACCATATATATTCATGTACTGTATGGCCAGTAATTAAAGTACATAACTAGTAGTGGTTTAATATACCATACTCTTTAATACAGTCAGGGAATTGTACCCCTCAGTTACAATTGGCTAAATGGCTAACAAAATGAATACAACATATAGCTTAACTACATTCCTCAGTAGTGACACAATTACATGCATCATTGTTTACAATAAGCGGGTGGTCAGAGGACTGACATAACGGGTAGATTGCCTGCACACCACGGGGCACACAGGGGTTCCGCGAGATGCCTGATGGGAATGTTTCTTTAAGAACAACTATTTAACTAAACAAATAGTCTATCTAGTGCTTCATGTGTATACAATAATTGCCTAATCTAATAACATGAACTAAAAATGAAAACGATCAAAATGTCTTCACACGTTTCGTAAAGTTATTATAGAAACTTTACCAACTTAACGTCCGCGGCAGGCGCCATTGCTTTTACCAACAGGTTTTCCAACGCATTTCCACTGAGCAGTCGCATTCGTGTGACGCCACTCCGGGGTCCTATCTCCGTTACAGAGCCGGCTCGTGGCTCTGGTCCGTTATGGTTATCAAGGAAATACAAAGCGGCTGTCGTGATAATCACTAAATGCATTCAGTGCTGGATCTAATCAAATGGATTTATCGAGACACGTTATGGAAAGTTCATGGGGGGAGCAGACCAAGTGAGGGTATGAGCTGCTGTGTAATTCTCGAAGTCAACTTCCTGTCTTTTTAACTTTCTGTCGGCTTGGGGGGGGGACATGCACTTAGAATCACCAGAAAGGCTTTCGAAATAGTGAAATGCCATGTTTGCCTCAATATTTTCAAAACAAATTATATGAAAAGGTTATGAAATTAACAGGAATGTGATAAAATAGGTAATAAAGACGGAGCTCAACGCATACATTTGATGGTAGAAATCCGTTTGTTTCCCCAATACCAAGATGGCGGCGGTCTCGTGACGTCATAGTGTCTTCGAGAATGATTATTATGATACAAAATGTGAATGAATGGATGAAAGCTGTATTTAACAGATAAACAGTAAAAGGCACTCTGCAGATTACATTTATATATAGCTGTTTTATACGTCAACATTGTATTGCTGACCATCAACAAAGAATGACAGGATGTGATGTCATAATCAATCGTCACCTAGCTGGAATAATATTTCCAACGTGAAACGCAAAGCTGAATTTTCACACAAAATGGACAAGTTTTTGACTCGTCCATCGAAACAGGTTACAGTTACCAATACCAATTCAGTACCTTCCATTACCAATTCGACCGCTGAGATTGACCCAGTCTTGGACACAGAAGATGATGACACAGAAGCTGTTAATAATAAAAAGCTAAAATGTTCGGCTAAACCAAAACTGGCAAAATGTCGGAAATATGAAGGTGTTTACCTTAATTATGGCTTTGTTGTATTCCCTGGGAGCAAAAGCTCACCACAACCACAATGTGTCCAACAAGTCTTTGGCACCCTCCAAGTTAATCAGACATTTACAGACAAATCATGGCCATTACAGCTGCAACAGAGCACTTTATTGATTTTTTTTTGCATTATATAGCCTGCATATACACACAAATGTGTTTCCCGGTTTCAATAGGTTAAATAAACGTTATTTTGCAAGCACTTTTGTCATCATTGTAGCAAAAAAGACAGGACCGGAAAAATCTTTGTCGTATGTAGGGGTGCCCTGGAATTATTTTTTTTTGGACACAGGGGTGCCTTGGCAGCAGAAAGGTTGAGAACCCCTGCTCTAGTACATCATGTGATCAGTCGATCTGGATTATTTTGCCTAGTTTATCCTGTGCTGGGGTCTCCGTTCCAATGGGGATAGTGTAGGTTTTGGTCTTTATTTTGATTATGATTTCACTGCATTTATTTTTAATTTTTTTATTAGGTTTCCGGTTTATTTTCCTCACACTTTATTAACATTTTGTACTTGGTACTGCGGGGCAAGGTACATTAATAATACATGTACATGTTAAAAGGATGACAAAGAGCCAGACAGAGGGCATGTGTCCAGTTTCATTTTGCTCAAACTCATTCAATCATGGATAGAAGGTCCGTTTGCTATACAGTGGTCATTGAGACAGGTTTGATGGGAGCAAGAGGAGGGGGCCTATTAAGAAACCAAATATGATTTATGATTCTGGGGTTGTTAGAATCATAGGGGGGGGGGGAACAGAGTTTTTTCATGTATATTTGGTTTATAAACACACTGTAAACCCGCACGTTCAAAATAATCAATTAGTTTGAGTAGGGTATACTCAATATTCTATGAAAGTTCTACTAACTTGAATGGCTTGAGTTCGTGTGACGTGTTCTTATGTTTTGAGTAAATAAAACTCATAGTTTTTGATTGACTTGGAACTATTCACTTATTAAGTAAGTATAATGTAAAAGCATAACTTAAGTACAACTTAAGATAATTAAGTAGATACAGACTCTAAACCACATTATGTTTTGAGTAAATAAAACTCATAGTTTTTGATTGACTTGGAATTATTCACTTATTAAGTAAGTATAATGTAAAAGCATAACTTAAGTACAACTTAAGATAATTAAGTAGATACAGACTGTAAACCGCATTATGTTTTGAGTAAATAAAACTCATAGTTTTTGATTGACTTGGAACTATTCACTTATTAAGTAAGTATAATGTAAAAGCATAACTTAAGTACAACTTAAGATAATTAAGTAGATACAGACTCTAAACCACATTATGTTTTGAGTAAATAAAACTCATAGTTTTTGATTGACTTGGAATTATTCACTTATTAAGTAAGTATAATGTAAAAGCATAACTTAAGTACAACTTAAGATAATTAAGTAGATACAGACTGAAAACCGCATTATGTTTTGAGTAAATAAAACTCATAGTTTTTGATTGACTTGGAATTATTCACTTATTAAGTAAGTATAATGTAAAAGCATAACTTAAGTACAACTTAAGATAATTAAGTAGATACAGACTGTAAACCGCATTATGTTTTGAGTAAATAAAACTCATAGTTTTTGATTGACTTGGAACTATTCACTTATTAAGTAAGTATAATGTAAAAGCATAACTTAAGTACAACTTAAGATAATTAAGTAGATACAGAGTGTAAACCGCATTATGTTTTGAGTAAATAAAACTCATAGTTTTTGATTGACTTGGAATTATTCACTTATTAAGTAAGTATAATGTAAAAGCATAACTTAAGTACAACTTAAGATAATTAAGTAGATACAGACTGAAAACCGCATTATGTTTTGAGTAAATAAAACTCATAGTTTTTGATTGACTTGGAACTATTCACTTATTAAGTAAGTATAATGTAAAAGCATAACTTAAGTACAACTTAAGATAATTAAGTAGATACAGACTGAAAACCGCATTATGTTTTGAGTAAATAAAACTCATAGTTTTTGATTGACTTGGAACTATTCACTTATTAAGTAAGTATAATGTAAAAGCATAACTTAAGTATAACTAAGATAATTAAGTAGATACAGACTGAAACCGCATTATGTTTTGAGTAAATAAAACTCATAGTTTTTGATTGACTTGGAACTATTCACTTATTAAGTAAGTATAATGTAAAAGCATAAATTAAGTACAACTTAAGATAATTAAGTAGATACAGACTGTAAACCGCATTATGTTTTGAGTAAATAAAACTCATCATTTTTGATTGACTTGGAACTATTCACTTATTAAGTAAGTATAATGTAAAAGCATAACTTAAGTACAACTTTATTAACAGATTGCAGAATGGGTATAGAGGTGTGATAGGTGTGATAGGTGTGATAGGTGTGAGAGGTGTGATAGGTGTGATAGGTGTGATAGGTGTGAGAGGTGTGATAGGTGTGATAGGTGTGAGAGGTGTGATAGGTGTGAGAGGTGTGATAGGTGTGAGAGGTGTGATAGGTGTGAGAGGTGTGATAGGTGTGATAGGTGTGAGAGGTGTGAGAGGTGTGATAGGTGTGAGAGGTGTGATAGGTGTGAGAGGTGTGATAGGTGTGATATGTGTGATAGGTGGGATCGGTGTGAGAGGTGTGATAGGTGTGAGAGGTGTGATAGGTGTGAGAGGTGTGATAGGTGTGATAGGTGTGAGAGGTGTGAAAGGTGTGAGAGGTGTGAGAGGTGTGATAGGTGTGAGAGGTGTGATAGGTGTGAGAGGTGTGATAGGTGTGATAGGTGTGAGAGGTGTGAGAGGTGTGATAGGTGTGAGAGGTGTGAGAGGTGTGAGAGGTGTGATAGGTGTGAGAGGTGTGATAGGTGTGATAGGTGTGAGAGGTGTGAGAGGTGTGATAGGTGTGAGTGAGGTGTGAGAGGTGTGATAGGTGAGAGGTGTGATATGTGTGATAGGTGGAGAGGTGTGGATCGGTGTGAGAGGTGTGATAGGTGTGAGAGGTGTGATAGGTGTGAGAGGTGTGAAAGGTGTGAGAGGTGTGAGAGGTGTGATAGGTGTGAGAGGTGTGAGAGGTGTGAGAGGTGTGATAGGTGTGAGAGGTGAGAGGTGTGATAGGTGTGAGAGGTGTGATAGGTGTGAGAGGTGTGATAGGTGTGATAGGTGTGAGAGGTGTGAAAGGTGTGAGAGGTGAGAGGTGTGATAGGTGTGAGAGGTGTGAGAGGTGTGATAGGTGTGAGAGGTGTGATAGGTGTGAGAGGTGTGAGAGGTGTGATAGGTGTGAGAGGTGTGATAGGTGTGAGAGGTGTGATAGGTGTGAGAGGTGTGATAGGTGTGAGAGGTGTGAGAGGTGTGATAGGTGTGAGAGGTGTGATAGGTGTGAGAGGTGTGATAGGTGTGATAGGTGTGAGAGGTGTGAGAGGTGTGATAGGTGTGAGAGGTGTGATAGGTGTGAGAGGTGTGAGAGGTGTGATAGGTGTGAGAGGTGTGATAGGTGTGAGAGGGTGATAGGTGTGAGAGGTGTGAGAGGTGTGAGGTGTGATAGTGTGAGAGGTGTGAGAGGTGTGATAGGTGTGAGAGGTGTGAGAGGTGGTGAGAGGTGTGATAGGTGTGTGGGGTGTGATAGGTGTGAGAGGTGTGAGAGGTGTGATAGTGTGATAGGTGGGAGGTGTGAGAGGTGTGATAGGTGTGAGAGGTGTGATATGTGTGATAGGTGGGATCGGTGTGAGAGGTGTGATAGGTGTGAGAGGTGGATAGGTGTGAGAGGTGAAAGGTGT
>NC_140170.1:55236400-55303442 GCF_963971535.1 Notolepis coatsorum
GAGGTAATATAGATCAGCTCTCTCTTTCCTGTGTTAACATTTGGCACATTCTGTGTGTTTTAAAGTGAAACTTGTGATTCTTAAGCCTGGTTTATATACTCTAGCGGCGCATCTGCGTGTGTTCTGTGCGCCCCCGCGAGCTAGTCATCAGCGACCGATTCCGCAAAGCATGTAATGACATGGTTGACCAGAAATCCCGCCGTCATGCTCTGAAGCCCAAACCAAACAAAGTAAGAGATCCACCAAGTTGAAGTGACTAATTGATGTTGATATACTATATTGTCCTGCTGTTTTTAAATATAGGTGTATGCAGAGTTCCAGCTGATTACCAACCAGAACCTGCCCAACACATTCTACGCTGAGCTTGACCGCCATCTTCCTCGACTGATGACGTTATTCAGACAGAAGGCGTCCAAAACTGGGAACACAGCAGATGCTTTGGCTCACATTTTAAAAATCCACGATGAACAGGTGAATAGATTATTATACATGTCATAGGTCGAACCTCTGTAACATTGAACAGGTTCAATGATTCAAATGAGCATTTGAATTTTACAATTAGTCCACCATTGTGTTTGCCATTTGTCTGATTGCATTAAAGATGTGAACATGTTATTTGTGGACATATCTGATTGGACTGTTTAAAATCCGCTTTGTTCATATAATACAATTCTTTTTCTTCTTCTTAATCTTACATCTTAATAGGAAATCCATGATGTTCACACCAGGCGTACCACTGTTCTCCATGCCCTGCCTGTGTATCTGCATGAGGAAGTCGCTGGATTTTTCAAAACCTGCACAGTGAGTCCGAGTAAAAATAATTTACAGTACAACTGTATATTAAGTGAACAGTTAATCAAAATGCTAAGTATCAGTCTTCCTTCCTTCCAGGTCTCCCTTGTGAAAGAGATATTTGATCTCGACGGGACTAACCTGGTTAAATAAAAATAACCTTCTCACCAAAAAAATTGTTCTAACTAAAATATAAACAACTTACAAACACAACTCCATATACTTAGCGTTGTGCTGCACTTTGTAGAAACCATGGATTTATTTGTGATTATTATGTCTCTTTCATTCCTTCAGGACACGTCTGATGAGCCAGAGCTTCAGGGTGTTGCAGTGGCCCTCCTTACTTTCATCAGTGACGACCATGACACAAGTCCAGTTCACTACCAGCCTGTGACAATCTCTGTTGTCATTGAAAGTCACATCATGATCAGCCTCCCCAGATTTGGTGATTCCTTCCTGGTAATGTTTGGACTAATCTATGCACTACACCTCAGCTACCCCAAGGGACTTACCAACACTTTTGAATTCATTCAGAAGATTTTACTAGGTCTAGAAGCTGGTAAACTGTCGCCCAGGTTGCAGACTCTCAAGAATGACTTGATGATGCAATAATTTTTTTTTCTTCTGATTTTTCAATGGATTTTCTCCCCGTCCCAATTAGTCGTTGTGCCAATCCCCCCCCCCCCCCCCCTCCCCTACCTGGTGCTGTATGCATGTTCTCCTACGAGTCGGTATAAGGGCGTCCCGAGTCGATCGCACGCTTCCCCCGAGACATGCGCCGACAGCCAGTGACGTCTTTTCACTTGGCAGCGAGGGCTCTCATTGGTGAAGTGTAACGTGTGGGAGGGCACGCTATCTCCACCAAGTCCTGCCCCGCTTAGCAAGCGCCGAGACCTGACCTGTAGGCGTCGCTGTCCACAACGCCAGATTCCCACCCGCCAGCTTCCCCACCCCCTAATACTGCCGAATTGTATTAGTGTGAACGGCCAGCCAAGCTGGTGACAACGCAGGGAGTTGGATTCGAACACGCGAATCCAGTGTCTCCAGCGTTGGTGACGAACGCAATCTCCGCTACGTCACCTGACCGCTCTTGCATTAAACTTTTGAAGGTATTATTTTGACATGACAAGGAAATTAATACCTCACCCCACATCCTTCTTTCAGATGAGTTTCTATTCCTTACTGTAATCAGTGATCATGACACAAGTCCAGTTCACTACCAGCCTGTGACAATCTCTATTGTCATTGAAAGTCATATCATGATCAGCTTCCCCAGATTTGGTGATTCCTTCCTGTAATGTTTGGACTAATCTATGCACTACCCCAGAGCACTTACCAACACCTCAAAAGTGTGTCTATAGAAACTCATCTGAAATGTCTTGTCATGTCAAAATAATACCTTCAAAAGTTGCTGTACTACTTTGCAGATGTTCAGCCAAATAGGTCCAAACTACTCAATGTACCTTGTTCTTTATTTTTTATGTAATATGTTTACATTTGAGAGTTTTACAGTTCGAATTTTCTTAACCGTCTATAGCTGGCATTATTGTAATTTCATCCAAGTAAGTTTTAGAGTTGAAAGAGTTTATCAGAATCTCAAAGGCAACATCCAAGTCCCAAACGTTTGTTTCTCGAGGAACAATAGGAGGCAATGGGCATAAATGCCACTCTGCTCTGACTGCTTCCATTGCTTGTAGGCAGTGGTAGAGTTAGTGTTCTCAGTACAGAGTGCAAGGCGATATACCAGGAGCCATAAACGCAACACAGAAGCGTTGGAAATTAATACCTCACCCCACATCCTTCTTTCAGATGAGTTTCTATTCCTTACTGTAATCAGTGATCATGACACAAGTCCAGTTCACTACCAGCCTGTGACAATCTCTATTGTCATTGAAAGTCATATCATGATCAGCTTCCCCAGATTTGGTGATTCCTTCCTGTAATGTTTGGACTAATCTATGCACTACCCCAAAGCACTTACCAACACCTCAAAAGTGTGTCTATAGAAACTCATCTGAAATGTCTTGTCATGTCAAAATAATACCTTCAAAAGTTGCTGTACTACTTTGCAGATGTTCAGCCAAATAGGTCCAAACTACTCAATGTACCTTGTTCTTTATTTTTTATGTAATATGTTTACATTTGAGAGTTTTACAGTTCGAATTTTCTTAACCGTCTATAGCTGGCATTATAGTAATTTCATCCAAGTAAGTTTTAGAGTTGAAAGAGTTTATCAGAATCTCAAAGGCAACATCCAAGTCCCAAACGTTTGTTTCTCGAGGAACAATAGGAGGCAATGGGCATAAATGCCACTCTGCTCTGACTGCTTCCATTGCTTGTAGGCAGTGGTAGAGTTAGTGTTCTCAGTACAGAGTACAAGGCGATATACCAGGAGCCATAAACGCAACACAGAAGCATTGGAAATTAATACCTCACCCCACATCCTTCTTTCAGATGAGTTTCTATTCCTTACTGTAATCAGTGATCATGACACAAGTCCAGTTCACTACCAGCCTGTGACAATCTCTATTGTCATTGAAAGTCATATCATGATCAGCTTCCCCAGATTTGGTGATTCCTTCCTGTAATGTTTGGACTAATCTATGCACTACCCCAAAGCACTTACCAACACCTCAAAAGTGTGTCTATAGAAACTCATCTGAAATGTCTTGTCATGTCAAAATAATACCTTCAAAAGTTGCTGTACTACTTTGCAGATGTTCAGCCAATAGGTCCAAACTACTCAATGTACCTTGTTCTTTATTTTTTATGTAATATGTTTACATTTGAGAGTTTTACAGTTCGAATTTTCTTAACCGTCTATAGCTGGCATTATTGTAATTTCATCCAAGTAAGTTTTAGAGTTGAAAGAGTTTATCAGAATCTCAAAGGCAACATCCAAGTTCCAAACGTTTGTTTCTCGAGGAACAATAGGAGGCAATGGGCATAAATGCCACTCTGCTCTGACTGCTTCCATTGCTTGTAGGCAGTGGTAGAGTTAGTGTTCTCAGTACAGAGTACAAGGCGATATACCAGGAGCCATAAACGCAACACAGAAGCGTTATTATGAACTTATACAGAATATGAACTGGTCAATTACACAACTAGAGTGAATAAAGACACAATAATTGATTAATAAAATAACTATTCACCATTAGCTGGACTCAGTTCCGTTTCACTTGAATGAATCGCTTGGGAGTCAGCAGCAGCAGACCATCGATCTTGTATGCTGAGAGTGGGACTGTATCCTTGAGACCTTGTAGGCAGTAGTATACTGCCCTGTCGAGGGCTAACCGCAGTAACTTGAAAAAAGTAAAAATTTAGTTATGAGTGAAATTGACCTTGTCAATAAATGTTTTATCTTGTGACCAAGTTTCAGATGTTAATGTCGCTCAGTTTTGGAGATATGGGGTTTTAAAAACTGCAGTAACTACAAAATCACACTCAAAACCCAGGCAGACCGCAGTAACTTCCAAACAGTGAAAAATGGCTTTAAAGTGTTTTGACTTGCCATCCAAAATGTGTTATAGGTAAATAGATGATAGTACCCAGATTTAACATGTATTAATGAAGTAATCTTTAGGCATACAAAAATATGACACAATTATTTTAATTAACCCCAAAAAAGCAGATATTGCACTCTGCTGCACGATTTCCTTAAATAATTATACAGGTAATGTACAGGCAAAGTGCAGTAACTTCAAATGCAATTTTGTTTTCCCTCCAGCTTTCATAACTTAACCTAGCCATTTTGAAAATGAAATTTAATACCTGAATATATTGGAATGATGATGATCCAAATAAAATGGCTAGGTGAAGTTATGAAAGCTGGAGGGAAAACAACATTGCATTTGAAGTTACTGCACTTTGCCTGTACATTACCTGTATAATTATTTAAGGAAATCGTGCAGCAGAGTGCAGTATCTGCTTTTTTGGTGTTAATTAAAATAACTACGTCATATTTTTGTATGCCTAAAGATTACTTCATTAATACATGTTAAATCTGGGTACTATCATCTATCTACCTATAACACATTTTGGATGGCAAGTCAAAAAACTTTAAAGCCATTTTTCTCAGTTTCACTGTTTGGAAGTTACTGCGGTCTGCCTTGACAGGGCAGTATAGTTAGTGTACTGTATAGTGTTCTTAGTACAGAGTACTGTAGTGTTCTAGTTATCATTCTGCAAACATAGCCTGCTCTAAATGACGGATGGTGCCTCTGACATTCTGACTAACTCTTTCAATGAAAACACCATCTTGTTCCATGATACATCATGGAGCAAATACATGCAGCTGCATTTCCATATGTAGGTATGTGCACTATTAACAGTATTGCCAGCTGTATAGCATGTAATGTGGATTGGTATTTTGGTTCCACATTGGCAGGACCCAATATACAGCACAACGTTTGTGAATTTTACATGTGCTAAGCGGATTGACAATTTTCAGATAATCTATACATTTTATTCTGTACTGTACATAGATACACTGTGTTATCCCAACGGTCACAATAGTTGCCGTCAACATGTTTGCTCATTCTATGACCACACTATACAAATTTGAGTAATTCAGCCAGGATGTAAACGGCTCTGGTCATGTGCACTGCACATATTGAGACCCTTTATTATTTCAATATTTGCTGGAAATACATTGATACATCATTCAGTAACATTTTCAGAGCCTTATAACAAACATTATTACACTATTGTGACCAGAGGGATTAAATGTGTAATATACATTACATTGTATGTACATGTTATAACATGCATGTATTTATTTTCTATATATATTTTCTATATATATATATTTTCAATTTTAACATTGCCATAATGTTGGAGAGGGCAACACAATGTTTTTGTAAGATAAATAGATGTATACTCTTTGAATAGAAATAAATATAAAGAGTTTGAAGTTGTAACACAATGTTTTTGTAAGATAAATAGTTTCGATGAAGAACAAAACCTCCTAAATGCATACAAAAAAAGGGAAAAACTTCATATCTGCACTTTGCAAGGCACTAATACCTGGTCGGTATTGTTAACATATATAGTCCAAAAACAGTGTACGGTGTTTACAGTGTTATTGTACGTTGCTAACATACAGATTATATATGTATACTCTTTTATACTCTTTGAATAGAAAAAAATAAAAGAGTTGTTTGAAGTTGATATAATGTGCTTGTGTAGTTATTTTTCTGTTAACTTTTTCACATGGATTTTAAAACTGAACATTAAGTTATAGTAACTGCAAATATTTGAGTTGATTAACTTAGAAATTTGAGTTGATTAACTTAACGACATTGAGGCCATCCATGGCCTCAATGTCGTTGAGTTCTGTTAACTTAATCACATGGATTTAAGGTTGAACCTTAAGTCACAGTAACTGAACATATTTGAGTTGCCTCCACTTGAGAACCTTAAGTCACAGTAACTGAACATATTTGAACTGCCTTAACTGAGAACTGTAAGTCACAGTAACTGAACATATTTGAGTTGACACCACTTGAGAACCTTAAGTCACAGTAACTGAATATATTTGCATTGCCTTAACTGAGAACTGTAAGTCACAGTAACTGAACATATTTGAGTTGACACCACTTTAGAACCTTAAGTCACAGTAACTGAACATATTTGAACTGCCTTAACTGAGAACTGTAAGTCACAGTAACTGAACATATTTGAGTTGACACCACTTGAGAACCTTAAGTCACAGTAACTGAACATATTTGAACTGCCTTAACTGAGAACTGTAAGTCACAGTAACTGAACATATTTGAGTTGACACCACTTGAGAACCTTAAGTCACAGTAACTGAATATATTTGCATTGCCTTAACTGAGAACTGTAAGTCACAGTAACTGAACATATTTGAGTTGACACCACTTGAGAACCTTAAGTCACAGTAACTGAACATATTTGAACTGCCTTAACTGAGAACTGTAAGTCACAGTAACTGAACATATTTGAGTTGACACCACTTGAGAACCTTAAGTCACAGTAACTGAATATATTTGAATTGCCTTAACTGAGAACTGTAAGTCACAGTAACTGAACATATTTGAGTTGACACCACTTGAGAACCTTAAGTCACAGTAACTGAATATATTTGAATTGCCTTAACTGAGAACTGTAAGTCACAGTAACTGAACATATTTGAGTTGACTCCACTTGAGAACTGTAAGTCAGAGTAACTGACCATATTTGATTTGACTTAACTGAGAACCTTAAGTCACAGTAACAGACCATATTTGAGTTGCCTTAACTGAGAATTGTAAGTCTTAGCCAACTGAAAACATTTGAGTTTATCAACTTAAAAAAATTGAGGCCATGTATGGCCTCAATTTTTTTAAGTTCTGGAAACTTATTCGGGTTTACAGTGCATAACAACATGAGATTATGACAATCACAATGATAATCTAAAAACGGTAAACATTGTAGACATCATTATCAATATCAGAATATTGTGCACACATATTTAAGTAGTGCATTCTCAGGTGGTATTTGAAAGACACACTTTACTATTCGAATTTACTTATGTTCAGTGGGCAGTTATTCCAATGATTGATGGCACGATAAACGACAGTCCTTTTTAAAGCATTTGATTTGGACGTGGTGACAGAATCTGTCAATCATCAGCTGACCTAGTAAAATAGGAATGAACCTGATTGCATCTGAAGCAGTCTAGTGGCGGGCAGCTCACTGCCAGCGAGAGAATGTTTACATTCTTAGCTAGAACATCATTCGATATAAACAAACGTTCTTCTGAGAAAGGTTAGCCATTGGATTATGAGCGAGACAAGATGGCAAGCAAGGAGAGAGGAGGAGGATGAGACACAGAGAAAATTAGAAAAGGGGTTTAAATTCATAATTCTTCATTTAAGTTCAAGTTTTATTAAGGTACATACAGGTACATTACAGTGAAATTCTTGGTTCTGTGTGAGCCTTCTGAGGGTGTGCTTCATGCCGTAAAAGGAAGTCCAAACACTGCGGTGCTACTGGGGGCTTGGTGCCTCTGGACAGACACACTGGGCAGTTTGACCTAGACCTAGGCGACACTAGGTCTAAAGGGACCTACTGGAATTATGTGCGCTATCATACAATAAGTAAATCGATTAATTACATATAGAAAGACAATTATTTAGTTCAAAGTTCCAAAGTTCACAATGACCTCAGCCCTTACCTAACATAATATGTACTCTGTTTTGCATTTACACGGGTCAAAGGTTTTTGGCATGGCATTCCCCAGACACGTCAGACCAATGGAGAGCTAGTTTGCATTAAGGCCAAGAGTTCCCAGAAGTTGCCAGATTTACTCGCATTCAAAGCGTGCACATGGTTGCGTTTTGGCTTGCGAGCCGCACCGAGCTGGTAAAACAACCGGTGATGAACTATATTGCTTTGATTTTTATTGTTATTTCTTTTTCTCTCTTTTTCCATGAGTCGGGAGAATTTACCTGTTCAGTACTTGCATGTTTAGTAGCTGCTAGCAACGGCGATCATCTAATTTCATGTGACCTGCAGAAATCATTATGTCCTGTTTGCAGACGAGACTCTTAGAGACGTTGTTTTTTGTTGTCATGACTTAGGGAATCTGCCTGCTCGTTGGAGCTGATCGAGGTACTATAGAATGTCCTAACTTCAGGCCTGGAGTGGACCCTTTCTACCGTTTTAGTGTGTAACTGTCTATAATGTGTGGTAACGGGCAAATATGTTTTAAGCGTGTCTAAAAAAAAAAAAAAAAAAAAAAGGAAAGAAAAGGAGATTACAGCCAGCCACTCATATCTCTCTTTTGTCTCTTCTCTCCCACGTACACCTATATGTACCCCTCTCCTTTGTAGTTTCTCAGGGGGGGGTCCTCCCTCTCTGTGCCAAACAAATGACCGCTGGGCCCTACTGACCACTGCCTCAGTGAGAGGAAGCTGTTCCCGGAGAAGCATATACCTACCAGCCTGCTCTAGCCTGCAGCTGGTCTACTGCTCTAGCCTGCAGCGGGCCTACTACTCTAGCCTGTAGCTGGCCTACTGCTCTGGCCTGCAGCTGGACACGACGACGCAGCTATGAGCTGCATCAGACACTGCCCAACAGCTGACCACAGCTGGGCCAGCACTGGCCGAATCATTGGTCGAAGATAAAGAACTAAGACAGTTCAATCCTAACTGCGATTCATCAACAGGCTTTTATAGTCCAGGTGGTTGACGCATGAGATCCCCGCTTGGTTCGAATCAAATCAAATCAAATCAAATTTATTTATAGGGCCCGACAACACACGTTAATGTCCCCATGGGCCGTACAGGTCTTCTTTAAACAAGTCAAGAAGACAACATAACAATAAGTCAAGAACAGAACAAGAACGCTAGATGAATGCAAATAAATGAAAGAATGCAAGCACTCCCAGACATACCCCACGCGAAGGTAAGGAAAAACTCACTAAAACCTAACAATAGGGAAAAAAAAGCTCCACAGGCAATGTGGAGGAGAGAAACCTTAGAAGGGCCGTTCAAGGGGGGATCTCCCTTCTTAGATGTCGGTGATAGTAGTGTTGCAGACGGACAGTTGGTAAGCATGCACTCATGTGTGTGGTGAAACACAGATGAGTGCATGCAATAGCAACTGTACATTTTGAAAAATTAAAGATAGAGCTAATAGCGATAGCAACTGAACATTTTGAAAGATTAAAGATAGAGTTGATAGCGGATCTATTTGAGGCACAGGGGCGGCGCAAGAGGGTCACGTCCTCCCCGTCTTAGTCACGGGACATTCAACACTCCGGTCGTTGCTCAGGGACAGCCGGAGACAGGGGGAAGGGGGGTGGCGCAGAGAGGGTCGCGAACTCCCCGACATCATCGCGGGACATCCGGCACTCCGGTCACCACTACGAGACCTCCGAAGACAGGGGGGCACGCAGAGGGGGTCGCAATCTCCCGGCCTTTGTCACGGGACGTCCAACACTCCGGTCAACACTCCAGGACAGCAAGTCATAGGAAGACAGGGAGACGGGACAGGCGTTAGACAGCTCATGAGATTGTAGTAGGCGGACATAGCAATAGATACAAGTGGTAGGCATATATGTGAATGGAGTAGATATATGATATATGAAGTAAGCGTATTATGTGAATAGAATAGAAGTACTTAACCCAGCAATGAAACCGCGTTGACTGTTAATCTGTTAACAGTCTGTTAATCAGTTGACAGGACCACGGACAGACGGCGGTGAATAACTGATCCAATGCCTCGGAGGTGCATGTAGAGCAGTCACTACAAGCTTGGCCAAGACCCCGAGGCATCCATCACCTTGGTCAGCGCCAGGAGACGGGTACTCAGAGAGAAGGGGGAGGGAGGGGGGGGGGGGGGGGGAGAGGGGGGGGGGGGAAGAGTTAGAGAGGTCCCATGTTTGTGGTGCTGCAAAGGAGCAGACATGTAGTACCCTGTAGTGCCATGTAGTACCCCGTAGTGCCATGTAGTACCCCATAGTGCCATGTAGTACCCCGTAGTATACTGTAGTACCCTGTAGTGCCATGTAGTACCCTGTGGTGCCATGTAGAGCTATGTAAGCCATGTAGTACCCTGTAATGCCATGCAGTACCAAGTAGTACTCTGTGGTACCATGTAGTACCCTGTACCCTAACTAAACTACCCTATAGTAAACTACCCAGTGGTACCATGTAGTACCCTGTACCATAACTAAACTACACAGATTAATCTAAAGGTCAGTCCCCGACCAGGTGAGATCAAGGTAGGTTGAAGGAGAGAGAGAAAAGATGAGTCTTAAGCAGGGATTTAAAAGCTTCGACAGAGCAGGCGCCCCTGATGACGGCAGGTAATTTGTTCCACAGGTACGACACATATTAACACGCTTTGGTTCATATTAATCACGCTTTGGTTCATATTCTTTGGTTCATATTAATCATATTAATCACATACACGCGATGGACGCAGCAGGCGATCACTGCTACTGTTATTCAGCCGCGCCGAGGTACATGCATTTGTACGTCACAGGAGAGAAACCGTGTATTCAAAGAAAGCTATTAAAATAGTCTTTGAATCTAAATAAACGTACTGTAAAAAATAAATGTTTTTTCACAGGAAATTCACTTCTCTGGTCTGCATCCCCTTAACAATTGTGTGTATTGAGCCGTACTGTATTGTACCCATTCTGCAATCTGTTATTTTCATTCAATCAATTTCATTCAATCAATTTTATGAATGACCGAAAAAACAATGTTACAAAGTAAAGTTGACAGCTGCGTTGTGTTATCGTTACAATGTACAGGGAAATAACATTATGGCGTTGCGAGTGAATCGCGTTGCGATAATATACATGTATTCCATAATATGTAAGGTACAGTTGACAGCTGCGTTGTCCTCGTTTGGATAATATGTAAAGTACAGTTGACAGCGAGTGAATCGCGTCGCGATAATATACATGTATTCCATAATATGTAAAGTACAGTTGACAGCTGCGTTGTCCTCGTTTGGATAATATGTAAAGTACATATCAATCAATCATGTACCTCGGCGCGGCTGAATAACAGTAGCAGTGATCGCCTGCGTCCATCGCGTGTATATATGTGTGCTAATATGGCGCGTTAGCGTTAATATGTGATTAATATGAACCAAAGCGTGTTAATATGTGATTAATATGATCGCCTGCTGCGTCCATCGCGTGTATATATGTGTGCTAATTTGGCGCGTTAGTATGAACCAAAGCGTGTTAATATGTGATTAATATGATCGCCTGCTGCGTCCATCGCGTGTATATATGTGTGCTAATATGGCGCATTAGTATGAACCAAAGCGTGTTAATATGTGATTAATATGAACCAAAGCATGTTAATATGTGATTAATATGAACCAAAGCGGCGAACCAAGCGGGGATCTCATTCGCCTGGGCGAAGGAAAAGGAAATGCGCATTACCGTACTGGCGTGCGGCGAAGAATGCGGAAGCGTTCTGCGATTCTTCCGCTGGTTTTAAGCTACACGCAGTCCACATACATGGGGAGGCTGGAGAAAGACACCTCCCCCCTGCCTCCTCTCCAGTCTCAACTGCTGCAGTGAGTCTGACAGTGTGTTAGAGAGAGTGAGAAGGAGAAGAGGAAGACATTTAAAAAAAATAAAAAATTATAACACAATGAAAAATAATGATTTTTTTATTATTATTGTAAACTATATTATATAATTTTTTTTTATAATTTTTTTTTCATATTTCATATTTGATATTAATTCATATTTTTATAGGGAGGCCTGGCTTCCGTTGGCTTCCATGAGGATTCGCCACTGCATTGGAGGGGGTTGGGTTAGGACATTTACAGGGGCCAGTTTCGAATTGCAGTCTCCCGTAGGTGCTCTTTGAGAGTGGTTTTGAAAGTGGGTAGTGATTCACATTCCTTTACAGCTTTGGGTAGGGCGTTCCACATTGATGTGGCATAATTGCGAAACGTGTTTAGTCCCTTGTTTGAGCCGAATCTGGGTTTAACATGATTTGTGGAGCTCCCTCTGGTGTTGTGATCGTGGTATTCACTGACCTTTGGGAAGTATTTTGACATGTACCTCCCCCTCCCCCATGCTGCTATGATGCCTGAATTTCCCCAAGGGGATCAATAAAGGAATATCTTATCTTATCTTATCTTATCTTACCTTGGTCGTGTAGTGTATCTTGTAGACCAGGCCCATTGCAAGTTGCTGTACTCTGTCATCTACTCTAAGCCATCCTAGGTTGTCAAAGTGGGCAGGGGTGAGGTGGGTTCTAGGAGTAAGGTCAAGCAGTCCATCATGTTTTGTGATGTTTGTAATTTTGTTTTTAGCGCCTTTGAGGTGCTTTGGTACCATGAGGTGCAAGCATAGTCGTAGTACCCTTGAATGAGTGCTCCTGCCAGAGTCTTCAGGGTATTCTTGTTTACCAGAGAGGAGATCCGGTACAAGAATCTTGTTAACCTTCTGTATTGTTGCCGTGAAAGGGTTTAAGCCTTTGGTAGTGTGGTAGTGAAAGGGTTAACCTTCTGTACTGTCGCCGTGAAAGGGTTTAACCCTTTGGTAGTGTGATAGTGAAAGGGTTAACGTTCTGTATTGTCACCGTGAAAGGGTTTAACCCTTTGGTAGTGTGATAGTGAAAGGGTTAACGTTCTGTATTGTCACCGTGAAAGGGTTTAAGCCTTTGGTAGTGTGGTAGTGAAAGGGTTAACCTTCTGTATTGTCGTCGTGAAAGAGTTTAACCCTTTGGTAGTGCGGTAGTGAAAGGGTTAACCTTCTGTATTGTCGTCGTGAAAGGGTTTAACCCGTTGGTAGTGTGGTAGTGAAAGGGTTAACCTTCCGTAGTGTGGTAGTGAAAGGGTTAACACCAGAGCTGCCGTATTCAACTAGCCCACATGTTGGGACATCGTCACAGAGCCCGCGGTCACTGCACTCAGCTGAGGAGCCAACCATGTCTTCTTTATCAACCAGAGCTGCTAAGAATACAAAGATACATAGAAATATGCCCTTCACATTTGCCCCAAAACACATTGTCATATATAGTACAGGAGGGAAACCAGCCTTCGTATCATCTGGATATGAGATAGATGATGAGAGAGATGGAGAGAGAGAGAGAGAGAGAGAGAGAGAGAGAGAGAGAGAGAGAGAGAGAGAGAGAGAGAGAGAGAGAGAGAGAGAGAGAGAGAGAGAGAGAGAGAGAGAGAGAGAGGGACCGGGCAGCGACAGATGCCGAGATCAGAGCTCCTAATCCCCCATGCCATGAGACCTGGCACCGAGGCCCCTATAGGCTCCTCTGGATGTCCTGTTTGCACTCGGCCGGCCACAGACAAAAGGGGAGAAATCAATCAGTGGGCTTTGAGCTCTGCCCTGGGATGGGGAGGGGGGGAGGGGAGGAGAGGAGAGGAGAGGAGAGGAGAGGAGAGGAGAGGAGAGGAGAGGAGAGGAGAGGAGAGGAGAGGAGAGGAGAGGAGAGGAGAGGAGAGGAGAGGAGAGGAGAGGAGAGGAGAGGAGAGCAAACATTTACCAGTTTCTGTGCAAACATTTGAAACAGAAAAGAAAAGATGTCCGAGAGCGTGTGTTGATGGTGCTGCTGGGTGTACTGGGAGCTGTGGGGACCTGATGGTGGGGGGGGGGGGGGGGGGGGGGGGGGGTGAGTCTGTGGCTGAACGTGCTTCTCATCTTGACTAGCTCGTCGTAGAGCGGGTGGGAGGGATCTCTGAAGGTCCAACATCACAGAGGCTGCTGTGGAGGTTTGTCACCTGAAGACAGTGAGGATTGTGAGCTCTGAGGAGACTAACAGAGGCATCACGCTTGATGTGGTGACTTCACACCATATGAAGCAACAGCTCCTCTCATCTCCTCTGATCTCCCAGGCTGTGTACTGTTAACCCTTTCACTACCACCCAACCAAACCTGTTAACTCCTGTTAGGATGTCACCTCACACACGATATGGAGCCTCTGATCACCCAGGCTGTGTACTGTTAACTCCTGTTAGGATGTGACCTCACACAATAATACTCTTAACTCCTGTCAGGGTGGCAGTTGTGACACCAGGCTAACACGCATCATAATCTTTTCACTGTAATTAATACACTAGAAACGTATCACTGTATTAACCACAGCTGTGGGATGCCTGACCTATCTATCTATCTATCTATCTATCTATCTATCTATCTATCTATCTATCTATCTATCTATCTATCTATCTATCTATCTATCTATCTATCTATCTATCTATCTATCTATCTATCTATCTATCTATCTATCTATCTATCTATCTATCTATCTATCTATCTATCTATCTATCTATCTATCTATCTATCTATCTATCTATCTATCTATCTATCTATCTATCTATCTATCTATCTATCTATCTATCTATCTATCTATCTATCTATCTATCTATCTATCTATCTATCTATCTATCTATCTATCTATCTATCTATCTATCTATCTATCTATCTATCTATCTATCTATCTATCTATCTATCTATCTATCTATCTATCTATCTATCTATCTATCTATCTATCTATCTATCTATCTATCTATCTATCTATCTATCTATCTATCTATCTATCTATCTATCTATCTATCTATCTATCTATCTATCTATCTATGTATCTATCTATCTATCTATCTATCTATCTATCTATCTATCTATCTATCTATCTATCTATCTATCTATCTATCTATCTATCTATCTATCTATCTATCTATCTATCTATCTATCTATCTATCTATCTATCTATCTATCTATCTATCTATCTATCTATCTATCTATCTATCTATCTATCTATCTATCTATCTATATATCTAACTGTGCATCTTCTGTCTGTCTGTATGTCCGTCTGTCTGTCTGTCTGTCTGTCTCTCTGTCTGCCTGTCTGTCTGTCTGTCTGTCTGTCTGTCTGTCTGTCTGTCTGTCTGTCTGTCTGTCTGTCTGTCTGTCTGTCTGTCTGTCTGTCTGTCTGTCTGTCTGTCTGTCTGTCTGTCTGTCTGTCTGTCTGTCTGTCTGTCTGTCTGTCTGTCTGTCTGTCTGTCTGTCTGTCTGTCTGTCTGTCTGTCTGTCTGTCTATCTAAGAAATAGAATCTTTAGAAACACTTTAAAAGAAGGAGGTACTGTATAGTTTAGATACATTAAGAGTCAACATTGTAAATTGTATATTGCATAGTAGTGTATATAAGAACCAGTTTCTCAGGAACCTAGCATGTATTTTTGTCTTTTTTTTAATATGCATATCTTGTGTTTTATCTATTTTATTTGTTCTATTTTATTTTTTCTATGCCTATTTTATTCTATTTTATTATTGTATTTGCACAATCTTGACTTGAACTTGATTCTATCGATCTAATAACAGTAGGGTTAATTATGGTTAACAGAATATCATTAAACCTGTGGACTAGATTAGCCGCTTCTTCACACCCAAGCCTGATGTTGAATAATGCAATACCTGTCTCCATTCCATTACATGAAATAGATGTGTAGATCATTGTCAATTGTCATTATCAAAGACGGTTTGAATCCCTCCATACGGTTCACACACCTGTGACGTGACGCAGGCTAATGTCTCTCTACTCACCTCTGACTGACGTGACACTGGCTACTGTCTCTTCACACCTGCACCCCAGGGGGTCATCAAGGGCAGCCGTGGCCTTGGCCAGAGTGTGAGGGGTTAACAGTCCTCTGAGGGCTCGTCCTCATCTAATCCTCCACGCAGGTCGGTGTGGACGGGCCCTTTGTGTGACATCATGCTGTGAGCTATTTTGCGTTTTGATTAGAGAATCAAACGAGAACTAACAGTTGTCTTGTGTGAAGTGGGCTTGAAGTTTCCACAGCTGCGTGTGTTTGATTCTGTCATGTTCTCTTCCTGCCTGGTGCTCAGCGTCGCTCGCTCTCGTCTTCAGGATCCGTTTTTTCCTGACATGTTGCTGTCGACCGGCAGGAGAGGAAACAGCTGTTTCACATCTCATCTGCTGAATCCCAGCTCTCATCTGCTGAATCCCAGCTCTCATCTGCTGAATCCCAGCTCTCATCTGCTGAATCCCAGCTCTCATCTGCTGAATCCCAGCTCTCATCTGCTGAATCCCAGCTCTCATCTGCTGAATCCCAGCTCTCATCTGCTGAATCCCAGCTCTCATCTGCTGAATCTAGGACTCTAGTTTGTTATAAATATTTTGTTAAAACCACTCCTAAGTCTTTCACTTAATTTTTAAGTGGAATATCATATACATCTATTAGTGGTCATGTATAGTAATTACTTTATTTTTTATTTTTTTTAAGTGCAGTGCAGACGCTTTAGAAAAAACATCTATCTTCTAGATTACCGGAGGGATCTGTCCTGGTCTCTTGAGGGGGATGGTAGTATTGATCTCTTGAGGAGGATGTGAGTATTGATCTCTAGAGGAAGATGGTAGTATTGATCTCGTGAGGAAGATGTGAGTATTGATCTCTTGAGGAGGATGGTAGTATCGACTGCCAGCTGGGTTATGATCAGATGACTGCCAGCTCATTTAAAGCCAATTCTTTTATGCCTTATTGCACGCATTACATATGCATTATTATGTTTGCAGACAACACAGCGGTGGTGGGCCTCATCAAAAACAACGATGAGTCGGCCTACAGGGAGGAGGTCCAGCACCTGGTGGTGTGGTGCCCCGACAACAACCTGGTCCTCTACAGGGAGGAGGTCCAGCACCTGGTGGTGTGGTGCCCCGACAACAACCTGGTCCTCTACACCAAGACCACCATGGAGCTCATCGTGGACGACAGCCCGAAGACTAGAGCCAGCGCTGCCCCTCTCAATGGGACGGAGGTCGAGCGTGTCTCCAGCTTCCTGGGAGATCTGTGTAACATTAATACACCCCACTGCACTATATAATGATAATAGTAACTTTATTTGTATAGCACCTTTCATACAGCAGGGGATTTCAGTGCAAAGTGCTTTACATCAGTAAGAAATAAGACGTAAAATCAGTGTAAAACAAGCAGCAAGAGCAAAGCATAAAGTGGGATAAAATAATGCAGATATATTAATCAAAATCATATCAGAACCTCACGTTCCAATAGGCTTCTTGAATTTCTGTAATCTGTTACAAAACATGATAAAGGTCAGAGCATGCACCCAGCGGATAGTGGGGCGTAGAAATAAAAGTAAAAATAAGTAAAATAATACCAAGGGTAAAATTAGCACAAAGTGCAGACATATAAAATCACAGTTTTTCACATTAATAATAATAATAATCTTCATTTATATAGCACCTTTCATACACGGAGTGCAGCTCAAAGTGCTTAACAGAGACACGTCTTCTGTGAGGTTTTTGTCCGTTGCTCACCTTCTCGCTCTGTTCCTTTAAGCCTACTCGCTCTGTTCCTTTAGTTTTCTGTTAATCAATTGCATTCTCCTCACCTCACTAGCCCCCACCCTCGCGTTTGTTTGCTCTTCAGCAGCCACACCCTTGGACTACCTGTCATTATGTGTTTGATTGGTCTGGTGCCGAACACACACTTCTAGTTCTAGTATCAATTACCTTCACGCACCTGATGGGCATTCTAATTAGTTCCCCTGTGGGCTTTAAGTACCTCGCTCTTCCCCTCTAGCCTTTTCGGGTCGTCCCGTATCATTCCGTATCATATCTCTATCACCAAGACTCCTTCGGGAGGTTCTCTGTCTGTTATGCTGTTTTCATCTCCGGCGTGAGATGCGCTCTAGCCTTCGCCTCCTGTCGCCGTTTGCCTGGAAGGAGACACTGGACTGCGCTCTCTAAACTTCCACGGGAGGTATTCCAGTGTTCCACTTCAGACCTCCGCGCAGCAGACGTCTAGACGCGCATCCAGACCTCCGCGCCAGATGCACTCTAGCCTTCGCCTCCTGTCGCCGTTTGCCTGGAAGGAGACACTGGACTGCGCTCTCTAAACTTCCACGGGAGGTATTCCAGTGTTCCACTTCAGACCTCCGCGCAGCAGACGTCCAGACGCGCATCCAGACCTCCACGCCAGATGCACTCAAGCCTTCGCCACCTGTCGCCGTTTGCCTGGAAGGAGACACCGCACTGCGCTCTCTAAACCTCTACGGGAGGTATTCCGGTGTTCCACTCCAGACCTCCGCGCAGCAGATGCGCTCTCCGTACCGGCGCGTACTCAAAGCAGGCGCGCACCATCCAGACCTCCGAGCCTGGCGCGCTCTTCCGCGCAGACGCGCTCTTCACTCCAGACGCGCATTCAGATGCACTCCAGATGCGTCCTCCGTACCGGCGCGTACTCCAAGCAGACGCGCACCACTCAGACCTCCGCGCCAGATGCGCCCTCCGTACCGGCGCGTACTCCAAGCAGTCGCGCACCACTCAGACCTCCGCTTGGACAACCCGTTTCCCCGTGGCGACGCGCTCGCCCTGTTGATCCTGCTCTCTTTACGCACAGCGCCTGGGTGAGTTTTGCATGACTGTCCTTGACCCTATTCGTTTTTCGTGTGTTTAAGACACTGAAGATATCCTGCTTTTTGTCAGACTGTCACTCACCCAGTGTCAGCTTTTTGGATTGTTCATTGGGATAATATTTGCTTTAACATCGCTCACTGTGTGTATTCACACCGAAGATATTATCACTTGGATTATTGTTTGGACTTCGCTGACTGTGTGAATTCACACCGAAGATACTGTCACTTGGACTATTATTGGGACTTCGCTCACAGTGTTTATTTGCACCGAAGATTCTATCACGTGGATTTGTGTTTGGGACGTTACTCACAGTGTGTATTTACACCGAAGATTCAGTCACTTGGATTACTCTGTTTTGGGACAAGTCACTTCTCCTGTCACCTGCTCTGTTCCCAACTGTACTCTGAGCTAACCCGCTCCCTCTCTCCCTCTCGGTCCCGTTTACCACCTCGGAGAGCTGCCGAGAGGAATCTGCAGAGCGGCTCTGACGTCACCGTCTGCTTCCCCAGACGAACCATCCCGGGAGAAGCTGCAGAGCAGCAACATTCTTCTAATGCTTGTATCCCAGTCTTTGTCTGTTTTCCCCACTCTTGTCCTCCTAGTCCTCCCTGTCCCCAGCCCGCCTCCGCGAGCCTCTGTCCCTGTTTCCCCTCTCTTGTCCTCCTAGCCCTCCCTGTCCAGTCCTCCTAGTCCTCCTAGTCATCCCGTCCAGTCCTCCTAGTCCTCCCTTTACCTGCCCTTGTCCCTTGCACTGGTCCTTTTCCCTTAGCCTTCCCCTTAGCCAGCTCGCCTCTTAAAGGCACTGTGCCTTTTCCCATTTCTTGTTTTCCAGTATTTTGTGTTCTCCCTTAAAGGGACAATGCCGTTTTCTGTGTGTTTCAATAAATGCCCAGTTCTTGGCTTACTCTCATACCTGTCTTGTGTTGTGCGATTGGGGTCGGTTACAAACCATAACAGTACGACCCGACCAATCGACGACCCCAGCCAGCACAGACGGTGTATGTTGAGTTTGCCTTTTTTTTGTTGTTAGCCCAGTTAGCTCCCCTGTTTAGCCTGTTTAGTCTTTCCTGTTAGCCCTGTTGGCTCCCCTGTTAGCCTGTTAGCTTCCCTGTTGGCTTCCCTGTTGGCTCCCCTGTTAGCCCTGTTAGCTTCCCTGTTAGCCTCGTTAGCTCCCCTGCAGCTTGTTAGGCCTCTACTACCAGCTTGGCCCCTGTCTGCTAGCTTAGCCCCGGCTGCTAGCACAGCCTCTATGTTAATGCAGCCCTTGCTGCTGGCATAGGCCCTGTAGCTAGCCATGCCCAGGCAGCTAACCCAGTCCCTCAGCATGGCCCCTGTCTGCTAGCTTAGCCCCGGCTGCTAGCACAGCCTCTATGTTAATGCAGCCCCTGCTGCTGGCATAGGCCCTGTAGCTAGCCATGCCCAGGCAGCTAACCCAGTCCCTCAGCATGGCCCCAGTCTGCTAGCTTAGCCCCGGCTGTTAGCACAGCCTCTATGTTAATGCAGCCCTTGCAGCTAGCATAGGCCCTGTAGCTAGCCATGCCCAGGCAGCTAACCCGGTCCCTCTGCATGGCCTCCACTTTTTGTGTAGTCTCCCACTGCTAGGACTGCCCTTTCAGCTAGCAAGGTCAGTTTTTTCCCACTGCTAGGACTGCCCTTTCAGCTAGCAAGGTCAGTTTTCTCTCACTGCTAGGACTGCCCTTTCAGCTAGCAAGGTCAGTTTTCCCACTGCTAGGACTGCCCTTTCAGCTAGCAAGGTCAGTTTTCCCACTGCTAGGACTGCCCTTTCAGCTAGCAAGGTCAGTTTTTTCCCACTGCTAGGACTGCCCTTTCAGCTAGCAAGGTCAGTTTTCTCCCACTGCTAGGACTGCCCTTTCAGCTAGCAAGGTCAGTTTTCCCACTGCTAGGACTGCCCCTTCAGCTAGCAAGGTCAGTTTGCTCCCACTGCTAGGACTGCCCCTTCAGCTAGCAAGGTCAGTTTCCCCACTGCTAGGACTGCCCTTTCAGCTAGCAAGGTCAGTTTTCTCCCACTGCTAGGACTGCCGCTTCAGCTGGCAAGGTCAGTTTGCCCCACTGCTAGGACTGCCCCTTCAGCTAGCAAGGTCAGTTTTCTCCCACTGCTAGGACTGCCCCTTCAGCTAGCAAGGTCAGTTTTCTCCCACTGCTAGGACTGCCCTTTCAGCTAGCAAGGTCAGTTTGCTCCCACTGCTAGGACTGCCCCTTCAGCTAGCAGGGTCAGTTTTCTCTCACTGCTAGGACTGCCCCTTCAGCTAGCAAGGTCAGTTCCCCACAGCTAGGACTGTCCTTCCAGCTAGCCTGTTCTCTCATGCTGGTCCAGCCCTGTCTGCCAGCCTAGCTCCGGCAGTTAGCGCAGCCTCTATGTTAATGTAGCAGTACAGCTAGCATAGGCCCTGTAGCTATCAGTGCCCTGGCAGCTACCCTTTCCCTCTGCTAGCCCCTTCCCTGTTCCCCTCTCCAGTGCCCCTGTTCCAGCCCTGTCTGCTAGCCTAGCTCCGGCAGCTAGCGCAGCCTCTATGTTAATGTAGCAGTACAGCTAGCATAGGCCCTGTAGCTATCAGTGCCCTGGCAGCTACCCTTTCCCTCTGCTAGCCCCTTCCCTGTTCCCCTCTCCGGTGCCCCTGTTCCAGCCCTGTCTGCTAGCCTAGCTCCGGCAGCTAGCGCAGCCTCTTTGTTAATGTAGCAGTACAGCTAGCATAGGCCCTGTGGCTATCTGTGCCCTGGCAGCTACCCCTTCCCTCTGCTAGCCCCTTCCCGGTGCTCCTCTAGTTACCCCTCTGCTCCTTTAGTTACCCCTCAGCTCCTCTAGTTGCCCCTCAGCTCCTCTGGTTACCCCTCAGCTCCTCTAGTTGCCCCTCAGCTCCTCTGGTTACCCCTCAGCTCCTCTAGTTGCCCCTCTGCTCCTTTAGTTACCCCTCAGCTCCTCTAGTTGCCCCTCAGCTCCTCTGGTTACCCCTCAGCTCCTCTAGTTACCCCTCAGCTACCATGGTTACCCCTCAGCTCCTCTGGTTACCCCTCAGCTCCTCTAGTTACCCCTCAGCTCCTCTAGTTACCCCTCAGCTCCTCTAGTTACCCCTCAGCTCCCTAGTTACCCCTCAGCTCCTCTAGTTACCCCTCAGCTCCCCTGTTCCTTTGCTAGCCCCACTTTGTTGTGGCTTCCCCTGCTGGCTTGGCCCGGTACCTTTTTGTTTGTTGCCTTGTTTTGTCCCCTGCCGCTCTATCTGTATTTTTGGGTCGCCGGGTGGCTCCCGTGGAGGGGGGGGGTACTGTGAGGTTTTTGTCCGTTGCTCACCTTCTCGCTCTGTTCCTTTAAGCCTACTCGCTCTGTTCCTTTAGTTTTCTGTTAATCAATTGCATTCTCCTCACCTCACTAGCCCCCACCCTCGCGTTCGTTTGCTCTTCAGCAGCCACACCCTTGGACTACCTGTCATTATGTGTTTGATTGGTCTGGTGCCGAACACACACTTCTAGTTCTAGTATCAATTACCTTCACGCACCTGATGGGCATTCTAATTAGTTCCCCTGTGGGCTTTAAGTACCTCGCTCTTCCCCTCTAGCCTTGTCGGGTCGTCCCGTATCATTCCGTATCATATCTCTATCACCAAGACTCCTTCGGGAGGTTCTCTGTCTGTTATGCTGTTTTCATCTCCGGCGTGAGATGCGCTCCAGCCTTCGCCTCCTGTCGCTGTTTGCCTGGAAGGAGACACTGGACTGCGCTCTCTAAACTTCCACGGGAGGTATTCCAGTGTTCCACTTCAGACCTCCGCGCAGCAGACGTCCAGACGCGCATCCAGACCTCCGCGCCAGATGCGCTCTAGCCTTCGCCTCCTGTCGCCGTTTGCCTGGAAGGAGACACTGGACTGCGCTCTCTAAACTTCCACGGGAGGTATTCCAGTGTTCCACTTCAGACCTCCGCGCAGCAGACGTCCAGACGCGCATCCAGACCTCCGCGCCAGATGCACTCAAGCCTTCGCCACCTGTCGCCGTTTGCCTGGAAGGAGACACCGCACTGCGCTCTCTAAACCTCTACGGGAGGTATTCCGGTGTTCCACTCCAGACCTCCGCGCAGCAGATGCGCTCTCCGTACCGGCGCGTACTCAAAGCAGGCGCGCACCATCCAGACCTCCGAGCCTGGCGCGCTCTTCCGCGCAGACGCGCTCTTCACTCCAGACGCGCATTCAGACGCACTCCAGATGCGTCCTCCGTACCGGCGCGTACTCCAAGCAGACGCGCACCACTCAGACCTCCGCGCCAGATGCGCCCTCCGTACCGGCGCATACTCCAAGCAGTCGCGCACCACTCAGACCTCCGCGCCAGATGCGCCCTCCGTACCGGCGCGTACTCCAAGCAGTCGCGCACCACTCAGACCTCCGCTTGGACAACCCGTTTCCCCGTGGCGACGCGCTCGCCCTGTTGATCCTGCTCTCTTTACGCACAGCGCCTGGGTGAGTTTTGCATGACTGTCCTTGACCCTATTCGTTTTTCGTGTGTTTAAGACACTGAAGATATCCTGCTTTTTGTCAGACTGTCACTCACCCAGTGTCAGCTTTTTGGATTGTTCATTGGGATAATATTTGCTTTAACATCGCTCACTGTGTGTATTCACACCGAAGATATTATCACTTGGATTATTGTTTGGACTTCGCTGACTGTGTGAATTCACACCGAAGATACTGTCACTTGGACTATTATTGGGACTTCGCTCACAGTGTTTATTTGCACCGAAGATTCTATCATGTGGATTTGTGTTTGGGACGTTACTCACAGTGTGTATTTACACCGAAGATTCAGTCACTTGGATTACTCTGTTTTGGGACAAGTCACTTCTCCTGTCACCTGCTCTGTTCCCAACTGTACTCTGAGCTAACCCGCTCCCTCTCTCCCTCTCGGTCCCGTTTACCACCTCGGAGAGCTGCCGAGAGGAATCTGCAGAGCGGCTCTGACGTCACCGTCTGCTTCCCCAGACGAACCATCCCGGGAGAAGCTGCAGAGCAGCAACATTCTTCTAATGCTTGTATCCCAGTCTTTGTCTGTTTTCCCCACTCTTGTCCTCCTAGTCCTCCCTGTCCCCAGCCCGCCTCCGCGAGCCTCTGTCCCTGTTTCCCCTCTCTTGTCCTCCTAGCCCTCCCTGTCCAGTCCTCCTAGTCCTCCTAGTCATCCCGTCCAGTCCTCCTAGTCCTCCCTTTACCTGCCCTTGTCCCTTGCACTGGTCCTTTTCCCTTAGCCTTCCCCTTAGCCAGCTCGCCTCTTAAAGGCACTGTGCCTTTTCCCATTTCTTGTTTTCCAGTAGTTTGTGTTCTCCCTTAAAGGGACAATGCCGTTTTCTGTGTGTTTCAATAAATGCCCAGTTCTTGGCTTACTCTCATACCTGTCTTGTGTTGTGCGATTGGGGTCGGTTACAAACCATAATCTTTAAACAAGTCAAGAAGAGAAAAAAAGAAAAAATACATAGTAACACAGTAAGTCAAGAAAAAACAAGAATACCATAAGGTCCATAAGCTCAAAATAAATGCATGCATGCATGCAACACTCCCAGACGTACCCCACGCGAAGGTAAGGAAAAACTCACTAAAACCTAACAATAGGAAAAAATGCTCCACAGGCAATGTGGAGGAGAGAAACCTTAGGAGGACCAATTCAAGGGGGGATCTCCCTTCTTAGATGTCGGTGATATTAGTGTTGCATGTTGCATTAAAAAGAGGCGAACAGTTGGTAAGCATGCACCCATGTGTGTAGTGAAACACAGATGAGTGCATGCGATAGCAACTGAACATTTTGAAAAATTTAATATAGAGCTGATAGTGATAACAACTGAACATTTTATAAGATTAAAGATAGAACTGATAGCGGCTCCATTGGGATCTAACATCCCAACAGGCCACCTTGTTTATAGTTTGATTCAGTTTTAGTAGAATGGAAAAGACATGAAATCAGCACATAAAGTGCAGACATATCGGCGGCTAAGTGGGCAAGGCGCTCGCCACTAACCCAGGAGATGCTGGGTTCAAGCCCAGCTCTCTGCGTTGCTACCAGCTTGGCTGGTCGTTCATACTAACACAATTGGCAGTATTAGGGGGTGGGAAAGCCGGTGGGTGGGGATCGGACGTTGTGGACAGCGACTCCTACAGGTCGGTTGGCGCGCCTGTACAGCAGAATCAGGAAGTATCGGGGGCAGCGTGAGCCTCCCACGCGTTACTCCTCGCCGCTGAGAGATTGCGCTGTTCAGGTGAAAAGATGCGACAGCTGCCTCCTCGTGTACCGGAGGGGACAGGTGATGCAAGGCGTGGTCCTCACTGCAGCCGACCAGTGGGAGGCATAGTCTAGCAACGTTCGAGACAGGGGAGGGGAGAATTGAAGGGAGAATTGGCGATGCAAAATTGGGATGGGAGAAAAATAGAAAAATAAGGAGAAAAAGTGGATAGAAAAATAATAAAGTGCAGACATATAAAATCCCTGTTTTTTACAATGCAACAATACATTTTTTCTGGATTACTGTTCAACAGTTCAAAGTCGTCTTTACCTTCTGTTTGGTATCCACCGTTTAAAACCTGACAGTCTTCCCTCCTGTTTGATACCCACGTTGGCCCTTCAAACCTCCCACTCAGGGCAAACCTCCCTCTACTTCATACTTATGAAAGTCTTCTTCATACTTTTTCATACTTCACTGTTCATACTTTTTGCACATTGCTGCTCAATTCCACAGCCCTGCTAAATATTCCATCCTGTATTCCACGCTGTACATTATTCAACACTGTATTGTTATTTTTATTCAAATTAGTGTATACAATTGACCACATCCTGCACAGTTGTACAGCCCTGGCCTATTCCTATTTTTACTTGTGTTTTATAATTCTATCATATTCTATTGTGCATCTATGTTAATTTAGTTTATATTCCATTTTATTTTTGTCCACCTATTTATCTTTTATTCTACCATAATTGTCTGTCCCTCAATGTCGCACTGAAAACAACCAAATCAAATTCCTTGTATGTGAAAACTACTTGGCAATAAAGACCTTTCTGATTCTGATCCCCGAGGACCTCTCTTGGAACCTCAACACCTCAGCACTGGTCAAGAAGGCTCACCAGCGCCTCGTCCTCCTGAGGAGACTGAGGCTGCGGTTACATTAGGGCCAGAGCGATTCGTTTCATTTCGCTTTTCAGAAAGAATGCAGGCAAGTTAGACGTCGTTTTGTCTCGTGACCACCGAGTGATGTATATACATGTAGTACAATGCCAAAGCAGTAGGTGGCCATGTAGTTCAAACATGAAGGCCATTTTCAACCAATCAGAAAGGTTGAACGAGTCACTCCACACATCCTGCTCAAAATCTCAGAAAGCCACCATCTTTAAATACCTCGCATGAGCCATTTAGCAACATAGCATTTATTTTTCAGCAAGAAACAAAGTGCAATAAACAAAAACCGATACATTCACTGTGTGTGCTGCCTCATTTGTTGATGAAACAAAACAAACATCAACACAATTGACCACCAAGAGTGGAGTTTAGTCTCACAAAAAGATCGCAGATTTTGTTAGTTTACGTGCTAACGTGATTGGGATATGCAATTATAACAGTATAGCATTGTGGCTATCGTACATTAACCTAGTGGATGTAAACGTTATTTAACAGATTGCAGAATGGCTACAATACAATACGGCTCAATACAAACAATTGTTAAGGGGGTGCAGACTGTTGTAGTTTGGACTGGGTTCCTTATAACAATAACTTGACAACACATGATCTTAGTTTTTGCCGCAGCTACAGACAATCTGAGGAGGACGCAGCTGATATCCTGTATAGGTCCAGCCAGGGGAGAATTTGGCGTCGGTGTTTCTATCGAGTGTTTACTACTGTGCATGGAAGAAAAAGACCCGTTCAGCGTTGCCGCTAGGAAGACACGTTTTCCTGCCAAAACGGCGTTTCCTTTTAACTTGGACATCAGGACATGCAAATGTAATCATTCGAAAATACAACGTTGCTGTTTTTCCCCAGTGTAACCATGGCCTGAGGAAAGCATGCAAACGTTGTCTGAGGAAGGAACGTGGTCAAGGACACCAATTAATCATGATGAATTGAAAATAGGGGACCCTGATGTAAACAAGACGAAATTCTTTCTCTGGTCTGCATCCTCTTAACAATTGTGTGTATTGAGCCGTACTGTATTGTACCCATTCTGTTAATAAAGTTTTCAATCAATCAATCAATCAATCAATCAATCAATCAACCTCTCACCCCAATCATGGACTGTTTGCCCTCCTTCCCTCTGGGAGGCGCTACAGGAACCTCCGCTCCAAGTCAAGCAGACTCAGGAACAGCTTCTTTCCCTCAGCTGTCATCTCTCTGAGCTATAACCCCTCTGAACTCTGAACTCTGACCTCTGACTCCACTGCCTACACCCTAGGCTCTGTTAGCCACACTGTACGACTCTGAACTCTGAACTCTGACCTCTGACTCCACTGCCTACACCCTAGGCTCTGTTAGCCACACTGTACGACTCTGAACTCTGAACTCTGACCTCTGACTCCACTGCCTACACCCTAGGCTCTGTTAGCCACACTGTACGACTCTGAACTCTGACCTCTGACCTCTGACTCCACTGCCTACACCTTAGGCTCTGTTAGCCACACTGTACGACTCTGAACTCTGTTGCCTATAGTCAACTTATACCTGCCTACTGCTTCACTGTCTACCCATATACTCTGTACAACAGTGCTGTATATACCGCATATTTACATTTATATCTTCATATTACCGCATATATATGCCCATATTTGTCTGAATGTACCTGCACATACTATATCTATATCTGTACATATCCTACTCTTACTACGCTGCTGGCCAGTAGTACTCATACTGTCTCTATTTATATAATACAACTCTGTAAATACATCTGATTAGCACTACACTCAGTAGTACTAATTTGTATATTTTATACCCAGTTTAACCACCTGTACATTGCATAATATTGGACTTTACTGTTACATTTGCACTCTGGTTGGATGCCAAACTTCTTCTCATTGTACTGTACTTGTGCTGCATCTGTATGTCATGTATGTCATAAATCAAATCAAATGTATTTGTAAGGCCCGACAACACGTTAATGTCCCCATGGGCCGGACACGTCTTCTTTAAACAAGTCAAGAAGAAACATCACAATAAGTCAAGAACAAAACAAGAACACCATAAAGTCCAAAAAAATTAACACTCCCAGACATACCTCACGCGAAGGTAAGGAAAAACTCACTAAAACCTAGCAATAGGAAAAAATGCACCACAGGCAGTGTGGAGGAGAGAAACCTTAGAAGGGCCGTTCAAGGGGGGATCTCCCTTCTTAGATGTCGGTGATAGTAGTGTTGCAGACTGACAGGTGAACAGTTGGTAAGCATGCACTCATGTGTGTAGTGAAACACAGATAAGTGCATGCGATACCAACTGAACATTTTGAAAGATTAAGATTAAAGATAGAGCTGATAGCGATAGCAACTGAACATTTTGAAAGATTAAGATTAAAGATAGAGCTGATAGCGGATCTATTTGAGGCGAAGGGGCGGCGCAGATAAGGTCGCATCCTCCTGGTCTTCATCACGGGACGTCCAACACTCCGGTCATCACTCCGAGACAGCCACTCACAGGGAGACAGGGAGACAGGGAGCGAGGGAGACAGGGAGAGAGGGAGAAAGGGAGAAAGGGAGACAGGGAGCCAGGGAGCCGGGACAGGCGTTAGACAGTTTGCGTGATTGTGATGGGCGGACATAGCAATAGATACAAGTGGTAAGCATATATGTGAATAGAATAGATATATGTAGTAAGCATATTATGTGAATAGAATAGAAGTACTTAACCCAGCAATGAACGTCTGAACGTCTGTTATGCACCATGCTTTTTGTTAATCCTGTGTCCTGTGTTGCAGCTGATTGCTGCTAATTGAACAGCTGCCTGTCAGGGCTCAAAGGCCCTCCCCCGCCCACACATGCTGACACACTACTGCTGGAAGACACTGTGGGAGCAGTGTCTCCCTCCCTTCCACCACATTGACCTTTTGTTTGTGCTAGTTATAGTAATACATATAACCTTTTGGTTTAAACTTGACCGTTGGTGTCTGTGTCCCCTTTATGTTGCTTCCCTCTGAGCCAGGGTCATAACAACAGACCACGGACAGAAGACGGTAAGAAGCTGATCCATGGCCTCGTGGTGGACGTAGAACAGTCACTGCAATCTTGGCCAAGACCCCGAGACATCCACCACCTTGGTCAGCACTACAAGACAAGCACTCAGAGAGATTAGGGGGGGGGGGGGTTAGAGAGTTCCCATGTTTGTATTGGGCGGAGATGGAGCAATAAATACATGTAGTGAGCATATGCATACATGGTGACAGTAGAATCATAGTATATAAGAAAATTGTGAAATAGAGTAATAGATAGAACTACTGCAAGCGTATGGATACAGGATGAGATACAAGACAATAGCTCTGGGCCGTATGCCCCGTGGGGGCAGGAGAAGCCACTCAGAAGGTTCAGCACTGCAGGCCAGACAGAAGGCGATATGAAGCTGTTCCATTGGACCGGTTGAGACAGAGACAGAGGTTAAAAAGGTTCTCCCACAGTTCTGTATAGTATGTCGTGTATGTCATAAATGTCATGATATATATCTGTATATCTGTATGTCGTGTATGTCATGATGAATTGAAAATGGGGGACACTGATGTAAACAAGACAAAAGTGTTTCTCTGGTCTGCATCCCCTTAACAATTGTGTGTATTGAGCCGTACTGTAATGTACCCATTTTACAATCTGTTAATAAAGTTTTCAATCAGTCAATCAAACCCCATCAAGCTTTTAAATGGATAAGATCAGTGGAGCTCCCTCTGGTGGAGCACTGATGGTATTTACCCCCAACTTCCACCTTGCTATTCACAGTTTTGAGGACAGAGCTTCTCCAGGGCAGCTCCCAGGCTCTGGAACTCTCTCTCCACCAAGACATTAGAGACACTAGTTTACTAGTAGATGACTTCAGATAGAGGTAAGACTGCTGCTCTACTAAAGTGAAATATCCCTTTAAGACACATTTCCAGACACGCAAAAGTAACAATCAGAATGTTCAATGATTTAAAGATAAACGATTATCAACAATAATTTGGGGTATCAATTTTCTATCATGGCAATCGGCCTGAAACCCAGGTGTCAAAAACACTGGTCCTTTAATCCTAAAAGCCAACGCCTCTCTCTCTCTCTCTCTCTCTCTCTCTCTCTCTCTCTCTCTCTCTCTCTCTCTCGCTCTCTCGCTCTCTCGCTCTCTCGCTCTCTCGCTCTCTCTCTCTCTCTCTCTCTCTCTCTCTCTCTGCTGTGGAGGTTTGTCACCTGAAGACAGTGAGGAGTGTGAGCTCTGAGGAGACTAACAGAGGCATCACGCTTGATGTGGTGACTTCACAGTTCACACCATATGGAGCAACAGCTCCTCTCATCTCCTCTTATCACCCAGGTTGTGTACTGTTAACCCTTTCACTACCACCCTACCAAACCTGTTAACTCCTGTTAGGACTCCTGTTAGGATGTGACCTCACCTTAACCCTTTCACTACCACCCTACCAAACCTCCTGTTAACTCGTGTTAGGATGTGACCTCACACAATAATACTCTTAACTCCTGTCAGGGTGGCAGTTGTGACACCAGGCTAACACGCATCATAATAGATCTATAGATCTATCTATCTATCTATCTATCTATCTATCTATCTATCTATCTATCTATCTATCTATCTATCTATCTATCTATCTATCTATCTATCTATCTATCTATCTATCTATCTATCTATCTATCTATCTATCTATCTATCTATCTATCTATCTATCTGTCTGTCTGTCTGTCTGTCTGTCTGTCTGTCTGTCTGTCTGTCTGTCTGTCTGTCTGTCTGTCTGTCTGTCTGTCTGTCTGTCTGTCTGTCTGTCTGTCTGTCTGTCTGTCTGTCTGTCTGTCTGTCTGTCTGTCTGTCTGTCTGTCTGTCTGTCTGTCTGTCTGTCTGTCTGTCTGTCTGTCTGTCTGTCTGTCTGTCTGTCTGTCTGTCTGTCTATCTATCTATCTATCTATCTGGGCAGGGTAATAGTTATCCAGTAGTTAGTCCAGTCAGTCCTTGCCCATGGTCAAGTCAAGAGTTTTAATTGTCACGGCATACAGGTATACAATGAAATGCGGGTGGTCTTGCCCGCAACGATGTGCAATACAGTGGTACATATAATAGAATCAAGAGAAGGAAACAACATTGTGCAGTAACAGGTAGCAGGTAACATGGAGTGACATCTCGGTATCTGTACATAGTTATTTACAGAGCATATGGGACATGCTAGTTAGCTTTGGTAGTGCAATACACTGTTCCTGTTATTCTAATTTAAAGTGTCCTTTCCTTTGGCCATAAGTGTGCGTGTGTGCGACATGAGTGTGTGCCCGCTCATGTTAAAGTGTTAAGTGGCTGCTCGTGTGTGAGCGTGCACAGTGTGCGTGTCGTGTGTGTGTTCATGTGTGCTTGTGTGTGGACAGTTCAATGTTCTGAGCACTCAATGCTGGTTGTAGAGCTTGATGGCTACTGGCACAAAATACTGATCAAGGTGACCCCCCCCTCATACACACATCCCCCTCCCCCAGCGCAGCCCCTCCCCCCCTCATACACACATCCCCCTCCCCCAGCGCAGCCCCTCCCCCCCTCATACACACATCCCCCACCCCCAGCGCAGCCCCTCCCTCTTACCATGTCCATTATATCAGCTGTCCTGCCTGACTGACATCTACGGTCACACTGGCCACAGGGGGTCTTGTCCCTGGTGTGTGTGTGTGTGTGTGTGTGTGTGTGTGTGTGTGTGTGTGTGTGTGTGTGTGTGTGTGTGTGTGTGTGTGTGTGTGTGTGTGTGTGTGTGTGTGTGTGTGTGTGTGTGTGTGTGTGTGTGTGTGTGTGTGTGTGTGTGTGTGTGTGTGTGTGTGTGTGTGTGTGCGTGTGACCATGCTATCAGGTGTCCTAGTGGCTGGACAGAGAGAGAACAGATCACCTTTCCTATTGGTGTGTTGGTGTGTGTTTGTCCAGGCTGGTGGAGGGGGGGGGGGGGGGGATATAGACTAAAGATGACAGTTCCTGGAGCAGCACAGTGGTGTTGGTGTCACAGGTCGAAGGTCAGTGCTCCACATTCAACTCACTCCCTGCTTCAAAACTGGTGAGGAAGACTACCTCTGTAGTCAAACTGAACAAGCTGGTGAGGAAGGCTAGCTCTGTAGTCAAACTGAACAAGCTGGTGAGGATTCAGGAAGACTAGCTCTGTAGTCAAACTGAACAAGCTGGTGAGGAAGACTAGCTCTGTAGTCAAACTGAACAAGCTGGTGAGGAAGACTAGCTCTGTAGTCAAACTGAACAAGCTGGTGAGGAAGACTAGCTCTGTAGTCAAACTGAACAAGCTGGTGAGGAAGACTAGCTCTGTCGTCAAACTGAACAAGCTGGTGAGGAAGACTAGTTCTGTCGTCAAACTGAACAAGCTGGTGAGGAAGACTAGCTCTGACTTAGGGTGACAAACGTCCTCTTTTGCCCGGACGCGTGAACACTTTCGGCAACCAACATGCGCTTCCGCGTTTCTCTGATTGGCCGAGCGCCTTCCGCGTTTCTCTGATTGGCCAAGCGCGGCTCCCCCTTAAGCTCCAGGAGAGAGGAGAGAGGCTGAAAACCCGCAGTTCTTGCCCGACTGATTGCAACTGTAGCTATTTCCGGGGTAGGCCTGATTGGCCCCGACAGGCACGTGACCCGCCGCGGCCACGCCCCGCGGCAGCCCCAGGACGCGGCAACGAGGCTGCTGTGGTTCACAGGCGCTTTCCGCCTTCAACGCCGCCCGCAGCATTAGGCAGGAGTTCGCGGCGCCTTTCACATCGCAGTCATCAGTCATAATAATATCATCAGTCATCTCTAATAATATTAATCACTGTTCAATGTACTAATCTACAATACGGCTCACTTTTCCCACTTCAATGACAGAGCCGCTGTTTAAAGGGGAACTATTTTACTATTTCTTTCACTATTTGGGCACTTTTACACAATTCCTGTGAGTCTATGGAACACCTCTGTAATATATATATATTTTTTTATTCATTGTTTTGTATTTCTAATCAAGTCCTCAAAAACAGCATTTTTCTACCTCAAGATCTCGAGCCGTTTTGAGCTGATGTGGACTGGGGTGCAGGTGCTGGTGCCTGAGGAGCCACATTAACATGCAGCAGTGACTATATGACATCACATATAGGCACATTTTCAAACGACTCAGTTCAGTGAGGGTGAATATTGTGAGAGGAGAATTGGAAGAATGCGCCAATATGAGAATTTTGAGACATAGATCATATTAATATAAGTTCACATAGCTAGGAAACAATGCTAAACACTCAAAAAGGCCATTTATAAGATAGTTCCCCTTTAATAATATTGTCGCGGCGGAGCTCCGTCGCGGCAGCATTATGTAGCAGTAATCCCCCCTTTTGTACCATTGACAAACTAGCTCAATTGGCAACGCTGCTTGGCTGTGGATCCTATGGTCCTAAGTTCGATTCCCTTAAGTTTAAAAAAAAAAATGTTTAACGTGCATTGCACTATAGCGTATTGTATATTGTATATTGTATGGTACAGTAACGGTCTCTGGAGCGCAACAGTAAGAAGCATTTGCACTGCAACGCATACACCTTACTGTAAATTATACCATACAATATACAATACGCTATAGTGCAATGCATGTTAAAAAAAAAAAAAAAAAAAAACTTAAGGGAATCGAACTTAGGACCATAGGATCCACAGCCAAGCAGCGTTGCCAATTGAGCTAGTTTGTCAATGGTAAAAAAGGGAGGATTACTGCTACATAATGCTGCCGCGACGGAGCTCCACCGCGACAATATTATTAAACAGCGGCTCTGTCATTGAAGTGGGAAAAGTGAGCCGTATTGTATATTAGTACATTGAACAGTGATTAATATTATTAGAGATGACTGATGATATTATTATGACTGATGACTGCGATGTGAAAGGCGCCTTGAACTCCTTCCTAATGCTGCGGGCGGCGTTGAAGGCGGAAAGCGCCTGTGAACCACAGCAGCCTCGTTGCCGCGTCGCGGGGATGCCACGGGGCGTGGCCGCGACGGGTCACGTGCCTGTCGGGGCCAATCAGGCCTACCCCGGAAATAGGAACGGTTGCGGAACAGCTACAGGCGTCCCGAACGCATGGAAGTATTGATTACGCCGTAACGAATCATTAAAAAAATATACCGTTAACTGGAATATGTTGTGCCTTTACACATATGTTGGATTATGTAATTGGTTTGTCATGACAAACTAATAAAAAATCGCGATTTACTCGGTGGCTACAACAACACACAGTGACTACATGCATGTTGTTGTAGCCACCGGGTAAATCGCAATTTTTTATTAGTTTGTCATGAAGTATGCAGTCCTCAAGTTCAAGTATAAAAAAAATTGCCGCTTTTCTGGGTGCATGTTTCCAAGCATATGTTAAAACAACAAAGGCATCTTTGAGTAAACTTTGAGTAGAGATTCTGTAGTCAAACTGAACAAGCTGGTGAGGAAGGCTAGCTCTGTAGTCAAACTGAACAAGCTGGTGAGGAAGGCTAGCTCTGTAGTCAAACTGAACAAGCTGGTGAGGAAGACTAGCTCTGTAGTCAAACTGAACAAGCTGGTGAGGAAGACTAGCTCTGTAGTCAAACTGAACAAGCTGGTGAGGAAGACTAGCTATGTAGTCAAACTGAACAAGCTGGTGAGGAAGGCTAGCTCTGTAGTCAAACTGAACAAGCTGGTGAGGAAGACTGGCTCTGTAGTCAAACTGAACAAGCTGGTGAGGAAGACTAGCTGGTGAGGAAGACTAGCTCTGTAGTGATACAAACTAATCAAACTAGAGGTGGTGGCAAAGAGGAGGACAAGAAAGAAGCTGGATACTATTTATATTATTATCTTTTCTACATCCCCTCCCCCCTCCATCATGCTGTTATGACACCTATTTCCGTAAGGAGATAATAAAGAACATGTGACTTGACTTTACTTACTGACTGTTGGAGTAAAGTGGATCTTATAAATCACTGTTGGAGTGAAGTGGATCTTATAAATCACTGTTGGAGTGAAGTGGATCTTATAAATCACGGTTGGAGTAAAGTGGATCTTATAAATGACTGTTGGAGTGAAGTGGATCTTATAAATGACTGTTGGAGTAAAGTGGATCTTATAAATGACTGTTGGAGTAAAGTGGATCTTATAAATGACTGTTGGAGTAAAGTGGATCTTATAAATGACAGTTGGAGTAAAGTGGATCTTATAAATGACTGTTGGAGTAAAGTGGATCTTATAAATGACTGTTGGAGTAAAGTGGATCTTATAAATGACTGTTGGAGTGAAGTGGATCTTATAAATGACTGTTGGAGTAAAGTGGATCTTATAAATGACAGTTGGAGTAAAGTGGATCTTATAAATGACTGTTGGAGTAAAGTGGATCTTATAAATGACAGTTGGAGTAAAGTGGATCTTATAAATGACTGTTGGAGTAAAGTGGATCTTATAAATGACAGTTGGAGTAAAGTGGATCTTATAAATGACTGTTGGAGTAAAGTGGATCTTATAAATGACTGTTGGAATAACATGGTTTATATAATGACTGTTGGAATAACGTGGTTTATATAATGACTGTTGGAATAACATGGTTTATATAATGACTGTTGGAATAACGTGGTTTATATAATGACTGTTGGAATAACGTGGTTTATATAATGACTGTTGGAATAACGTGGTTTATATAATGACTGTTGGAATAACGTGGTTTATATAATGACTGTTGGAATAACGTGGTTTATATAATGACTGTTGGAATAACGTGGTTTATATAATGACTGTTGGAATAACGTGGTTTATATAATGACTGTTGGAATAACGTGGTTTATATAATGACTGTTGGAATAACCTTTGGGAATAATGCCTGTGGATTACTGCGTGTTGGAAGCACACTCCAACTATATTGCTTCATTATTGACTAATTTTTCGTGATTGGGTGCAGCTGTGGACAAATGACCGTGTCGGGAGAGGATTGGCTGACAACCAACCCCCACGTGCCCCCCCCCCCCCCCCCCCGCTCTCCTCCAGGCTCCCATAGGAGCATGTCATGGAGACCCACCTGGGGCTTTATATTGTGGCATGTGGTGTAGTGGTTAACGATGTTGCCTCACAGCTAGAAGGTCCTGGGTTCGATTCCCACTTGGGGACCAGGTTTCTGGGTTGCCAGGTACCCAGGTGGGGTATCTCCCGGGCCTTTCTGTGTGGAGTTTGCATGTTCTCCCCCCCCGTGCTTGCAAGGGTTTCCCCTCCCGATAAGATAAACCCAATGGAAAAACATGCACAACAGATCGCTGTTGTGTTCCCTGACGGAGACGGACAGGAGCACTTGGGTTGGTCCCCGGGCTCGGCCCCGCGCCGCAGCCCCTATCTGCTCCCAGCTAATTAACACAACCCAAGGGTACAATGACATCACCGGTGGCCATGTTCAAACTCATTTACTCTCAATAACTGTCACTAATCAACAAACGAAATGAATGTGTGCCAAAACAGTTTTTCGTGAGTGTGTGAGATTTTATGTGCGAACCCACTATTGTGTTTCAGATCGGCCAAGGTCCAACTCTACTGTTGCATCTCTTTGTAATGATAACGAACGGACGGTCTATAAGCTCATTAATTAAACCTCTTGTTATCACGTTTGCCTCAGATAAAAACACTCCTTCTATCCCAACATATGTCTCACAAGCCGTTACGAGGACCAAACCCAACCAACAAAGGGAAAATCCCCAGTATAGGCCTCAGCATCTCGGCTCTTGCCTGAGTACATCTATACCGCTGAAGCCCAGCAAAGGTCAAAGGGTCAGAAGGGGGGGGGGGGGGGGGCACTGGGGGTCTGCAGGCAGGCGTGTGTGTGTGTGTTGTGTGTGTGTACATGTATGTTTGGTCTGGGCCAGTGTCAGCTGGTAGATACAGTGAGACAGGAGAGCGAGGTGGGCCGGCCGGACGGACGGAGGGAGAGCGCACGGACAGCTGGCGCCGCTCCGCCTCCCCAGCTGCAGGGTGGCTGGGAAAGACCCACGACAGCCCCCCCCCCCCCACACGCCGTCAGCTGAGAGCTGACCTTACGGACAGCTGGTCAGTGAGGCGGTGGAGGAGGAGGAGGAGGAGGAGGAGGAGGAGGAGGAGGAGGAGGAGGAGGAGGAGGAGGAGGAGGAGGAGGAGGAGGGGAGGGCTGAGCTGACCCAGCAGCAGCAGCACTGATGATGGGAACACACGCTGACCGGGCGCTACATCCATCAGAGAGGCTGGTCCGGTCCCACAGGTGTGATGATGTTCTGTTCACTCAATGACCGGCTTTTACCCTTTTCTTGCTTTTATTCAGTCTATTTTATGCTCATTTCATGTCTATTTTTTTGTACTGCTGTGAAGCACTTTGGGCTGTAATTGTTGTATGAAAGGTGCTATACAAATAACATTAATTATTATGATTATCATTATACAAATAACGTTTATTATTATGATTATTATTATTATACAAATTAGATTAGATTAGATTAGATTCACGTTATTGTCATTACACAGTACAAGACAGTGCAACGAGATTGTGTACGTCCAACCAGGATGTGACAATCAACAGTCAGTTGCAATATGATGCAACTGTACAGTAAAGTGCAATGGTTAGCACAATGTGCAATGGTGAGAATAAAAAATTATTAATTAAAATAATCATTAGAATAAAGTCTACATAAACTATGGCTATATACACAGGTATACAGTGAGGTGCAGTGGGCTAAGTAGAGTTAAAAAAATAAAAAATAAAAATTATTTGAAATCTTTATTTCGAACATGCAAATGAATACAAACAAACAAATAACTAAACAAAATTCAGAAGTTTTGATTCAGAAGTCTGACAGCTGAGGGGAAGAAACTATTCCTGGTCCTGTTGGTTCTGCCTGGGAGGCTGCGGTAGCGTGCCCCAGAGCGAGTACCCCGCAGGCGGGTAGCGTGCCCCAGAGCAAGTACCCCGCAGGCGGGTAGCGTGCCCCAGAGCGAGTACCCTGCAGGCGGGTGAACAGTCCATGGTTGGGGTGAGAAGCGTCTTTGATGATGTTCCGTGCACTCCGTGAGCACCGCGTCTCATAGATTGATGAGATGGGGGGGAGTGGGGTCCATGTACCATGTATTATTATTATTATTATTATTATTATTATTATTATTATTATTATTATTATTATTATTATTATTATTATTATTATTATTATTATTATTATTATTATTATTATTATTATTATTATACAAATAACGTTTATTATTATTGTTATTATTGTTATTATTATTATTATTATTATTATTATTATTATTATTATTATTATTATTATTATTATTATTATTATTATTATTATTATTATTATTATTATTATTATTATTATTATTATTATTATTATTATTATTATTATTATTATTATTATTATTATTATTATTATTATTATTATACAAATAATGTGTATTATTGTTATTATTATTATTATTATTATTATTATTATTATTATTATTATTATTATTATTATTATTATTATTATTATTATTATTATTATTATTATTATTATTATTATTATTATTATTATACAAATAACATTTATTATTATTATTATTATTATTATTATTATTATTATTATTATTATTATTATTATTATTATTATTATTATTATTATTATTATTATTATTATTATTATTATTATTATTATTATTATTATTAGGGATGTCCGATATTATCGGCCGATATCGGCATTAAAATGTGATATCGGAAAATATCGGTATCGGTTTCGGTTTCGGTATCGTTTTTTTTTTTTTTTTACATTTCTATAACCTTTATTTACCCAGGCAAGCAAGTAAGAACAAATTCTGATTTTATTTATTGTCAAAAGTATGCATAATGTTGTGTTAATTCCACAACAAGAGATATGTAATGTTAATTACCTGAAATTATTCCATTTTTTGGGTGGGGAAACCCTGCATATATCGGTATCGGTTGATATCGGTATCGGAAATTAAGAGTTGGACAATATCGGTATATCGGTATCGGTAAAAAAGCCAATATCGAGCATCCCTAATTATTATTATTATTATACAAATAACGTTTATTATTATTATTATTATACAATTAACATGTATTATTATTATTATTATTATTATGCAAATAACGTTTATTATTATTATTATACAATTAACATGTATTATTATTATTATTATTATTATGCAAATAATTATTGTGTGTATTATTATTAGTGTTGTCATACATGTACTCACCATGTTCTAACTCACATCATACATGTACTCACCATGTTCTAACTAACTCACATCATACATGTACTCACCATGTTCTAACAAACTAACTCACATCATACATGTACTCACCATGTTCTAACTAACTCACATCATGTATGTACTCACCAGGCTCTAACTAACTCACATCATACATGTACTCACCATGTTCTAACTAACTCACATCATACATGTACTCACCAGGCTCTAACTAACTCACATCATACATGTACTCACCAGGCTCTAACTAACTCACATCATACATGTACTCACCAGGCTCTAACTAACTCACATCATACATGTACTCACCATGTTCTAACTAACTCACATCATACATGTACTCACCAGGCTCTAACTAACTCACATCATACATGTACTCACCATGTTCTAACTAACTCACATCATACATGTACTCACCAGGCTCTAACTAACTCACATCATACATATACTCACCATGTTCTAACTAACTCACATCATACATGTACTCACCATGTTCTAACTAACTCACCATCATACATGTACTCACCATGTTCTAACTAACTCACATCATACATGTACTCACCATGTTCTAACTAACTCACATCATACATGTACTCACCAGGCTCTAACTAACTCACATCATACATGTACTCACCAGGCTCTAACTAACTCACCATCATACATGTACTCACCATGTTCTAACTAACTCACATCATACATGTACTCACCATGTTCTAACTAACTCACATCATACATGTACTCACCATGTTCTAACTAACTCACATCATACATGTACTCACAATGTTCTAACTAACTCACATCATACATGTACTCACCATGTTCTAACTAACTCACATCATACATGTACTCACCATGTTCTAACTAACTCACATCATACATGTACTCACCATGTTCTAACTAACTCACATCATACATGTACTCACCATGTTCTAACTAACTCACATCATACATGTACTCACCAGGCTCTAACTAACTCACATCATACATGTACTCACCATGTTCTAACTAACTCACATCATACATGTACTCACCATGTTCTAACTAACTCACATCATACATGTACTCACCAGGCTCTAACTAACTCACATCATACATGTACTCACCATGTTCTAACTAACTCACATCATACATGTACTCACCAGGCTCTAACTAACTCACATCATACATGTACTCACCAGGCTCTAACTAACTCACATCATACATGTACTCACCAGGCTCTAACTAACTCACATCATACATGTACTCACCAGGCTCTAACTAACTCACATCATACATGTACTCACCAGGCTCTAACTAACTCACATCATACATGTACTCACCATGTTCTAACTAACTCACATCATACATGTACTCACCATGTTCTAACTAACTCACATCATACATGTACTCACCAGGCTCTAACTAAATCACATCATACATGTACTCACCATGTTCTAACTAACTCACATCATACATGTACTCACCATGTTCTAACTAACTCACATCATACATGTACTCACCATGTTCTAACTAACTCACATCATACATGTACTCACCATGTTCTAACTAACTCACATCATACATGTACTCACCATGTTCTAACTAACTCACATCATACATGTACTCACCAGGCTCTAACTAACTCACATCATACATGTACTCACCATGTTCTAACTAACTCACATCATACATGTACTCACCATGTTCTAACTAACTCACATCATACATGTACTCACCATGTTCTAACTAACTCACATCATACATGTACTCACCAGGCTCTAACTAACTCACATCATACATGTACTCACCATGTTCTAACTAACTCACATCATACATGTACTCACCAGGCTCTAACTAACTCACATCATACATGTACTCACCATGTTCTAACTAACTCACATCATACATGTACTCACCATGTTCTAACTAACTCACATCATACATGTACTCACCAGGCTCTAACTCACATCATACATGTACTCACCATGTTCTAACTAACTCACATCATACATGTACTCACCAGGCTCTAACTCACATCATACATGTACTCACCATGTTCTAACTAACTCACATCATACATGTACTCACCAGGCTCTAACTCACATCATACATGTACTCACCAGGCTCTAACTCACATCATACATGTACTAACTAACTCAAGTCACCATCATACATGTACCCACCAGGCTCTAACTCACATCATACATGTACTCACCAGGCTCTAACTCACATCATACATGTACTAACTAACTCAAGTCACCATCATACATGTACTCACCAGGCTCTAACTAACTCACAGCATACATGTACTCACCAGGCTCTAACTCAGATCATACATGTACTCACCATGTTCTAACTAACTCACATCATACATGTACTCACCAGGCTCTAACTCACATCATACATGTACTCACCAGGCTCTAACTAACTCACAGCATACATGTACTCACCAGGCTCTAACTCAGATCATACATGTACTCACCAGGCTCTAACTCACATCATACATGTACTCACCAGGCTCTAACTAACTCACATCATACATGTACTCACCATGTTCTAACTAACTCACATCATACATGTACTCACCATGTTCTAACTAACTCACATCATACATGTACTCACCAGGCTCTAACTAAATCACATCATACATGTACTCACCATGTTCTAACTAACTCACATCATACATGTACTCACCATGTTCTAACTAACTCACATCATACATGTACTCACCATGTTCTAACTAACTCACATCATACATGTACTCACCATGTTCTAACTAACTCACATCATACATGTACTCACCATGTTCTAACTAACTCACATCATACATGTACTCACCAGGCTCTAACTAACTCACATCATACATGTACTCACCATGTTCTAACTAACTCACATCAACATGTACTCACCATGTTCTAACTAACTCACATCATACATGTACTCACCATGTTCTAACTAACTCACATCATACATGTACTCACCAGGCTCTAACTAACTCACATCATACATGTACTCACCATGTTCTAACTAACTCACATCATACATGTACTCACCAGGCTCTAACTAACTCACATCATACATGTACTCACCATGTTCTAACTAACTCACATCATACATGTACTCACCATGTTCTAACTAACTCACATCATACATGTACTCACCAGGCTCTAACTCACATCATACATGTACTCACCATGTTCTAACTAACTCACATCATACATGTACTCACCAGGCTCTAACTCACATCATACATGTACTCACCATGTTCTAACTAACTCACATCATACATGTACTCACCAGGCTCTAACTCACATCATACATGTACTCACCAGGCTCTAACTCACATCATACATGTACTAACTAACTCAAGTCACCATCATACATGTACCCATCAGGCTCTAACTCACATCATACATGTACTCACCAGGCTCTAACTCACATCATACATGTACTCACCAGGCTCTAACTAACTCACAGCATACATGTACTCACCAGGCTCTAACTCAGATCATACATGTACTCACCATGTTCTAACTAACTCACATCATACATGTACTCACCAGGCTCTAACTCACATCATACATGTACTCACCAGGCTCTAACTAACTCACAGCATACATGTACTCACCAGGCTCTAACTCAGATCATACATGTACTCACCAGGCTCTAACTCACATCATACATGTACTCACCAGGCTCTAACTCAGATCATACATGTACTCACCAGGCTCTAACTCACATCATACATGTACTCACCAGGCTCTAACTCAGATCATACATGTACTCACCAGGCTCTAACTCAGATCATACATGTACTCACCAGGCTCTAACTCACATCATACATGTATGTAAACACAACCTAGTACCTCTTCCTGTCAGTATCTTCATACACCACTGTCTGCATGTAGCTACTGACAGGAGCAACATGTATTCCCCTACATTCTGTGGACTATAAAGGACAGGTAAAGTATTGACCATATTGTGATTTCCAAAAAAGAGGACACTCTGCCTCCAGCCTCAAGATATTTACATGATACTTGAAGTTTACTCAAAGATGCCTTATTATTTTAATATATGCAAAGTATGCCTCCTCTGTATGGATAGAGAATTATTATTTATATAATTTTATATAACAAAATAATATCTCTCTATAACCAAAGTTCCTCAACATGCTTTATTATGCCTAAAGTAATCTATCTGACAAATCTCAAAAAAATAACTTCAAAATCAACCTATAACAAAATAATATACAACATAAATAACAGAAAAAAATTAATTCATGTTCTAAATAATATCTCTATATTTAACAATTATATCTTTGTATCTTTTCAATGTAATGTAAATGATAAAGCAGTAACCTCACAAAGATAATAATACAAAAGTGCACTATGCCGTTTCGAACTTGTCACATTTGCATAACTTGCAATTAGTGTACAAAAATAATTTATTACACACATAATCCTTAGACTGATTGTATCATAAGCATCTTATATCATCATAAATCAAACTAAAACATCATTTTGAGGCATCAAAAAAAAAAAAAAAAAAATCTTTCTCTCTCTGTATAGCTACATATACTTCAATCAATTCGGTCAACTTTGCCATCAAACTCTCACCTCGCACAGCTTTATTTTAAATGTTTTTCTGTGTCCATGTGAGCTTTGAGATTTCCAGCACCTTTATGAGACACAGAAACATTATCGTCAAACTTTGCACACGTTGCACTCCGCCTCCTATTTGTCTCGACCTGGACGGTAAATTGGAAATTTTCTCTGCAGTTCATCTGGGCGACAGTGGCTCAGGAGGTAAAGCAGTTGTCTGGCAATCCGGAAGTTCCCGGTTCGATTCCCGCTCCTCCTGGGAAACGTGTTGATGTGTCCTTGAGCACTTAACCCCTAATTGCTCCCGATGAGCAGGTTGGCACCTTGCATGGTTGCCTCCGCCGTCGGTGAGTGACTGTGTGAGTGAATGTGTAAAATGTGAGGAACAAATTGTAAAGCGCTTTGGATAAAAGCGCTATATAAAAAAAGCAGCCATTTACCATCTGCACCTTGTCTTATAGGGACTGTTACCTTATCATTTCATTGAGCTGTAATTAACACAACACCTTGTCTTATAGGGACTGCTACCTTATCATTTCATTAAGCTGTAATTAACACAACACCTTGTCTTATAGGGACTGCTACCTTATCATTTCATTAAGCTGTAATTAACACAACACATTGTCTTATAGGGACTGTTACCTTATCATTTCATTAAGTTGTAATTAACACAACACCTTGTCTTATAGGGACTGTTACCTTATCATTTCATTAAGTTGTAATTAACACAACACCTTGTCTTATAGGGACTGTTACCTTATCATTTCATTAAGCTGTAATTAACACAACACCTTGTCTTATAGGGACTGTTACCTTATCATTTCATTAAGCTGTAATTAACACAACACCTTGTCTTATAGGGACTGTTACCTTATAATTTCATTAAGCTGTAATTAACACAACACCTTGTCTTATAGGGACTGCTACCTTATCATTTCATTAAGCTGTAATTAACACAACACCTTGTCTTATAGGGACTGTTACCTTATCATTTCATTAAGCTGTAATTAACACAACACATTGTCTTATAGGGACTGTTACCTTATCATTTCATTAAGCTGTAATTAACACAACACAAGGATTCAATGTCCAGATGGCATCACTGGTGGCCATATTCAAACTAATTTACTCTCCATAACTGTCAAACTAAGTTAATGTGTGCAAAACTGTTTCAAGTTGTGTGTGAGATTATGTGCAAAATAAATCAGCATTGTTTTTTGATGAAGTTCTTCTTTACAGGACTGCATCAGTCCTTTTGACATGTGGGTTCCAAGTCATTCTTGCTTTGATTTTCTTTTTCTCTAACGAGGCAGGGGGGGGGGGGGGGGGGGGGGGGGTTCTACGGAGGGGGGATGCAGAGTTCCTTTGTCCTGGTGAATCTGTCCATATTGAGGTCAAATATCCTTTAACTTAACTAATCTCCTCTCTGCATAGAGGGAGAGGAGAGAGGCGGAGGGAGGGGAGAGAGAGGAGAGAGAGGAAGGAGAAGGAGGGGGAGAGAGGGAGGGACTAAACTAAACTAAACCAAACCAAACTAAACTAAACTAAACTAAACTAAACCAAACTAAACTAAACTAAACTAAACTAAACTAAACTAAACTAAACTAAACTAAACTAAACTAAACTAAACTAAACTAAACTAAACTAAAAACAAACCAGCAGACCGTCCGTCTCAGTTCTCTCTATTCAGTGACAGATCAATGTAGCCTCACATCGGTCAATAACCACCAAGCAATGAGCTCACTGTCTGTTCTAACGTAGTGCAGGGAAACAAGGAGGGGGGGGGGGGGTATATATCCATCTGTCAAGCGAAATGACACATGATCAATTCATGAGCAGGAAGCTCCTGTTGAGGCTAAGTAGCCATCTGGTGGCGCTGGAGAGGTCGCTGGTGACCATTGATCCTTGATTGATCCAATCAGTTGTTTTAATGATAACCAAGGTCAATTAACCATTCGCTGGGTATTTTAATTGCCCTGGGCTAATTTAAGCCTACTGATTGATTCTCTTGGAAACAGATTAGCAGAGAACAATGGCTGTCCTAGCTACGAGGCTTTGGTACGCTCGGCTCATATTGGATAATTGTAGATTCTTTAATGAGCATATTGTGGTAATGTAGCAGATAGCTGAATGGGCCATATTGCGGTGATATAGAACCCCTTCCTCACTGGGACATATTGTTATTATAGCAGAGGTCAGAACCAGACCCAAACCTGGCTAGTTAGGTAGGCCTGCAAGCCAATCTGCACGTTGAATTAATGAATGTCAACTGTACATGGAGACACACATGCAGATAGATAGATAGATAGATAGATAGATAGATAGATAGATAGATAGATAGATAGATAGATAGATAGATAGACAGACAGACAGACAGACAGGCAGGCAGGCAGGCAGACAGACAGACAGACAGACAGACAGACAGACAGACAGACAGACAGACAGACAGACAGACAGACAGACAGACAGACAGACAGACAGACAGACAGACAGACAGACAGACAGACAGACAGACAGACAGACAGACAGACAGACAGACAGACAGACAGACAGACAGACAGACAGTAAGGTCATATTGAAATGACCGTAGCTTCCTCACAAACTCACAGGCTCATTATCACCTGTCCCTCCCACAGGTTGGTGTGTTGGTGTGATGAACAGGGCCATTTGTGTGACATCATGCTGTGAGCCCCCCAGCCCCCCCCCCCATCCCTGATATTCCACTGTGATTGATTGACCACCACAGCGTGGGGGAGGGGTTGTGTTATGGTGACAGTTGACTACCTTCTTGCAAAACGCAGCTCTTTTTTGGGCAACACTACTACCCCCCAGGACCATCTAAAATGCTGAATATGTATTGTGCAACCGGGCAACCCAGAGAGAAAGAAACTCTTTTTAACTGGAACGTTAACAAACACCTCGCCAGTTGTTCATAGAGGATTTCACTTCCTCTCCAGGAGATGGATTTGCATTTGAAACAGTTAATAAACAAACAGCTAGTTAAAGACTGTGGCTGCTTGGCTGATGATTATGCATTTGCAGTTGAAAAGTGCCTACGATTGTATGTATGTTAATCTAGGTTAACAGTTAACCGTTAACTGTCTGTAGTGTGGTGGTAGTGAAAGGTTAACCTTCTGTAGTGTGGTCGTGAAAGGGTTAAACTTCTGTAGTGTGGTGGTAGTGAAAGGTTAACCTTCTGTAGTGTGGTGGTAGTGAAAGGGTTAACCTTCTGTAGTGTGGTAGTGAAAGGGTTAACCTTCTGTAGTGTGGTAGTGAAAGGGTTAACCTTCTGTAGCGTGGTAGTGAAAGGGTTAACCTTCTGTAGTGTTGTAGTGAAAGGGTTAACCTTCTGTAGTGTGGTAGTGAAAGGTTAACCTTCTGTAGTGTGGTAGTGAAAGGGTTAACCTGCTGTAGTGTGGTAGTGAAAGGGTTAACCTTCTGTAGTGTGGTAGTTAAATGGTTAACCTTCTGTAGTGTGGTAATGAAAGGGTTAACCTTCTGTAGTGTGGTAGTGAAAGGGTTAACCTTCTGTAGTGTGGTAGTGAAAGGGTTAACGAAGGGTATAACCTAGTTATATGAGTACTGGCTAAGTGTCCCGCTCTTAAGCCTATCGAGATATACCTCATCTCATGTACCTATTGTACTCCATCAACGAAAACAAAAATACGCCCATCACCTGCCGGGCCCCGCCCCTATAGGCGTGCTCTATAAGATACTCGGCATGGTCACCAAACACTCTTCCTCGCCGAAAAAACCCGTTTCCAGAAAAAGATTTCCAAAGGGAACTCAGGGCCGCTTAAGAGCGGGACGCTTAGCCAGTACTCATATAACTAGGTTATATACATAACCTGTCGTTATATTATCGTACTTGACCATCGCGTCCCGCTCTTAAGCCTATCGAGATATGGGGTAGAGCGGACGCGAGGCCCGACAGATGTACCCCCTGAGGACCCGTAAGCCCACATCAAGGGGTTGGGGAGTCCCGTCACCCCATCCTTCCTAATGAAGGGGGGGCGCAGTCAACTCCACCCGAGTGCGAGCAAGAGGGAACTAGAACCCCTTGAACACACAGCACAGGCGGAACCACGTGTGACCCAACACACTGTGGCCCATACCCACACACTCCTGCTACCCTACCAAAGGACGGGAAGCAGGAAAGGCCACAGACCCCAGTACCGCCTGGGAGACAGAACCCCCGGTCATGTCCATGAGGTAAAACCTTACAAAGGGGCCCGGGGAGGACCATGAAGCTGCAGCACAGATGTCCTCCACCGAGGCCCCACCCAGCAGAGCGGCAGAGGCAGCCACCCCACGAGTGGAGTGCGCCCTGACGCCCCCAGGGGGATCCAGCCCGGCCAACGTGTAGCAGAGGGCAATGCCCTCGCACAACCAATGGGACAGGCGCTGTTTCGATAGTGCCTTACCGGCACGAGAACCACCGTGACAGACAAAAAGCTGATCGGTAACCCTGAGGTCCTGAGTACGGCTGAGGTAAATTCCCAAAGCACGGACCGGACATGACAGGTGACATGACTAGCGTGAGGAGGCGGATGAAACGCCTGAACCACAATATCCCTGGAGCAGAAAGAACTCCGGATATTTTTAGGCACGAAAGCAGGATTAGGCCGCAGAGTGGCACCGCAATCGGAACGAAAAGACAGGCACTTTGGATGTACCGAAAGAGCACAGAGCTCACCCACGCGTTTAGCGGAGGTGACAGCCAGCAAGAACGCGGTCTTGAAAGACAGCTGTCCCAACGGCACTTGCTCAAGCGGCTCAAACGGGGCCAAGGACAACCGACCAAGGACCAATTGAAGATCCCAACTCGGAGCCAAAAAGCGTTGCACAGGCTTAACGCGTCGAGCGCCAAGCAGGAAACGCTTCACAAGAGGGTGGTTGAACAAGACATCCCCCTCAAACCCCTCATGATAGGAGGATATAGCTGCTGCATATACCCTCACCGTCGAAGCCGACAGTCTACCAAGGAGAGACTGGAGATAACCAAGGACAGCATCCAGGGGGCAGGAGACTGGGTCCCGGCCCCCCGCCTTACACCACTCTTGGAACATACGCCATCTGCCCGCGTAAAGCACGATAGTGGAGGGAGCATGCGCATTCCGGATGGTATTAACCACAGAAGGGTCCATCCTCTCCAGACTTACCCTCTCACCAGCCACACCAACAGGCGTTGGCTCAACACCGGGTACTGGAACAGCGACCCGTGTTGCTGAGAGAGGGCCGTCGCCGACCAAGGAATAACCCAAGGCGGAGCGACCAGTAGCTGGATCAAGACCGGGAACCACACTGCCGTGCCCTGGTCCGGCGCGACCAGGATCACCGTCCTGCGCTCCCTCCGTATCCGCTCCAACAGCTGACCCAACAGCTGTACAGGAGGAAAGGCGTACAGAAGACCGGGCGGCCATGGAAAGATCGAGAAGGCATCCACCCCCAAGGGGGGATGATCTGCTCGACTGACCGAGAACCACAAGGGGCACTTGTGAGAGCGTCGGCTCGCAAACAGATCTACCAAGGTCTCCCCGAAGCGATCCCAGATCTGCCTGACTATGTCGGGGCGGAGTTCCCACTCGTTGTAACGAGGACCGCCCGAGACATCATATCCGCGCCCACATTCTCTGCACCAGGGATGTGGAGCGCCCTCAGACTGCGCAGCCTGCGAGATGCCCACAGCCAAAGTTCGACCGCCGCCCGGTGCAGGTGGATGGAACGAGTCCCACCCTGCCTGTTGATATACGCCGCTGCCATCATACTGTCCGTTCTGATGATAACGTGCTCGCCTACCACCAGGTGGGCGAACCGTTTGAGGACCAGGAGGACCGCCTTCAATTCCAACACATTGATGTGCGGGGTAGACGGGCCAGCACGGACCTTCGTCCAGCTGCCCCCCACTGCATTGGTCCGACACGTCCCTCCCCAACCCGTGAGAGAGGCGTCGGTGAAGACCGTGACGTGTGAGCGCCTGCTGCCCATGGGGACCCCAATGGTGAGGATACCCAGCCTCCTCCAATGGGCGAGATCTCCCCATATCGACAAAGGAACCGTCAACCGTTTCCATTTGTCCGTCACCGGATCTATTCCCATAGAGAAAAACCATCTCTGTATCCTCCTCATGAAGAGGAGGCCAAGAGGAACCACCATGTGAGCAGATGCCATCATACCGAGCAGGCGCATCACTTGCAGCGCCGTGACCGTCCCTCCCAGACGGAAACCCCTGAGCGCGTGAAGGATAGACACCCGCCGCTGCTCCGAGAGGGTTACAATCATGGGCCTTGACCTCAACGTCAAGCCCAAGTACTCCACCTGTTGACTGGGAAGAGGCGTACTCTTCTTCCAGTTCACAGCAAAACCCAGCCTGGTGAGGAATTCCACCACCAGCCTGGTATGAGACCTGGCAACCTCCTCCGAACGACTGAGGAGTAGAATGTCGTCGAGATAGAATAGAACCCGTATTCCCCGACGACGTAGAGGCTCCAGCGCAGTCGCTACGCACTTGGTGAATGTGCGGGGAGCCAGAGAATAGCCGAACGGCAACCTCTGGTACTCGTACGCTACGCTCTGAAACAGGAACCGCAGGAACTTCCTGTGAGGAGGGAAAATCGGGATGTGAAAATACGCATCCTTCAGGTCTATGGAGGTGAACCAGTCTCCCCTTCTGACAGCAAGCAGAAGGAGTTTGACGGTCAACATCCTGAACGGTCTCGCTACAATCAACCGATTGAACGCGGACAGATCCAGTATAGGTCTGACCCCCCCCTTTTTCTTGGGCACCAGAAAATAACGGGAGTAGACGCCTGACATCGCGTCCTCTCTCGGGACCACGACTACGGCCTGCTTCGCCAACAGAGATTGGATCTCGTCGGCCAGGGCTGTCACTGCTTCTGACCCTGACAATAGGGTCGGCACCAAACCTGAGAACGGAGGGTGGGGTTGCGCGAACTGCACCACAAGCCCCTCCTTCAACGTTCTCTCTATCCACCCCTCCAAACGGCATTCTTGTCACCATATGTGAAAATAATCCCACAGCGCACCTGCCGTCAACTGACGCTGGGCCGCAAGGACGCCTGTACGTTAATGCCAAGCAAGCAGTGCAAAAATGCTTCCGCATTCGTCACCGCACGCTAGTGCGGTAAAGCGCCCTTCTTTTCAGACAAATGCTACCGTGCGTGCACCGGCGGCGGCGTGCTCGCTCAGGTGCGTGCGTGCGCCGGCGTGCTCGCGCGAGGTGCCCGCGCATGCGCATGAGATCCCGCCTTGGTTGGAGCTCAATATATATAAGTCACCGCCTCTTATTCACTATCTGGCACTAGCTCAATTGGCAAGGACACATGGCTGTGGATCCTATGGCTTGTTTGCTGGCGAGTTCGAATCCCATCGAAAATATTTTTTAACGTGATTTTTTTTTAACGTGTATTCTTTCGCCGGTTAAGGTTAGGCATTGTTTCGGAGTTGGTTAAGGTTAGAACGGTTAAGTTTAGGCGCTGTTAAGGAGCTGGTTAAGGTTAGAGTTTGTCAAAGAGAATGGCAATATAATTTCTATGGTTAAGGTTAGGCATTGTTTCGGAGTTGGTTAAGGTTAGAACGGTTAAGTTTAGGCGTTGTTAAGGAGCTGGTTAAGGTTAGAGTTTGTCAAAGAGAATGGCAATAGACAGCCTATTTCCGCGCGACCTGGGCGCTGGGCGGCGGAAAATGAAAGGCGCATTACTGCATGCCACTACGGTAAGTTTTTGCACTGCTTGCTTGGCATAAAGCTACACGCCGCAAGGACCAGTAGATAGTTGGCCCGGTCCCTCCCGCTGTGCGACGCACCCAAGGGGGGACCCAGACAGAAAAGGCCGGTTTGATACGGGAGAAGCTGCCATCAAACTGGTTGACACACACCCCCCCCCTGAACACCCCTCTAGCGCATGCTGAGGAGTTGTTCTACAGCTAGACACACAAGGCATGAGGACCCCATGGGCTCCTACACGCCGAAGCCCTGCAGTGATATTGCTATCACCCAAATCACGCTTGCCTCTTCTTTGCAGCCCACTGCCGCTCTCACGGGAGTGGGAGGCGTCAGTGTGACACCCCGCCTGGCGAAGGCGAGGCCGGGGTAACCCTTGCTGTGCATTCAACAGAAGAGGCCTCGAGTCCCCCTGCTGACCACTGTAGCTAGTGGCAGCCGTAACACCAGGCTCACCCATCACACAACGTGTGGTGCAGGAGCCACGCGACAGCAAAACATTCTCACGGACAGACCCAGGCTCAGCAATCAACTGGGTGTCAGCCCCTGTCCCCATGAGAAGTGAAAAGTGGGGCCGCATGCGCTTCAAAGAAGGTTCGCGGCCCGCAGCCAAAGGAAAACGATCAGAGCCCCGCTTCCGTGGGTAACGGAGAGAGGATTGAACGGGGAGCGGGCTGCTCGCGGCAGATGGACGACGGCTTGTATTATCCAAGCCGAATACATCCAAAATGGCCGATCCCTCGGCCGCCAAGGCTGTCGGCCTTGTGGAGCCCCGTCGACTCTCCGCCCAGGGTACCACTGGCGGGGGAAACATGGCCGCCTGTCTAGGGCCTCGCCACAGTCGTTGACGAGGCCGTGCTCCAACCTTTGGCTGCACAGCGTGAGGCGGTGTGGGACCCAGATCAACAACCGCCTGCGCCTCCACAGAACGACCAAAAAGTCCTTCCGTGGAAAAAGGAGTCGCGAGGAGAGAAAACCTATCCTCTTCCCCAAGAGGAGATTGCTCCAACCAGACATGCCTAACAACAAACGTTGATAGCATCCTAATCCTCCCCGCAGTTATAGCTTGCGACTGAGTTAAGATCTCTATAACACCACAAACATGCAACATGTTTATAATGTCGGCTGGACCCATAGCCCCACTACCGACGCCAATGTGGATAGGAAAATAGCCAGCTGAGCCATAACACTGGCCGCCGCTACAAACCATCCTGCAGTAGTATAACACTCATCCGTCCATACTGCCACCCTCCGAGCCGATTCGCTCTCAAGCATCGGCCGGGTGGGACATCGTTCATCCCCGCTGGGACACAGGACCAAAGCTACCTGGCTACGTAGCCACGGTACACCCGGCCTGCACCCTGTTGTTAGCCCTTTTACCCGTAAAAAAGGTAAATAAGACTCAGCGAAACCCCCCACATTAGCAACCGACTGACCTTCATCAATGAACCGGGCAAGAGGAGGGAAAAGCGGCAACGTCCCGCGGCGGGGAATATTAGAACAACGACCCATTTCAGCATCAACATTAGCATTAGCAGTAGCATTAGTAGCATTAGTAGCATTAGTGTAAGCAGCATGCTCCAGGACAGCCGGGAAATCGTCCACTGCAGTGGAACGATCACCAAGCCACCTCGCCCCTGGTGCCGAAACACACTCCACAACATTACTAACACCAACATCAATGCCTGATGACACAGGGCCTACCTGTGTACAAGCCGGCTCGATAGCCAAACCTTGCACGCTGCTCCTTGTCCTGCTGCCACCAGACGAGGAAACATCAGAATAGGCCCGACGTGTTGCTGAAACATGCCCGAAGATTCCAGGGGTAAGCAAACCTCCGGTAAGCATTCAAAATTACGCAATTTCTCTAATCTTTTCATAACAACTAGTTACATAAAGCGCCTTGCGACCGATTTATGATGGAAACGAAAATAGAGGAAGAGTGTTTGGTGACCATGCCGAGTATCTTATAGAGCACGCCTATAGGGGCGGGGCCCGGCAGGTGATGGGCGTATTTTTTTTTTCGTTGATGGAGTACAATAGGTACATGAGATGAGGTATATCTCGATAGGCTTAAGAGCGGGACGCGATGGCCAAGTACGATAATATAACCTTCTGTAGTGTGGTAGTGAAAGGGTTAACCTTCTGTAGTGTGGTAGTGAAAGGGTTAAAACAAGATTGTATGAACCAAGTTTGCAGGTCAAGTATTTACAGATCACTATTACTAGGCAACTCGGGCGAAGAGAAGATCAATATTCTCTAAGAGTCACCTGGACGCGTCTGCTGCACGTTCGGATCAATATAGGAGCCTGCCAGGGAACATTGATCTGTACGGTGATCAGGAAGGTCTGATCCGAGAAAACTGTCCTTCCATGTTCTAATGAAACAAGGAACATCATGACCTATTTCTGTTTTTGTTTAGTATTTGCTTGATAAATATAAACATTAATTTAATACACACGTAATTATTACACACATTAAGACAAACACAGACATTAATACACATGTAAATATTACACATACATTAATATATATTAATTGATATGTAAATATTACACACATTAAGACAAACACAGACATTAATATACATGTAATTATTACACACATTACGACAAACACAGACATTAATATACATGTAATTATTACACACATTAAGACAAACACTGACATTAATACACATGTAAATATTACACACATTAAGACAAACACAGACATTAATACACATGTAAATATTACACACATTAAGACAAACACAGACATTAATACACATCTAAATATTACACATATTAAGACACACAGACATTAATACACACGTAAATATTACACACATTAACACTTTAACTGCCGAAAACACCGGAACTCGTCATTCCCCGCCATGCTCAAGTTGCCGCGGACGCCGGAACTCGTCTTTGATATCAATATTTAAAAAATCTGTGATCGGAATCATATTTTCCATCCGGAGCCCTTGACACACAGTTCTGATCTCCTCTCAATCCTCTAGCGGTTCAAGAGCGCCATCTGGTGGCCGATCGGCCGATCGAAACCGGATGTCAACCTTTAACCCGGTAGGACTCACTCCATATGGGGTCCGACCACTCGCTAATGTTAGAGAGACTCCGTCTTCACACAGTGAACATCGATCGGTGCAAATAACTCGAAAAAACAACATGATTTGGACGTATATACTATTATACAACCTGGAAATAGATCGGGTATTTCGACATCCCATAATAGAAAAAAATCTGTTCCACGCTCATCTGCCAGCGGCGCGAGGAAGCCACGGTAAGATTCAGCGTTATATTCTAACGTGTTCTTTACTAACTGCTCTGATGAACATATGACCCACTCTGGATGAATCATCTAACGCTGCCCACGGAATTATAAACGATCCCCCGCCCATCCGGTCATCATCAGATGATACGTAGAAACTTCTAGAAGTACGTCCAATTGAATTTTTTTTATCTCGCACAGATTCCTACCAAACTGTATTTCATCATCTATATAATGTATTTGGGGCAAGGGGCATAACTCACGCGGGGGACATTGGAAAGTGTCCCCGCATGGTTTCAGAATGCAGTTATGTACCCCCCCCGTTTTACCGTCCAAAGAGCTGAGTCTGACTACCTGTCCTATTATTATGCAAAGAGCAGTAGATGGGGGTCGCATTCTTGCCCTGCACGGGCCAAGTACCCACTCGCTAAAGTACTCGTCTTTGCATAATAATAGCTCGGGTCGTCAGCCGAGGTGTGTGTTAAAATACGTCATCACATACGGTATAAAGAGAGATAAGATAAGACATTCAGTGCTATGTCCGACTCCTACCTGCGTGATTGCAACAACGAGATGGCACCGTCGCCCAAGAGGAGAAAGCTACTTCTTCAAAGCAAACTAAGTTTTGCTACGCTGTCGCCTAGAGCTAAACCAGCAGCAGTGACGACACCACCACGAAACAGGAGGGCAATGGCAAGACTGGCAAGTAACAGCATTTTAGCAGATTTTCTTTTTTTAATATAGGCCTAATGTATTTGTCCAGATTGACTAAGCTATAGCTATTTGCCTGTTTGTTTCTCTTGAAAATAATCGTGGTTCATAAGTCCATGATTGATTGATTGATTGAAAAGTTTATTAACAGATTGCAGAATGGGTACAGTACAGTACAGCTCAATACATACAATTGTTAAGAGGATGCAGACCTGAGAAAGACTTTCGTCTTGTTTCCATCAGGGTCCCCCATTTTGTACCTGTAATTAAATTTGATTAAAAGTGATTGGTGATAGATAAAGGTGATAGATACATTAAGAGCTAAAATTGTATATTGTATAGTAGTGTTTCTCAGGAACTTAGCATGTCTTTTTTTTTATCATGCATATCTTGTATTACTGTGTTCATAATTGCTAATTGAAGCACCATATAATAAATGTTCTTTCACCATAAACCTTTCAAATTTGTTTATTATTTGTCACAACAGAATACTTGTTTTTTGTATGAGCTCAGTGTGTCGTTTACATGGAGAAATGGCGCCACCGCCTGGGAAAATGCGGTATTGCACCCCTGGTATTTAAAAAAAAATCTAGGTAGAGAGGGGGGCCCCTAACCCCCCCCAGCGACGTCATTCGCCACGCCCCCGAATATGTCCCCCCCACATCGACAGAGAGAGTTACGCCACTGTTTGGGGCTATAAATCACGTTCTGGAGAAAGCTGCAGAAAGAGATGAAAACAAACTTATACTTTAGACCATATTTTAGTATGAATATGTGAATGAAAAAGTTTAACGTTGCTACACCATGAACAATACATATAGGACCTTGAATGGGCCCTAATAATGGCAATCTAGCAATAGAATTTAAAAAGTTATAGCCCTGCAAAGAAGGGGAACTTCTCCATGTTAAATAGAGCTGGCAACGGATGGTATATCATGAATTTAACCTTAGGCAATCAAAGTGTTAAGACAAACACAGACATTAATACACATGTAAATATTACACACATTAAGACAAACACAGACATTAATACACATCTAAATATTACACATATTAAGACACACATACATTAATACACATGTAAATATTACACACATTAAGACAAACACAGACATTATTTCACATGTAAATATTACACACATTAAGACAAACACAGACATTAATACACATATAAACATCACAGGCATCATGACAAACAAACATGTAAAACATTATATGACAAACAGACATTAAAGATATTACATATTACAGTTACCCCCACATGACGATAATTCAATATTATACAGATAATCTGTTACCAGCTTAAAGGAGAATGCCACCAATTTTAAAGAATTATCACGTGTTCTCCAGGACAGTTCAGTTAGTATGTTCTTCCTGTGTCCCAGGACAGTTCAGTCAGTATGTTCTTCCTGTGTCCCAGGACAGTTCAGTCAGTATGTTCTTCCTGTGCCCCAGGACAGTTCAGCCAGTATGTTCTTCCTGTGCCCCAGGACAGTTCAGTCAGTATGTTCTTCCTGTGCCCCAGGACAGTTCAGTCAGTATGTTTTTCCTGTGCCCCAGGACAGTTCAGTCAGTATGTTCTTCCTGTGTCCCAGGACAGTTCAGTCAGTATGTTCTTCCTGTGTCCCAGGACAGTTCAGTCAGTGAGTATGTTCTTCCTGTGCCCCAGGACAGTTCAGTCAGTATGTTCTTCCTGTGTCCCAGGACAGTCCAGTCAGTATGTTCTTCCTGTGCCCCAGGACAGTTCAGTCAGTATGTTCTTCCTGTGCCCCAGGACAGTTCAGTCAGTATGTTTTTCCTGTGCCCCAGGACAGTTCAGTCAGTATGTTCTTCCTGTGTCCCAGGACAGTTCAGTCAGTATGTTCTTCCTGTGTCCCAGGACAGTTCAGTCAGTGAGTATGTTCTTCCTGTGCCCCAGGACAGTCCAGTCAGTATGTTCTTCCTGTGTCCCAGGACAGTTCAGTCAGTGAGTATGTTCTTCCTGATTTGAGTGGATTCAATATGTATACGGCAGTAACCAGTCTTACCACTAGGGGGCAGTCTTAGCTCAGAGCATCTTCAACAGAGTGAGATTACAGTAAGTCCTGATGATTTCCCAATACTCAGCTGTGTGTGTGTGTGTGTGTGTGTGTGTGTGTGTGTGTGTGTGTGTGTGTGTGTGTGTGTGTGTGTGTGTGTGTGTGTGTGTGTGTGTATGTGGATGTGTGTGTGTGTGTGTGTGTGTGTGTGTGTGTGTGTGTGTGTGTGTGTGTGTGTGTGTGTGTGTGTGTGTGTGTGTGTGTGTGTGTGTGTGTGTGTGTGTGTGCATGTGTGCGTGTGTGCGTGTGTGTGTGTGTGTGTGTGTGTTGTGAGGGGAGTCTCATGCAGCATAGTATTATGTTTTATTTAAGTATGTCTTGTTTAGAGCAAGGCACTACCGCTGCCAGGGTTAGGGGTTCCATTCCCTGTGTAGCTTGATGGGTAGAGCAAGGCACTACCGCTGATGCTGCCGATAAAAACTGTATTGCACATTGCATTTTACACACTGCTCAAATGTGCACATTAGTCTGTTCATTGCACATCACACAACTGTACATTTATTTACAGTTATTTAAATTTGATATAGTTTAATATCTACATCCTGACCTGCACTGCACACTTTTTAGAACTGTATATAGTCATTTTTATTTTAGTCATCTTATTTTATTCTATGCTAAATTTATTGTATTGCACTGCACACTTTTTAGAACTGTATATATAGTCATCTTTATTTTAGTCATTTTATTCTATGCTAAAATTATTGTATTTTTATTATTGGAAGCTGCTATGGTCGAGGGACCACAATAAATAGATTTTCACTGCTGTAAAGTACTGAAATAAGTGACAATAAAGGAATCTGAATCTGAAATGTTAGGGTGTGGGAGTGCAGTTACTTCCTGTAGGGGGGCGTACAGGCCTTTCCATATGATAAAACATTGTTACTTCATTTTCATTATTTAATATTTTTTAGTATATATTATTTACCAGGTTAGTTTTTAAATACGTTCCATAGCTCCAGTAGTGTCTCTCCTCCAGTGTCCTCCAGTATCTCCCCCTGTAGTGTCTCTCCTCTCCTCTCCTCTCCTCTCCTCTCCTCTCCTCTCCTCTCCTCTCCTCTCCTCTCCTCTCCTCTCTCCTCTCTCCTCTCTCCTCTCTCCTCTCTCCTCTCTCCTCTCTCCTCTCCTCTCCTCTCCTCTCCTCTCCTCTCCTCTCCTCTCCTCTCCTCTCCTCTCCGCTCCTCTCCTTTCCTCTCCTCTCCTCTCCTCTCCTCTCTTCTCCTCTCTTCTCCTCTCATCTCATCTCCTCTATGCTCCTCCTCTCCTCTCCTCTCATCTCCCCACTTCTCTCCTCTCCTCTCCTCTCCTCTCCTCTCCTCTCCTCTCCTCTCCTCTCTCCTCTCCTCTCCTCTCTCCTCTCCTCTCCTCTCTCCTCTCTCCTCTCATCTCCTCTCTTCTCCTCTCTCCTCTCCTCTCCTCTCTCCTCTCCTCTCTCCTCCTCTCCTCTCTTTCCTCTCCTCTCCTCTCCTCTCTTCTCCTCTCCTATCTCCTCTTTCCTCTTCTCCTCTCCTCTCCTCTCCTCTCCTCTCATCTCCTCTCCTCTCTTCTCCTCTCTCCTCTCATCTCATCTCCTCTATGCTCCTCCTCTCCTCTCCTCTCCTCACCCCTCTCTCCTCTCATCTCCCAACTTCTCCTCTCTCCTCTCCTCTCCTCTCCTCTCCTCTCTCCTCTCCTCTCCTCTCCTCTCCTCTCTCCTCTCTCCTCTCATCTCCTCTCTTCTCCTCTCTCCTCTCCTCTCTCCTCTCCTCTCCTCTCCTCTCCTCTCTCCTCCTCTACTCTCTCCTCTCTTTCCTCTCCTCTCCTCTCTTCTCCTCTCCTCTCTTCTCCTCTCCCATCTCCTCTTTCCTCATCTCTTCTCCTCTTTCCTCCTCTCTCCTCCTCTCCTGTCCTCTCCTCTCCTCTCCTCTCCTCTTCTCTCCTCTCCTCGCCTTGCCTCGCCTCGCCTCGCCTCTCTCCTCTCCTCTCCTCTCCTCTCCTCTCCTCTCCTCTCCTCTCCTCTCTCCTCTCCTCTCCTCTCCTCTCCTCTCTTCTCTTCTCATCTCCCATCCACTCCACCCCTCTCCTCTCCTCTCCTCTCCTCTCCTCTCCTCTCCTCTCCTCTCCTCTCCTCTCCTCTCCTCTCCTCTCCTCTCCTCTCCTCTCTCCTCTCCTCTCCTCTCCTCTTTTCTCCTCTCCTCTCCTCTCCTCTTTTCTCCTCCTCTCCTCTCCTCTCCTCTCCTCTCCTCTCCTCTCCTCTCCTCTCCTCTCCTCTCCTCTCCTCTCCTCTCCTCTCCTCTCCTCTCCTCTCCTCTCCTCTCCTCTCCTCTCCTCTCCTCTCCTATCCTCTCCTATCCTCTCCTCTCTCATCCTCTCCTCTCCTCTCCTCTCCTCTCCTCTCCTCTCTTCTCTTCTCTTCTCCTAGATAGAGGGACTCCGTAGATGATGTCACTCCTGGGTTTTTCTTGTCCTCTCTCTCTACCTTCTCTTCCTCCTCCCTCGTTACGTAATCCTCTGTGAGTGAAAGGACCAGTGTCCTCTGTATCTTACTGGCTACTATATCTAACATTACTTTTGTGGCAACAGCTACTATTGTGCTGGTAGACACAGAGAAAGACCCCCCCCCCTGCATGCACACACACACAGACACACAGACACAGACACACACACACACACACGCACACACACACAGACACACAGACACAGACACACACACACACACAGACACACAGACACACACACACACACAGACACACACACACACACACACACACACACACACACACACACACAGTGACAGACACACAGACACACACACACACACACACACAGACACAGACACACACACACACACACTGCTCGGGTGTCACGCTGGCTCAGGTGTCCTCCAGGGACGGCCTTTTGGTGGACATTGTGTTGGGGCTTCCTGTCTCCTGGCAGCGGGGGACACAGGACTGGGAGGAGAGAACGTCCTCTTGGGACAAGGTGACAATGAAAGTCCTCTCCTTGTAGTTCGTCCTTCTTTTCTTCTCTGTTTTGGAAGAAAATGTGCAGAGGTTGCAGGGCTGTGGTGTGTGTGTGTGTGTGTGTGTGTGTGTGTGTGTGTGTGTGTGTGTGTGTGTGTGTGTGTGTGTGTGTGTGTGTGTGTGTGTGTGTGTGTGTGTGTGTGTGTGTGTGTGTGTGTGTGTGTGTGTGTGTGTGTGTGTGTGTGTGTGTGTGTGTGTGTGTGTGTGTGTGTGTGTGTGTGTGTGTGTGTGTGTGTGTGTGTGTGTGTGTGTGTGTGTGTGTGTGTGTGTGTGTGTGTGTGTGTGTGTGTGTGTGTGTGTGTGTGTGTGTGTGTGTGTGTGTGTGTGTGTGTGTGTGTGTGTGTGTGTGTGTGTGTGTGTGTGTGAGGCTGAGGTGATGGGGAATCTGCTCTTATTGAATCCACTTAATTTAACGATTTAATCTGCTCACTATTTTACAAATGGAGTAAAAAGTCTGAGGAGGTCTTACAGGACTGAGGTCTTACAGGACTGAGGTCTTACAGGACTGAGGAGGTCTTACAGGACTGAGGTCTTACAGGACTGAGGAGGTCTTACAGGACTGAGGTCTTACAGGACTGATTTGAGAGAACCTAGCTCAGCCACGCTCTGCACCAACCAGAAACCCTGGCTCAGCCACGCTCTGCACCAACCAGAAACCCTGGCTCAGCCACACTCTGCACCAACCAGAAACCCTGGCTCAGCCACACTCTGCACCAACCAGAAACCCTGGCTCAGCCACCCTCTGCACCAACCAGAAACCCTGGCTCAGCCACGCTCTGCACCAACCAGAAACCCTGGCTCAGCCACCCTCTGCACCAACCAGAAACCCTGGCTCAGCCACCCTCTGCACCAACGAGAAACCCCGGCTCAGTCACCCTCTGCACCAACCAGAAACCCTGGCTCAGCCACCCTCTGCACCAACCAGAAACCCTGGCTCAGCCACCCTCTGCACCAACCAGAAACCCTGGCTCAGCCACCCTCTGCACCAACCAGAAACCCTGGCTCAGCCACCCTCTGCACCAACGAGAAAACCCGGCTCAGTCACCCTCTGCACCAACCAGAAACCCTGGCTCAGCCACCCTCTGCACCAACCAGAAACCCGGCTCAGTCACCCTCTGCACTAGGGATGCACCGATATGAAAATGTGCGGCCCATACCGATACCGATTGTTCAACTAACAGAATCGGCCGATACCGATATTTGTGGCAAAAAAATAAAAGTAAATATTTTTTTATTTGAATTTAATTTGAATTTTTTTATGAAACTACTGTATATTTGTATGTCTCTAAATGTTTTGATGAATTGAAAATGGAGGACCCTTATGTAAAAAAGCCGAAAGTCTTTTGCTGGTCTTCATCCTCCAGTCTTAGCACTGTTGTTGTGAGGATTCTGTGAGGATTGGCCCATTCCCCGCCACACGCTTCTTCAAGGTACTGTGATGATTGGTCCATTCCCTGCCACACACTTCAGGAGCGATTACCAATTTCCATCACGCACCTGTTGTAGTTTGTAATTAGCGCTCCAGAGGCTTCATATACTCGGGCCTTCTATCAATCGTTGTCGGGTCGTTTTGGATTACTACTGCTATTGCCTGTTCCCCCCGTTGTTGTGCCTCGTCTACTTCTTCTCCAGGACGTCTTTGGAAGTCGCCGCTGGTGTATATCTCGATCATCCGTTGGAGCTGTGCCTCGTTGCCCGCTTTACGCGTTTGTGCTTTGGTGAGTTTTTGGAAACAAACCTTTTGGATTATCTGTTTTTTGTGTGTTGGGATAACACTGAAGAAATACCGTTTTTGTTTTGTACTGGACTCTGCTAATTTGTGTGTTAGGATAACAATGAAGAAATACCGTTTTTGTTTTGTACTGGACTCTGCTAATTTGTGTGTTAGGATAACACTGAAGAAATACCGTTTTTGTTTTGTACTGGACTCAGCTAACTTGTGTGTTGGTACACCGAAGATCAAGTCACTTGTGATTTATACTGGACTCAGCTAAGGAGGACTGAACTGCACTGCCTCTGTGTACAGTTGGATTGATTATTGACCACTCTCTCTCTCTCTCTCTCTCTCTCCGTTTCCTCCCCGAGTTGGATCCGGGAGTATCTGCAGAGCCGCAGAGGTAGTGGTACCTACGCCGATTCCCCACCTCTAAACCGGGAGGATCTGCAGAGCCGCAGACAACTCTGGCGAAGGCATTCTCCTTTTTGTTAATTCTGATTTGTTATTTGGCTCATTTTTGATTCTGTAATAAATACGCCCTAGTGTTTGGCTAACTCTGAACTACCTGTCTGTGCCGTGCTGTTGGGGTCGGTTTCAAACCATAACATTACGACCCGACCATGACGACCCCAGCCGACACAGACAGGGTCAGGGCAGCGTTGGCGGTCCAGATCGAGGTGGTCAACGACCACACCCAACAGTTGGGTGCGGCTGCGGCTGCTATACAGGACCTCCGGGCCCAGGTCCAGCTCATTCTGGATGCCCTTGACACTCTGGCCACCCAGCAGACTACCCAGGGTAATCAGCAGGCTGTTATTCTGCACCAGCTACAGGCTCTCAGTACAGCATTAAACACTCTGCTTTTAAACCCACCTGTCCCAGGAGTCTCAGCCAGATCACCACCGCAGCCGCAGCAGACCTCGCACCTCGGGAACCCCGTCTCTCCGAACCACGTCTGTTCGAGGGTAACTTCGAGGATTGTGCCACATTCATCATGCAGTGTGAGTTGGTTTTCCTTCATCAACCCAGCCGATTTTCGTCAGAGGGAGCCCGAGTAGCCTACATGACTAACCTGCTCACGGGCCGAGCAGCACAGTGGGTCACTGCTTCCTGGTCTATGAGGGCCGATTTTTGTTTCTCCTACCCAGACTTCGTGGCAGAGCTCCGAAGGGTTTTCCACCACCCAGCTCGTGGCCAGGACCCAGGAGCTCGGTTGGGCACCTTCCGGCAGGGCAGTGGCAGTGTCGGGGACTACGCGCTGGAGTTCAGACTGGCCGCAACGGAGAGCGGTTGCAACGATCAAGCGCTTCGTCTCACCTTCCTGAGGGGGCTCAACGACGCAGTAAGGGACCAGCTCGCGACCCAAGAGGAGCCCGATTCTCTCGAGGGCCTAATCAGCCTCGCTATCCGCATCGACGGACGCCTCCGGGAGAGAAGGCGTGAGCGAGCACGACTGGGACCCCCAGACGTTTCCCAGAACCCCCGTCCTCGTGCCCGTTCTGCTGACCGTCCTGCCCCTCTCCGTGACTGGTGGGTTTTTTCCCTCCCGAGCTGTGACCGAGGAGGAACCCATGCAGCTGGGACGCACCCGCCTTAGCCCGGCCGAACGGGAGTCCAGGCTCAGGTCCGGCCTTTGCCTCTACTGCGGCCGGGATGGACACTGTGTCTCCAATTGCCCTACCCGGCCAAGAAGACCAGGCTCGCCGGGACCCCGGGAGATCCTGGTGAGCCGTTTTTCCTGTTCCCACACCCGTGCACCACCTAACCGTCTGACGAGCGTCACCCTAGCCTGGGCAGACCAGCGGGCGACGGTGGGTGCACTCATTGACTCTGGTGCTGATGGGAGTTTCCTGGACGTTGAGTTTGCCACCCGGGCCAACATTCCACTTGAGGACCTCGAGAGGCCCTTGGAGGTTTTCGCGCTGGATCATCACCGCCTGGCTGACATCACTCAACGCACCTGTCCTGTCCTCCTCACCGTGGCTGGTAACCACGTTGAGAGACTCCAGTTTTTTATTACCAGATCCCCTCTTGTCCCGGTAGTCCTGGGTCGGCCCTGGCTCGCGCTGCATGAGCCCCACATCGCCTGGTCCTCCGGCACCATCAGGGGGTGGAGCCCCTCCTGTCATGCCCAGTGTCTTCAGGTGCCATCCAGTCCTTCGCCCCGGGGTTCCCCCTGTGTCCCTGTCTCCAGCCCCCTCACCGGGCCCCTGTCTCCGTCTCCGGCCTCCCTCGCCGGTTCCCTGTCCCTGTCTCCGGCCCCCCTCACCGGGTCCCTGTCCCCGTCTCCAGCCCATCTCACCGGTCCTCTGTCCCTGTCTCCGGTCCCCCTCTCCGGGCCTCTGTCTCTGTCCCCCTCTCCAGTGCCCCTGATCACCGGCTTCCTTCGGTCCCATTCGGGCAGGCCGGGGCCGAGTGGGTCGCCGGGTGGCTCCCGTGGAGGGGGGGTACTGTGAGGATTCTGTGAGGATTGGCCCATTACCCGCCACAACGCTTCTTCAAGGTACTGTGATGATTGGTCCATTCCTCGCCACACGCTTCAGGAGCGATTACCAATTTCCATCACGCACCTGTTGTAGTTTGTAATTAGCGCTCCAGAGGCTTCATATACTGGGGCTTTCTATCAATCGTTGTCGGGTCGTTTTGGATTACTACTGCTGTAACTGAGGGGTACAATTCCCTGACTGTATTAATAAGTATGGTATCATTAAACCACTACCGTCTTATGTACATTACTACTGGCCATACCGTACACAAGTATATGATGAGAACACTTCCACAATGATACGGTTCCACACAAATCTGGGTTAAGAATATTTATTAGCAGCAAGAATACATAATATACTTTACTTGAATGCGCTTATAAGGCAAAGGAATGTGCGTAGGCAAATCAATAATGAATGTCCATTCTCATATTACGCATGAGATAAGAATACAACCTGAATATTAGGAATTATATCTATGGTACTCTGGGGAGGCAGCGGGAGATTCTGGTAGGGGGTTCCCACCGGTTGTAAGCCAGCTGGGGGAGGAAATGTTCGAATGCAAAGTCTGGATCCACGGGGACTCAATAAGCTCCTGCTATGGGAGGCGGTATATTACTCCCTGGATCAGCAGACGAAAAGCAGCAGCTGTAATCCCAGTATGCGTGCAGCACAGGTGAAAGCCGGCCAGCCTCTCCAATAGAGACGGGCTCGAGTGATGTTCCTCACGGGTAGATCCCACAGTAGTGGGTGTAGACGATTCTTATCCGCTCCAACAGCCTGGTCCAAAGCAATAATAATAATAATCCAGCCGGAAAGGGGGCTCTGCATTCACCGGTGTAGATCCTCCGGTGCGCGGTACTTCACATTAACTTGGTTGAACTTGACGTTATTCAAATAAGCTCTGACACTTTACTATCCTATTCGCACGCGGCTATAAGTGCTCTATTTAGACGCACAGTTGCTCACTTCACTTGGTCGTTGACTCGTGATGAAGGCTTTACTAGTAAGGAGCGAACGATAAGTTGAACAAACGTATTAGGATAAGACAAGACTCTATTTTGGGGCAAAACGGGCCCTACTTCACCGCACGTTGTATAGTGGGTGAGGCTTCACTTGGGTAACTCGAACTACTTCTGTATTCACCTGCGCCATATTTATATGTTAGGCGAATAAACTAGTACCAGCCTTATTCCTGTCTCGTAGTCTTGGGCAAAGCCGGGCATGTACAGACATGTCTTGACGGTGGCTTTGAACTCGGCATTGGGGTATGGCAGTGGCGCTGGTGGAACGCTATCCAATAAGAGAACGAAATATTATGGTCTGTACTAGGTTAAAGGGATATTCCGTGTATATGTACAAAGAATACACAAGGGATATCAACGATATACAAATATTATGCAATATATATCAATCAGTAAAATATATATATTCGGTTTAATCTGACCCTTTGTAACAACTGCTATTGCCTGTTCCCCCCCGTTGTTGTGCCTCGTCTACTTCTTCTCCAGGACGTCTTTGGAAGTCGCCGCTGGTGTATATCTCGATCATCCGTTGGAGCTGTGCCTCGTTGCCCGCTTTACGCGTTTGTGCTTTGGTGAGTTTTTGGAAACAAACCTTTTTGGATTATCTGTTTTTTGTGTGTTGGGATAACACTGAAGAAATACCGTTTTTGTTTTGTACTGGACTCTGCTAATTTGTGTGTTAGGATAACCCTGAAGAAATACCGTTTTTGTTTTGTACTGGACTCTGCTAATTTGTGTGTTAGGATAACACTGAAGAAATACCGTTTTTGTTTTGTACTGGACTCAGCTAACTTGTGTGTTGGTACACCGAAGATCAAGTCACTTGTGATTTATACTGGACTCAGCTAAGGAGGACTGAACTGCACTGCCTCTGTGTACAGTTGGATTGATTATTGACCACTCTCTCTCTCTCTCCGTTTCCTCCCCGAGTTGGATCCGGGAGTATCTGCAGAGCCGCAGAGGTAGTGGCGCCTACGCCGATTCCCACCTCTAAACCGGGAGGATCTGCAGAGCCGCAGACAACTCTGCCGAAGGCATTCTCCTTTTTGTTAATTCTGATTTGTTATTTGGCTCATTTTTGATTCTGTAATAAATACGCCCTAGTGTTTGGCTAACTCTGAACTACCTGTCTGTGCCGTGCTGTTGGGGTCGGTTTCAAACCATAACAGTTGTTGTATTGAGCTGTACTGTATTGTACCCATTCTGCAATCTGTTAATAAAGTTTTCAATCATCAATCAGACAAATGTATATAAAAGCTTTTATTATAACCATATAACAAAAAATTATATATTGTTTATGAAAATGTGTTAGCCCTATGCTTGACTATTATTTTAGGCATGGCA